>NW_003852597.1:1443172-1465423 GCF_000181295.1 Otolemur garnettii | reverse complement strand
GCTACTTGGGAGGCTGAGGCAGGAGACTTGCTTGAGCCCAGGAGTTGGAGGTTGCTGTGAGCCCTGATGCCACAGCACTCTACCAAGGGAGTACAAATTACAAAGCTTGTACTTTGTACAAAGTACAAATTACAGAGCTTGAGGCTCTGTCTCAAAAAAAAAAGAAAGAAAGAAAGAGAGAAAGCTGCCCAGATGTTAAGAAAACTGATACTTGCTAGTTCTAATCTGCATGTACTTGGGATGGGTCAAAGCCTTTCCCACCCAGACAGAGAGGGCTTGTAAAGTGATAAGAATATTACTCAGAGAAATCATCCCACAGTTTGGATTGCCACTCCGAATCGGATCTGACAATAGACAAGCGTTTCTGGCAGAGTAGTGCAAATGACAGCCAAGGCCTTGAATATCACCTGGAAACTACATGTGCGATACTGACCTGAGCTCAAGCAAGGTGAAATGCATAAATAGAACACTTAAAACAAAAATTAGTAAGCTCTGTCAAAAAGCAAAGTTTAAGTTCACAGGGGCCTTACCATTAGTTCTGTTCAAAATTAGGTATACTCCTAAGAGATCAAGATATTGTCCCTATGAAATAATACATAACAGGCCTCCACCAAGCCTCCATAATCTACCAGGGACCCCTATAGAACTAGGGAAAACTGGGTTGCACAGACAGAAGCCCTAAGAAAAATAGCAGAGGGGATTTCCACTTGAGTAACTGACAGTGCTTCAGTTAGTCTTTTTGTGCCTGTCCATCTTTTCTCTCTAGATGAGGTCTGGGTGGGTCAAGGACTGAAACTTGACCCATCTCAAGCCAAAGTGAAAGGCACCCTATACTGTCATCCTGAGCATGTCTATCACAACCAAGGTAAAAGAAATACATGCCTAAATCATCCCAGCAGGCTGAAGAGAGAGCTTCATTGCTCCCGTGGGAGGCAAGAACAGATCCACCCAACCTCTGCAAGGTAACGTGGAGGTGATAAGCATGCCCTGCTCCAGCCACAAGTGGGGGGCTGTCTGGTCAAAGCATGGCAGAAGCCTGAGGACATTCATCATGAGACTTATCCTGATTAAACTTTGGGCCTTAGGAAAAGGGGGAGGGGAAGATGTAATTTGTATGCTTACATTATACTAAGGTAAAATAAGAGGTGACAGTTGCTTGACTCTTTTACAGCTTCTATAAATGCAATAGCAGGTAGGTGGCAATGTTATGCCCAGGAGTTCCACAAAGACCACACTGTCAAACAAGCCAAGTTCAAAGCAGAGTCCCTTTATTGAAGAGCCGGCCAGTGACTGCCTTGGTGTCCCAATATTAAGGTGAACAGATTTTAACATTGGTAAAGCAGGACACCATTGACGGGGGTGGGGTGGGGGTGTTCTTAATTAAAAATTTGGTCTATATGGAGCAACAAAAATTTTTATAGAACGCAAAAACAGTATTGTAATATATATATTTTTAATTTCAACATAAGTATAATTTACAAATATAATACATAAAAAAAATTATATAGGGCGGCACCTGTGGCTCAAAAGAGTAGGGCACCAGCCCCATATGCTGAAGGTGGCAGGTTCAAACCCAGCCCTGTCCAAAAAAAAAAAAAAAAATTACATATAGTATTATTTTATTCTTTGGCATATTTCTCATTTGAGTGAATTTTTTAAAGTAGATTGCTGTTGTTGTTTAAAAGGTCATGAAATTTTTCACAAGAATTTGTTAAATTATATTTCACACATAAAATGGCTTTCAAAATCTCAACACTTAATTGTGATTTTTCTGATGTCCACACTTTATTTATCGTAGGAAAAAAAAGCGTTCAGTCGCCGCATTACTTCCTGGTAAGGACAGCATGTACCCCACAATTTTTAGTGCATTATTGCATGGAACATGGTTTGTTTCAAAATGATGAAATATTTCTTTTTTTTTTTTTCGAGACAGAGCCTCAAGCTATCTCCCTGGGCAGAGTGCCATGGCATGGCACCACACCTCACAGCAACCTCCAACTCCCGGGCTCAAGCGAGTCTCCTGCCTCAGCCTCCCAAGTAGCTGGGACCACAGGCACCCGCCACAACGCCTGGCTATTTTTTTTGGTTGCAGCCATCATTGTTGTTTGGCGGTTTGGGCCGGATTCGAACCCACCACCTTAGGTGTATGTGGCTGACACCTTAGCCACTTGAGCCACAGGCACCGAGCCATGATGAAATATTTCTAACCATTTGTTTTCTATTGTGATTTTTGCTGATGCCCAAGATTTAACCTTTTCCTTATCAATATATTTTTTTTTAATAATGATACCTCGTGGCTCAGCACCTGCGGCTCAAGTGGCTAAAGCACCAGCCACATACACCTAAGGTGGCAGGCTCGAATCCAGCCCAGCCCACCATCACTTGTTTAACTAGCACTAGCAGGCAGTACTATGTGTATGGTCTGAGAGACAGTTACAAATGTTTTCATGGTTGCCAATGCCAAAAAAAGCCATTGTTCATTAAGTCCAAACAATGGTGGTCGAATTCTAACAACTGATCAACAATGTGAACTTTGATAAGCAGTTCTCAACAATTATTTGTTATTATTAAAGTTTAACATTATAAAATTAACAAAAATAATATAAAACTCATATCCTGGTGAAATAGCCACATGGCAGTGTTGGGACCAGAATTGCTGCTGAGAGACCACCACATACATGTAAACACAAAAAGTGCTTTATTTTGCAAGCATATGCCTAGGCCACTCTTCCATTCAGTGTGGCTGGAGGAAGGGTGACCCCCTAGTGAAGTGAACTGAGGTTTTTAAAGCGCATAGAGGAATTTCATTGGGTGTTTTGTTGGGCTGAGCTGCTATTGGCTGAGCTGTTTATGGTTAGCAACCCTGGGGGGGGGGGCTGCTTGTTTGTTCCAGATAGTTTAGCTCCTTCTGAGCTAATTGTCCTTGCCTAGAAGTGAGGGAGGGAGCCAGTCTCCTGATAGGATTCCACCTGGGCGACCTTGCCCAGGAGGGGAGTAGGGAGTTTACATTAGCCTTTTCATTTCCAAATGAAGTTACATTAACCTCTTCATTCCCAAATGGAGTTACATTAACCTTTTCAGCAGTGGAAAACCGTATATTCCTTTCCTGTTCTTTTGCTGTTCCCCAGCTTGTCGTGCATTCTTTCCAAAAATCGGGACTTTTTTAAAACACCGCAGGGACACGGGACAAATTGTTAAAAATCAGGACTGTCCTGCCCAAAGTGGGATGTCTGGTCACCTTACCCGATATGGGATTTCTGAGAGCAGCCCTGAGTGCTTTAGGGGTCGGATTTTTAAGGCTTGGTCTGCATCCTGGGTGGCACACAAGCTGTCCAGGCGCACCCAGGTAGGGTAGCAAGGAAGCAGTGTACAAAAGCAGAATTTTGCAGTTAGTTAGTCATATGTCATACATCTTTGTTTTAATATTTTCCCCTATGCATCTTAGTTTCAGTACTTTCCCCACCTGGTATTGTTTAAAAGTCAATCCAGAAACAGTTGGGACCTCCCAGTCTGTTTCCCAGGGAGTTAGTCAAGCAAGAAACTTGGAGTGAACTAAAAGCAAGGAATTGATTAGTACTTTCCCATCTATCTTGGAAGTAAACTTATTTCTTTTTTCTTGAAAGCTTGCAGTCCAGAAATTTGCCAGGAGTTAACTGGTATTTTTCCATTATAGCCTAGGCTTTTCTGTCTTAGGCTAGGCTCATTAGGCCTAACAATGAGACCCCAAAGTATAAATGTTTATGAGGTCTCAAAGGGGGGAATGAGGGAGGATACCCAGAAAAAGTAAAATCTAAAAAAAAACAAAGGTTTCTCAGAGGTCAAGGACTCTTTTGAAAGGTCCTCCCCACAGTAATCTAGCCCTTAAGAATTTGTAAAACTTAGCTTTCTAGGGCCTTGAAACTAATGCTTGCTGCTTGCTTCTGCTTCTGAAAACCCTACACCTGATTTGACACCTCCAGTGAGAAGTAATATGGTAATTCCTTTGTCTACTTGTGAGTCCAATAAAAGGACAGAGGCAGAGCTGATGGGGAGTTCAGCGGTTTTTACCTTCTAATCTGCTGTGGCTCTGCCGGCTAAAATAAAATTCCTTCCCTTATAATCTTTGCTGAGGGTCTATTGGTTTCAATTCACTGGTCCTGCAACAATAAGACAAGTTAAGATTGACAATTAGCTTATGCAAAGACTTGATCCCCTCAATGCTGCTGTTGAGTGGTTTGGTAATAAACAACAAGCTCTACAAAGGACCACTCTTCTTTTGTGTGTGTGTGGGGGGGAGTTGAGACAAGAGTCTTACTATGTTGCCCTCAGTAGAGTACCATTGCATCACAGCTCACAGCACCCTCAAACTCTTGGGCTTACGAGATTCTCTTGCTTCAGCCTCCCAAGTAGCTGGCACTACAGGCACCCGTCACAATGCCTGGCTATTTTTTGTTGCAGTTGTCATGGTTGTTTGAGCTAGCCCAGGCTGGGTTTGAACCCGCCAACTTCTGTGTATGTGGCTGGCACCATAACCACTGTGCTACAGGCACTGAGCCAAAGGACTGCTCTTCAGTGTGACTTTAATAGCACCAACATCTGTGTTACAGCAGTTCCATACAACAGTTCTCTTTAACCATAGGAAAAAGTTAAAAATCACTTACATAGTACTTTCTTCTTCTTCTTCTTCCTCTATCTTCCTCTTCTTCCTCTCCTTCCTCTCCTTCCTCTCCTTCTCCTCCTTCTCCTCCTTCTTCTTCTGCTTTTTTTGAGACAGTGTCTCACTTTGTTGCCCCAGGTCAAATGCTGTGGCATTATAGCTCACAGCAACCTCAGACTCTTGGGCTCAAGCAATTCTCTTGCCTCAGTCTCCCAGGTAGCTGGGACTAAAGGTGCCTGTCACAATGCCCAGCTATTTTTAGAGATGGGATCTCGCTCTGGCTTAGGCTGGTCTCGAATTTGTAAGCTCAGGAAATCCATCTGCCTTGGCCTCCCAGAGTGCTGGGATCACACGCCTGGTGGTGGCTCATAGTGCCTTACATAGTTCATTCATACTTTCTTTTCTTTTTCTTTTTCTTTTTTCCTTTCTTTCTTTCTTTCTTTCTTTAAGACAGAATCTCACTCTGTTGCCCTTGGTAGAGTGCTGTGGTGTCTTAGCTCATAGCAACCTCAAACTCCTGGGTTCAAGTAATCCTCTTGCCTTAGCCTCCAAGTAGCTGGGACTACAGGTACCCGCCATAATGCCTGGTTATTTTTTGGTTGCAGTTGTCATTGTCGTTTAGCAGGCCTGGGCCAGGCTCAAACCCACCAGCCTTGGTGTATGTGGCAGGCACCTTACTCACGGGCACCAAGCTGAGGCCTCATTATTTTGACGGACACTTTCACCAAATATAGGATTCTTGGTTGAGTTTTTCTCTCTTGGTACTTTTAATATCTTACTGCCTTCAGGAGACAATCTTACTGAGAATCTCTTGTATGTCAAAGAGTTGTTTCTCCCTTGCTATTTTCTTTTTTTTTTTTTTTGAGACAGAGCCTCAAGCTATCCCCCTGGGTAGAGAGCCATGGCATCACGCTCACAGCAACCTCCAACTCCTGGGCTCAAGCTAGTCTCCTGCCTCAGCCTCCCAAGTAGCTGGGACTACAGGCGCCTGCCACAACGCCTGGCCATTTTTTTTTGGTTGCAGCCATCATTGTTGTTTGGCGGGCCCAGGCTGGGGATTCGAACCCACCACCTTAGGTGTATGTGGCTGGCGCCTTAGCCGCTTGAGCCACAGGCACTGAGCCTCCCTTGCTATTTTCAAGATTATCACTCTGTCTTTGGTTCTTGACAGTTTGATACTACTGTGTCTCTCTCAGTGTGAGTCTCTTTGAGTTTCTCCTGTGTGGACTTTGTTGAGCTTCTTGGATGTTTGCATTTATGTCTTTCATCAATGTTTTTATCCATTTTCTTCAAGAAAATCTCTCTGCCCTCTTTTCTCCTTGTCTTAGGAAACTCCTGCAATGCATATGTTGGTCAGCTTGATGTTGTCCCACAAATCTCTTAGACTCTGTTTACTTTTATTTTTACTTTCTTTTTTCTTTTCTTTTCTTTCTTTCTTTTTTTTTTTTTTAGCCAGAGTCTCATTATGTCGCCCTTGGTAGAGTGCCATGGTGTCACTGCTCACAGCAACCTCAAAATCCTGGGCTTAAGCAACTCTCTTGCCTCAGCCTCCCAAGTAGTTGGGACTTTAGGTGCCCACCACAATGCCTGGCTATTTTTGGCAGGCCCAGGCTGGATTCAAACCCACCAGCTCCAGTGTATGTGGCCAGCACCCTAGTCAGGCCAACTCTGTTGGCGCCAGGCCAACTCTGTTTACCTTTCTTCAATATTTTTTCTTTCTGTTCCTCAGACTTGATGACTCCAACTGTGCTACATTCAAGTTTAATGATTCTTCTGAGTACTCAAATCCGCTTTTGAACATCTATTTTTTTTCTTTAAGACAAAGTCTCACTTAGTTGCCCTTGGTACAGTGCTGTGGTGTCATAGCTTAAAGCAACCTCAAACTATTGGGCTCAAGCAATTAGCTTGCCTCAGCCTTCTAAGTAGCTGGGTCCACAGGCACCTGCCACAATGCCTGGCTATTTTTTGCAGATGGGGTCTCGCTCTGGCTCAAGCTGGTCTTGAACCTGTGAACTCAGGCAATCCACCTGCTTTGGCCTCCTAGAGTGCTAGGACTACAGGCATGAGCCACCATGTCTGGACAGCTTTTGAACATCTTAAGTCAAATTTTTATTGTAGTTCTGGTGCTTTTCAGCTGTGGAGGTTCTTTTTGGTTCCTACTTTATGTTTTCTGTCTCTTTGGTGAAAGTTCCATTTTGTTCACACATCATTTTCTTGCCTTTCTTCATGTCCCCCTTCAGCTCTTTGCGCATCTTCAAACCAGTTGTCTTAAATCTGTTGAATAGTAAGTCTGCCATCAGGTCTTTCTGTTGACAATTTTTTTTCCTTTGAACTGGTCATACTTTACTGTTTCTATGTCTTGTGATTTTGTTGTTGGAGTAGTTGAAACCTAGACTTTTGCATCTTCTAATGTGGTAACTATAGACATCAGATTCTCCCCTTCCCTAGAATTTGCTTATTTCATTAATTTTTTTTATGGTTCTATAGTTTATCTGGGCTGAGGATTAGTTAGAGATGTAAATTTAAGGACTTCTCTTGGTCTGTGCCATTCCTTGGACTTGGACATGCACAGTGAGTTTTTTGTTTTGTTTTGTTTTGTTTTTAGACAGAGTCTTACTATGTTGCTGTTGGCAACCTCAAACTCTTGGGCTTAAGCAATTCTCTTGCCTCAGCCTCCCAAGTAGCTGGGAGTACAGGCACCTGCCATAACACTCAGCTATTCTTTTTGTTATTGCAGTTGTCATTGTTGTTTAGCTGGCCCCAGCCAGGTTCAAACCCACCAGCCTGGGTGTATGTAACCAGCACCCCACCCACTGAGCTATGGGTGCTGCCCCGTCACTGGATTTTTCAATCTTTTAGAAGTTGCTTCTAGTAGAGGGGGTTGTACAAATGGCACTGGTGGTTCCAACAATGGTGGCTCATTTCTGTGTCTGCATCTTCACCACCAGAAGAAGCAATTAGGGATCAGAACACAGAGCCAAGATATTAGGAAGGTTCTTATTACCTGTCTTGGCTACTACAGACAAATCTAAGCTGCTCCAGGAATGTATGGGGAGCTCCCTGGCATAGGAGTGGTGTAAGAGTAGCTGATCCCATGCTAAGAGTTGAAATGGACCGAAATCCCTCATAATCTATAACATAAGCCTTCCTTTGGAAATTGCAAGCCTAATTATATTAGACCAATTCTGCCAGTACAATTGTCTAGATAGGAAGATGGAGTCCCTGTGTTT
This sequence comes from Otolemur garnettii, assembly GCF_000181295.1. Taxonomy (NCBI): domain Eukaryota; kingdom Metazoa; phylum Chordata; class Mammalia; order Primates; family Galagidae; genus Otolemur; species Otolemur garnettii. The sequence continues at coordinate 1,457,557 of NW_003852597.1, read as the reverse complement.
TCTACTCTGGCATCTTCCCTGATGTCATCATGATCTTATTTATTTTTCTTTTCTTTTTTTTTTCATTTTCTTTTCTTTTCTTTTCTTTCTTTCTTTCTTTCTTTCCTTTTTTTTTTAGACATACTTTCACTATGTTGCCCTCAGTAGAGTGCTGTGGCATCACAGCTCACAGCAACCTCAAACTCCTGGGGTTAAGCAATTCTCTTGCCTCAGTCTCCTAAGTAGCTGGGACTACAGGTGCCCACCACAAGGCCCAGCTATTTTTTTTGTTGTTGCAGTTATCATTATTGTTTAGCTGGCCTGGGCCCAGTTCAAACCCACCAGCCTGGGTATATGTGGCTGGCGCCCTACCCACTGAGCTACAGGTACTGCCTGACATCATATAACTTCAGGATTTAGTGAATACATCTTCATAAGACTATTGCCTCTGTGACTGACGCTGGCCTGAAGTCAGCAGGGTTAACAGTAAGGAAGGGAAGATGAACATAATGTTAGGAGAGCAGGGATGGACAAACTCAAAGGAATCATATCTGCATATCATTGCCTCAGACATTAATGTTGCAGGTAACCTATAGGTAAGGTGACCAGATTTTAACATTGGTAAAGCAGGATACCATTGATGGGGGGGGAGGGGTTCTTAATTAAAAATTTGGTCTATATGGAGCAACAAAAATTTTCATAGAATGCAAAAATAGTATTGTAATTTTTTTTAATTTCAATGTAAGTACAATTTACAAATATGATGCATTAAAAAATTATGTATAGTATTATTTTATTCTTTGGCATATTTCTCATTTGAGTGAATTTTTTTAGTAGATTGCTGTCGTTGTTTAAAGGGTCATGAAATTTTTCACAAGAATTTGTTAAATTATATTTCACACATAAAATGGCTTTCAAAGTCTCAACACTTAATTGTGATTTTTCTGATGTCCACACTTTATTTACTGTAGAAAAAATGCGTTCAGTCGCAGCATTAGTTCCTGGTAAGGACAGCGCATATCCCACAATTTTTAGTGTATTATTGTATGGAACATGGTTTGTTTCAAAATGATGAAATATTTCTAACCATTTGTTCTCTGTTGTGATTTTTGCTGATGCCCAAGAGTTAACCTCCTCCTTATCAATACATTTTGTTTTTAAATGATACCTCATAAGTAGTAAGTGTCACTTTCAAGGCGGGTGCTAGACTTTTTGCTGCCACTATAAAATATAAATAATACAAGTACTGTCTGCTAAATTCATGAAATAAATAAATAAATTACTTACCTAAATTATCTGAATAGCTGATTTGTTGACATAACTTGTTTAGCACTAGCACACAGTATGATGTGTATGGTCTGAGAGACAGTTACAAAATGTTTTCGTGGTTGCCAATGCCAAAAAATGCCATTGTTCATTAAGTCCAAACAATGGTGGTCGAATTCTAACAACTGATCAACAATGTGAACTTTGATAAGCAGTTCTTGATAATCAGTTCTCAACAATTATTTGTTATTATTAAAGTTTAACATTATCAAAATTAACAAAAATAATATAAAACTCATATCCTGGCAAAATAGCCACATGGCAGCTGAAAACCATCTATTCCCTTCCTGTTCTTCCAGGAATGCTAGTTGTGCATTCTTTCCAAAAATCAGGACTTTTTTAAAACACCACGGGACACAGGGCAAATTGTTAAAAATCGGGACTGTCCTGGCAAAAGTGGGATGTCTGGTCACCTTATTATAGGACATACTGGTTCTTTTCACCATGGGCAGCACACACATGAGATCCAGGATTCAGATAAGCTAAAGAGGAGATCTGACAGGGGAAAGAGGAACTTCAGGTCTGGCTGTCCCACGACAACAAAGTGACTGGTATGTCAGGAACAACTGCCACAAATTGGCACAAACAACCCCTGCCAGACACCTCCCAACATTAAAATGTTACTTGTTGTCTACTTGCTAAATACCATGTGAGCTGTGATGCCACGGCACTCTACTGAGGGCAACATAATGAGACTCTGTCTCAAAAAACAAACAAAAAAAAATCAAAAAGTCACCATATGTATATACGCATATATTATATTTGTAAAGAAGTTTTAATTTTTTCCCAATTGTTATATTTTATAATACTCTCAGTTCCTGTTTTCCTTTAAAAGAGGTTAGAGGTTACAAGCTAGTTTTTTTTTTTTTTTTAAGCTAGTTTTATAGGTAATATAGACTCTACCAGGGTGACAGAGACTGTCTCAAAAATAAAAAAGTCCAAAAAAAAAAAAAAAAAGGAAAGGAAATTCAAACACTGAAACAGGGTGGAATAATTATAAAGGAAAAGGTTCTCTAGGCTAAGAATTATAAACAAAAGGAAAAAAGAAAGACAAAGAGAAGAAAGAAAAAAAGGGGAAAGAAGGTGTGCTAACGTTTCCAACCAAAATCCTGAGTGGGAAATTTCTTCTTTCTTTCTTTCTTTCTTTCTTTCTTTCTTTCTTTCTTTCTTTCTTTCTTTCTTTCTTTTTTAACTATGAGCAGGGGATGTAGAACTTTATTCTACCAAACGCTGGGTTCAGATGTCAGAGGAAATTTCTCATTTCTGTAGCCAAAAAGACCTTTGAGAAAATTAAATGCCTATTTTGACCTCTAGACAGAAACAATTTTGGGGGGCCACTCTTTGAGGAGCTCAGAATTACATTGCACCCCAACTCTGCACCTTTTTTTTTTGAGACAGAGTCTCACTATGTTGCCATTGGCAGAGTGCTGTATCATCCCAGCTTACAGCAACCTCTAACTCTTTGGCTTAAGCAATTCTCTTGCCTCTAGCCTCCCAAGTAGCTGGGACTACAGGTGCCTGCCACAACGCCCGGCCAATTTTCTGCTGCAGTTGTTGCTGGCCCGGGTTGGGTTCAAACCTGCCACCCTTGGAGCATGTGGCTGGTGCCATAACCCCTGTGCTACGGGTGCCAAGCTCCAACTCCACATTTTTATTAGGAGACCTGGGACCTGGGAATTAGGTCATTTCCATTTGCCTGCCAGTGCTTCTCTGCCACTCTGGTCCTTATTTCTTCTGCACACTAGGTGGCACCCATGTCCCAGCTCTGTTAAGTTTTGACAAATTTCTCTCTCTTCAGAAATACTTAATATAAGAATTTCTAATCAAATTGTGACTTCTGCTTCCTTCCTTGAGAATGTTACATGTACTTAGGGCCACTCTATATTTTTAATTAAATCTTTCCCATCAATCTGTTGAGTCATAATTTCCTATAGAAATGAGGGCTTACTTGAAGGAAAGCTTCTGGGGGCCACACCCTCCCCCAGGACAGAAGGTTTTTGCATTAGTAATTTCCCCCTGCTAGTTTCCAAATAGAGAACCCATTTCTTTCTTTCTTCCTTTTTTGTTTTTAAATTTTTGAGTCATAGTCTAGCTCTGTTGCCCCTGGCTAGAGTGCTATGGCTTTGCAGCTTACAGCAACCTCAAACTCCTGACTCAAGCGGTTCTCTTCCCTCAGCCTCCCCAGTAGGGAGGCTGCATCCCACAGGTGCCTGCCACAATGCCCAGCTATTTTTACAGACAGGGTGGCACTGTTGCTCAGGCTGGTCTCAAACTCCTGACCTCAAGCAATCCACCCTCCACTCATCTCCCAAGGGCTAGGATTACAGGTGTGAGCCACAGTGCCTGACCAAGAGAACCCCATTTCAATGATCTCTAAACAAGAATTCTTGCTTCTGTGCCTCTTTCCTTCTGTTCTTGACATAGTAGGTTGATTATTCATTGTGGTTAGCCAGTTATAATAAGTCTTTGTGAGGGTTATTCCAGAAGTCCACTCTGTGCCAAAGAACTATATAAAAGTAGTTTATTGAAGATGAGCTCCTAGGAGAACCAGGAAGGAATTAGGGAAGCAAGGATGTGATTGCTGGGGAAACCTTATATTCCACCTATTCCTGCTAGGATCCTGAGATAAGGAGATGGGCTTTTGTACCTTTGGCCAATGACTATCTAAGGGCTGACTGCGATGAGGGTCAGGTAAACTTGTACAACAGCCAGGCACCTCCAGACCTCTATGTAGTGAAGTGGAGGATGCATGTGTGGCGGTAGTCTAGTGCCTCAGCAGGGTGCAATGTGAGTTTTTAGTAGCAAAGCCAGCAAAGGCTGGAAGACAGACACATAGCTGATAAAAGGGACCTGAAGTCATGTGGGTGGTCCCAGCAGTGGCCACTACATGTAATTAAATATATTCTTAAAGAACCTAAATTGTACCCCCCACCCAATTTATTTGTGAGATTCTAACCTTCAATACCTAAGTATGTGACTGCATATAGAGATGCGGTCTTACAATGAGGTCATTAGGGTAGGCCCCAATGCAATTACAATATGGCTGGTGGTGTTGTGCCCGAAATTCTTCCAAAAGACCCCGGCAGACAAATCCGAGACCACACTCTGATGTAAAAGGCAAGAGGCAAGGTTTTTTATTCAGACCGGTCTGGACCCTTTCGGCATGCAAGCCTAGGACGAGCCCCGAACCCAGGGTGGAGGTTTTTATGGGTACAGAAAGCAAGAGGGGTAGGGTCCAGTACGAGTACACTTTTCATTGGTGGTTGGTGATTCATTAGTAAAGGAGGAAGTAAAGGAGGATTTGCATTGGTGGCTGATGATTTCACTAGTAAAGGTGAATTTGGATTGGTACAGGTGAGGGGTGGAGGGTCCCTTAACCGGGGGCTAGAGTTGGTGCAACCTGGTTACCTGTATTTCAAGGTAATAGAAGCTTACTGTTTATTATAGCAGCTATTTGCCTAAGGTGACTCAGTTTACAGTGCAGTGGCTGTGCAACCTGGGGTGGGGGAAGGCAGCAGGGAGTGGCCCTGCAGGTTTCACTGGTAGAGGTTGGAGCTGAAGGGCTACGTGGTAAACAGCTAGGAATGGGGCTTGTACTGTGGCATGTGCTGTAAACAACAAAATGGAGCTAGTTTGGCTCTCACATTCCCCCCTTTCTCTTGTAACTGGTGCTCAATCTTGAGCTCCATCTTCTTTAATATGCACAGGGACATATTGGGACCAGAGGACTAATAGTTGAACAGTATTAATTCTGGCCTGTACGAAAGTAAGGCAATTAATGATATAGGGTTCCAGGGTCAGTAATAGTAGCAGGATTAGGAGGGGACCAGCAATTGCTGACAGTAGGGTGGTGAGCTAAGGGAAGATGCTGAACAATGCCTTTTATAATAGCATTTTGAACATTTGCACAAATTAAAGTTCACTTAGCTCTTATGAGTCTAATAAAGAACAGTCCTATGATGACATAGATTTTCATGCTTCTGCCATGTGTGGACCAGTTAGTTCCCGGGGTGTGACTGGAGTAGGGCTTGCCGTTGTCTGCAACACCGGTTTGAGGGGATTGTCAGGATCTGTGGTAGCTTTCCAAGGTCAGCTGCCATTGTTTACATTCTGCTCAGTCTGGCTCTTCTTAGGCACAGCAAGCTTCACTCTGCTGTAATGAATCTAGGCAGGAATTCCTGCTACTCTCACAGGTGTGGTCAGGATAACATTGTAAGGGCCTTTTTACCTCGCCCTCGGGGGAGACACATTCCAGTCTTTGACCCACACCACAGCTTCTGGAGAGAAAGGGTGGACAGGGGAAAACAAACTAACAGGACACCTCTCACTCACCCATTTTAACACTGCCTTTGCCACCTTCCCCAGTGCCTGTAACTGCTTCCCTAATTCTACCTCCCTCAATTCCCGGGGGGGTCCTGGCAAGCTTTGTAGTAAGGGGGCTGGCCTATGATATAAGATCTTATACTGTGAGAATCCTGTCCTTTTGGTACCAAGGGCAGGGCACTTACTCACTGTAAGTTTGTTTCCTGGCATACTTTCCCTAAACTGGTTTTGATCTATTCATGCGTTCCACCTTCCCCGAACTCTGTGGGCGGTCCGTTGTCTGACCCAATCCTCAGTGGGAGGTGTACATCATCACCAGCAAGTTGTTCCCTCTACATCTGGGCTACCTGAAAGTCCTCCAAGGGCGTTGCTCCAAATGGCGGGATTCTTGGGGGTACCGTTGGTCCTTGGCAGGCATTGAACTGGCTGCAGATGACACATCACTGCCTGACGGCTTTTTGCTAGGGCTTGCGCCATCACATAACTGCTTCCATCAACATACAAGTCCCAGTCTGCATCTGTCCAAGGCTGGTCATGTAAGTCAGGTCTGCTAGAGTACACATTATTTATGAATTTCATACAGTTATGCTTAGTCTTCTATTGGCTGGAAGGAGTGTGGCTGGGTCAAAATGTCTTTTAGTGTCCATTAAAGTAACCACAGAGTGGGGTACTTCTCTGAGATCCTGTCCTAGAGTCAGCTTATCTGCTTCTTGCACAAGGAGAGTAAGCAGAGTGGCCATAAAACAGCCTTTCTCCAAAGGCTGATACCAGATCTGGTTTGGGCAGTTGTAGCTGCATATTTCCTCATGGCCTCTTATGGAACACTTCAATCTTGTGACCTGAGAGAGGGGCTACTGGCCAGGTGACCACCAAGTGTTCACCTCCAGTATTCCTTGCCCCCAGTTCTCACTCGGATCATGGACTTTCTGGGGGCGGTTGAGTCCAGTCCCCTTCAGTCTTAGCAGGGCCTCTCCCACTAAGTTATAGAGGGCTCCCTGCTCTTCTAGTTCTGTGACCTCTTTCTCAAGATTTTCACACTTTCTTGCCTCTGGGGACACTTATTCTTTTAATGCTCTGTCTCCTGGCCAGTTGTACACTGATTAGAACTGGCCTGGACTTTCAGTTTTTCTTTGGAGAGCCTTATTTATTCGAGCCAAATTGGTGGTTTTCTGTGTCTCTTTCTCAGTTTTTGTAGCAATGTCTTTTGGTACCAGATCTGCCAATATCTTCAGCACCACTACCCTAGGTCAGGTGGAAGGCACTTTCCCTTCCTGTCCCTGTGTTACTTAGCACTGTTTTAACTTGCCCTCTTAAACAAGGTGGTTGGCTCACTACTATCTATAGCCAGGTATCTATGTATGGAAACTGCTAAGTGTGAATTTCCTTTCCAGTAACTCTGTGCCATACCTCAGACACTAGGGATTTTTCTAAATTTCTAAATTTTTCTCCAATGGCTATCCAATCCCAAAGGGGGGGGGGCATTCCTGCTCACAAAGACTCCTTAGCTTTTCCTGGTGTCATAGTTACTTACAAATTTCTTCTTAAAGTGTTTTAACATAATAGCTAATGAGGTGGGCTTCCCTTTTTTGTTCCCCATTTCTACTCAGGGTCTCCCTTCTGAGACACACATTCACACCACACTTTTTGGCTAGTCTTTTAGTTCCATTTAACAGTTCAATTTACTAAAACAGTTGTGACTCATTTTATGAGTTGACAGTACAGATAAGGCTGGGATCTAATACAGGTGGGCCACAGCCTTTCTCTTTTTCCTTTGAATTATTTTTCTCTCTCTCTAATTTCTCTCTTAATTAAAGATAAATTACAGTAGAACCAACTCAGTTGCCAAAATAACCTGGACCTCAGTGAACTGAATATTTGCATAAAGTGCAGTAAGAATAATTATTAGCCATCTAGATTCTTTGGCTTTGCTGGAATCTTTTATAAGGAATTTTCAGGCTGGACTTTCTTAAGAGCCTTTCATGAGCCTAGGTTTCATCTGTGCCATAGGATACCTGTATGCATTGGGTAAATTCCTCTTATTTCGAGGATCCCCAAGCACCTTTCGATTCCTCAGACCCGACAGCAAGCGACCTTCGTTACTTACCACAGATCAGGAAAGGTTACTGATGGGTATCTGGCCAGTTTTCCAAAGGGCTTTCTTTATTGGCCTTGTAAAGTCAACCTTAATTTCTTAACGCAGTCTGGACACCTCTGGAAATGCTATTCTAGCCAAAGCCTTGGTAAAATAACCAATGCCTTCATCAAGTCCTATAGAACAAAACAGATTCTTATTGAACTTATGCAAATGACTGTATTGTCAGAAACTAATAATACTTACTAATGACTTTCAAATTCCAGAGGAATCAAGGAGAGAGAAAAATACATGTTTTAAATTCTGCTCATAAGTACATACATTGCTTGAAAAGCTACAAACAACTCACAAGACGGAGAATTATTTTCTTGACTTCTGGAAAACAGAACACAGAAAGAACTAACAATATTTCAAACAAAAAGCTATAACAAATTAACCTAGTATCACATAACTGATTTTTGTTCTGTTTGAAGTTAGGTAGCAACACTTATAGACATGTTAACTTTTCAATAAAAGTTCTAAAAATCTGCTTTTAACCCAAAGGTACTCAATTTCCAAAGACATCAGGAATTTGAATTCGAGAGAATTCGTCAGCCTCTCTCTTAATATTTTTTTCCTTTTTTAGATGAATTAAAATTATTACTGACAATATATGTTAGAACAGACTAATGTTTTATAATATTGGAACATATATATATATTCATAACTCATACAAAATTAGTTACCATTTCATATTTGACAATGTTTCCTGTATATTTTTAATAAATTATATGAGTTTAATTTGTTTTTCTATGCCTTTCAGTGGTCTTAATATTTCAAACAGGCCAAATTTAGAGTTGTGCTTTTTGTTTTCTGGACTGAGTTTAAACCTGTCAATCTTGGTGCATGTGGCCAGCACTGTAACCACTGCACTATGGGCGCCACACCCAAATTTAGACTTTTGATTTTGGAAGGTTTGTCAAATATCAAAAGGCCTAAAACATTGGTTCAAATAAGATTACATGCTGAAAGATTTTAAAGGAAATACATAGTCAACTGAATTACATGTAAATTCTTTCACAAATTCTTTTCTCCATTTAACCTGTACAGACAATCTTTAAACATTCTAAACCTTCTTTAACTTTTGTCCTGCCTTTCACTTTCCTATACAACCATTCTGTTTTAGGACAAAATTTGTCACACAAATTCTTTCTTTACATCATGCCATTTTTTTTCCTGTCTAATTTTTCTTACTCTCAAAAACTCTCCACAAAACGTAATCTCAGTTCACTATGAAGTCACCCATTCACTCAGCCAAACTGACAATTAGAAGGTTTAAAAAGCAAGAATCTTATCCTTTGACAAAGACTCAGTTTTTCTAACAATTCAAATAATTAAATGATTACATTTTACAAATGAGAGACATTCTATGGGATGTAACATTGATACAGGATTTTCCTACTCAGACCTGGACAGGGAACCTCCATTTTTCAGGCTTAGATAGGCTCAGATATCAGACTCCCATCTCCAGGTACAAACTCTCTGAGCCCCAGCCAGGTCATAAATAAAACAGCTTGAAACTTTTTGGCTGGTTCCACCCAGTCTAAGGAGCACACACTCTAATTCTCCCTTCAGGCAAAAACCGCAGTAAAGACCTAATAATTTTGCCCAAGGTGAGGGGCTGCATTCATCTATTTGCTTAGAACATCCATTCAGTTTGTAAAGGTATATAATTTTATCTTTTAAGTTCTGGCTAAAATATCTCTCAAGGCCAATTATTTATTCTTAGACAAGGGACTTATGCAAGAAATCTCTGACCTGGGCCTCCTCCCCCCTTTCGGAGGCTATCTACCCAGAAGATCTGTTGCTGATATGGATACAGCATTGTTCCTTATGAGATTTACACTTTCTTCTCCAGATTTTTGAGGGCCATCCAGAGCTCACTAGACTGCCCGGACCACTTTTAAGGCACGGCTTTTCTGCCTATAGTTCTGGCACTCTCCACTTTATTTGCATGTTCCTTAGTTTAACAAAATGCCATTTTATTACTGATCTGTGGCCCGCTATCTCAATTCTTAAATTCTTGATACTAAAAACTTTTATTTTCCCCCAAGATGACATGGCCACAAGGCTACCCAAAGATAGAAAGTGGAAAACCTGGAACTTCCAGTTCCCCTCAGGATAGCCAAGGGGCAAAGTTGGAACAGGGAAGAAGGGCACACTCATACATTTGTTTCACTCCCACTTATTGTTACCCATTTTAGTCATTCTTCAAGCACTCACACACACACAGTTTCAATGCATTTCTTTACCTGGGCAGCCTCAAATTCCCACTTAAGCTGCTACTTAGCGATAGAGGCAAACCAACACTTTCCTAGGCCCTATGAGGGGAGATCCAACTCCACCCTCGGAGTTCTCTCAATCACACCACACCCACACACTCTCACACATTTTTTTAACAGATTGGCTGGCAATCTAGCAGGTCTGGTCTTACATACCTGTCAACAGATTTGCTGGCAATTTAACGCCTAGGAGGTGATCAAATTCTCCTTTCACTAAAATTGTGGTGGGCTTCATAGGGATCTTGCTTTACTTTGGATGTCCTAGCACCACCTATTACCGGTTCTTCTCTGGTGCTCAGCCTCCGCAATGACTCGTCCCATGGAGCTCACCAGCTGAGTCTCAACCAGACATTCCTCTGGGAGAATTTGTCCCAGGAGCACTCTGAGGGACGCATGGCCAGACCAGCAGGAGTTCCTCATGGGGGTGATTTGCGATACGGGTAGAACCGGACCCAAAGAATCTGACTGCACGGTTTTTCTGCCAACTCTTACTTCTCGGTTTCCTGGAAGCAGAAGTCTCCCAAAGAACCTTGTAGGTAAAGATCTAAGATCCACTCATAAAATACCCCTGGGCCCTATGACTGAGGTCGGGTCCAGTCATCTACCAGGACCTTGAGAAAGACTCTGAATCTGCACTCTATACAACACTTAGAACCACAATCTAAAGAAACTGTTTGATATAGACACTCAGGACACAAGAAACAATAAATACAGGACTTTAACAAGAAGATGGAATATGAGCTGATCGCCCCCTTTACTCCAGCGGGCAATCAAACCTGCACCCCGGTAGTCAGTTCTCCTGATCACCCCCTTTCTTCCGGTGGGCTCTCAAACCGAACCTGACGGGCCAAGGCCAGAACCTGCACCTCAATAGTCACTCCTTCTGAGTGCCCCCTTTTCTCCAGCGGGCTCTCAAACCGAACCTGACTAACTGAGGCCAGAGTTTAACATAGGACTTGACGTCTCAAACCCTACCTGGGGACAAGCATCCCTGACCGCGTCCGATCTAGCCCCTTGTCCCTACCCAGACTAGAACCAGAAGTCCTCAGTCACTCCTTGTCCAGACTGTCCCTTTCCATTGGCATGCGACTGGCATGACTCACTGAAGAACCAGACCAGAACACTTAACTAAAATTACAAACTGACCCAGAAACAAAACCACAGACACCAAAACCGCAGACACAGACACATTTGTAGTCAGTCAAGACGCCTCATGCACGGCCGGCTGGCACTCACACACACACACAGACCAAACTCACCTTCGGAGTGGTGTCGGAGCAAGCCCGTGGGTTTGGAAGATAATTTCCCAGCCAACGCACCAAAATGTTGTACCCGAAATTCTTCCAAAAGACCCCGGCAGACAAATCCGAGACCACACTCCGATGTAAAAGGCAAGAGGCAAGGTTTTTTATTCAGACCGGTCTGGACCCTTCCGGCATGCAGGCCTAGGACGAGCCCCAAACCCAAGGTGGAGGAAGTTTTTGTGGGTACAGAAAGCAAGAAGGGTAGGGTCCAGTACGAGTACACTTTTCATTGGTGGTTGGTGATTTCATTAGTAAAGGAGGAAGTAAAGGAGGATTTGCATTGGTAGCTGATGATTTCACTAGTAAAGGTGAATTTGGATTGGTACAGGTGAGGGGTGGAACGTCCCTTAACCGGGGGCTAGAGTTGGTGCAACCTGGTTACCTGTATTTCAAGGTAATAAAAACTTACTGTTTATTATAGCAGCTATTTGCCTAAGGTGACTCAGTTTACAGTGCAGTGGCTGTGCAACCTGGGGTGGGGGAAGGCAGCAGGGAGTGGCCCTGCAGGTTTCACTGGTAGAGGTTGGAGCGGAAGGGCTATGTGGTAAACAGCTAGGAATGGGGCTTGTACTGTGGCATGTGCTGTAAACAACAAAATAGAGCTAGTTTGGCTCTCACAGTGGTGTCCTTATAAGAGGAAATTTGGACACAGAGGGGAATAGAGGGGAGACCATATGAACAGATAGGAAGAAGATGGCCATCTACAAGCCAAGGAGAGATCCCCAGAAGAAGCCATCCCTGTTGAGACCTTGAGTTTTAGCCTTCTAGCCTCCAGAATGGTCAGAAAATAAATTGCTGTTGCTTAAGTCACCCAGTCTGGTACTTAGCTGTGGCAGCTTGAGCAGACAAAAACAGTTTCTCTTCTTCTGAGGAGACCCTGATCATAGAGATGATTCAACTAAGCCTGCAAATCTCCCTCATTTGGAATCACACTGGCCCCACCTGTCTTCTCTCATCAATTCATTACTGATACAGTTATAGCTATTTCCTGGCTACAACTCTCTAAAGAAGAACAAGGTTTTGTTTTCTTCATGTTTTTCGTGGTTGGCTCTCTAATGAAATAGGTTCTTTATTCTTTCTTCATTCTGGTATACTAGATCTCTTTTGACTGTACTTTTTTTTTTTTTTTTGAGACGGAGCCTCAAGCTATCCTCCTGGGTAGAGTGCTATGGCATCACAGCTCACAGCAACCTCCAACTCCTGGGCTCAAGTGAGTCTCCTGCCTCAGCCTCCCAAGTAGCTGGGACTACAGGCCCCTGCCACAACGCCTGGCCATTTTTTGGTTGTAGCCATCATTGTTGTTTGGCGGGCCCGGGCTGGGGATTCGAACCCGCCACCTTAGGTGTATATGGCTGGTGCCTTAGCCACTTGAGCCACAGGCACCGAGCCTGACTGTACTTTTTGTGTACATTATATTACTATTATTCAGGTTACTGATGGTATGTATCTAACCCACCTTTATCCTCCCCAGCAACTGCCTCACCTTGGGGAAGGAGGAACCCCTGCTAATCTGCAAAAGAATGCAGGGAATCCTCCAGCCATCAGGCCAGGCACTCCAGGCAAAATAAGATTTGGAAAGTGACCTAGAATGACATAAGTCTATTTATAATATTGGGTTTTTGTTGTTGTTGTTTTGAGACACAGTCTCACTTTGTCACCCTTGGTAGAGTATTGTGGCATCACAGCTTATAGCAACCTCAAACTCTTGGCCTTAAGTGATTCTCTGGCCTCAGCCTCCCAAATAGCTGGGACTTTAGGTGCCCGCACACAATGCCTGGCTATTTTCTGTTGTTGTTGTTGCTGCTGTTGTCATTGTTGCTTAGCAGGCCCTGGCTGAGTTGGAATATACCAGTCCAGGTGCATGTGGCCAGCACTGTAACCACAGAGCTACAGGCACAGAGTCTAATTATAATATTGTTAACTGTCCATCAAAGTGGTTCCATGGTGAAGACTGAGCCACAAGGCGGCCCAATCCAGACACTATGAAACAGAAACCCAGACTATTATCAGAGCTGTCTCTTCTTCTTCTTTTTTTTTTTCTTCTTTCTTCTGCTTTCTCCTCCTCCTCCTCCTCTTCATTCTTCCTCTTTTTAAAATTTTTTCACTCACTCACTCTTTTAATTACTAGAGCCTTTTTTGTTATGATAAGGATCCCATTTGTATTTTGCTCTATAGGCCTATATTTCTCTTTCTTTCTTTTCTTTTTTGAGATAGTCTCAGACTATTGCCTGGGTAGAGTGCCATGGCATCCTGGCTCACAGGAATCTTCAACTGTTGGGCTGAAGCAATCCTCTTGCCTCCGTTTTTTTGTTTTTTGGGGTTTTTTTGTTGTTGTTGTTTGTTTTTTAGTGGATACAAAATCTCCACTTTTTTTTTTTTGGCTCAGGCTGGTCTTGAACTCGAACTCTCGTGAGCTCAAGCGATCTGCCTACCCTGTCCTCCCAGAATGCTAGGATTAAAGGCATGAGCCACCACACCCAGCCACTCTGTAAATTTCATTTCATGCTTGCCTTGCTTTTGGTGAGTCTGGTCATGATTTGGCCAAGAACTGAGAACACAGGCAACTGCCAACCTGACATCTCTATCTCATCACCTAAAGAAACATGAGTATTTGAAGGGTCAAGATTATTTAATGTTTTTCAGTTGTAGGAGCAGTGTTACTAGACAAAGCAAGAGAACACATCTGGGAAAAGTAAGGTCTGAAAGAACAAAAGTCTTCTCAAGGAGCCAAAGTGAGAGAGGATACCGGAGAGGAGTGAGGTCTGGGAGAACAGGTCTTCTCAGGGAGACCACAAGGATGCACCTGCAGGGCCCTCTCTATGGTGACTCAGCTCTTGGGAATTTATAGGCTTAACTCCATGGAACTTGGAAATTTCCAAGTTCTGTGAAATCCTGTAGTTCTGTAGGGGCTGGAGTAGCATCTCCTGCTTGATTCAAACTGGCCAATGGGAAGGGTGCCTGTGGGGTGGAACTTTTTGACTGTCAATAAAAAGGGAAAGACCAAGCCAGTCGGGGAGCACGGCCATTTGGAAATCTTCTA
>NW_003852597.1:1438028-1442830 GCF_000181295.1 Otolemur garnettii | reverse complement strand
TCTCAAAAAAAAAAAAAAAAATTTAAAAAAAAAAAAAGAAAGAAAGAAAGTCCTCTGCACGGTGACTCAGCTCTTAGGAATTTGTAGAAACTTAACTTTCCTTGGATCTTGAAACTAATGCTTGATTCCACTCTTGTAAATGCCTGTTTCTGGGGTAGTGCCTGTGGCTCAGTGAGTAGGGTGCCGGCCCCAGGTACCACGGGTGGCAAGTTCAAACCCGGCCCCAGCCAAACTGCAACAAAAAATAGCTGGGCATCATGGTAGGCGCCTGTAGTCCCAGCTACTTGGGAGGCTGACACAGGCAAATCATCTAAGCCCAAGAGCTGGAGGTTGCTGTGAGCTGTGACACCAAGGTATTCTACCAAGGGTGATAAAGTGAGACTCCATCTCTTAAAAAAAAAAAAAAAAGCCTGTGCTTCTGTAAAAGCCCATGCACTCCATCTCCAGCTTGATTCAAACTTATCAATGAGAAGGGTACCCATAAACAAGGAACCCTTGGCTGGGGATAAAAGGGAAAGGACAGAAGGAGAGCTTGGCTATTTTTGGATTCTAGTCTGCCGTGGCTCTGCCAGATGAAATAAAGCACTTCTTCTTTTAAACAGGTGTTTCTTTCTCTCCATTGAGCCTCATTTTTCTAAACATTTCTGATTCCCTGACCAAGAAGCAAGACCACCTGAGGAAAGAACAGGCTTTGACTCACCTGGTGATTGTCACCAACCCTCTGGGGACCCATGGGAGCCCCAATTACCCAGGTGACCTGAAACAGAGAGCACGCCAGTGATGGCATTTTTGCCTCCCTGTGTGGATGCATTGACAGGGCAGATAGAGGACTCCCTCAGCAGGTTTTCAAGGAGTCAAACACCTGGAGGAACTGGCATAGAGGAACTGGCACCGGCATTGAGAGATGTCTGAATCACAGTAGGATTGGTCAGGTAAAAGTGAAAGGCACCTGGTCCAAAAGAGCAAAAGGGGAGCCTGATCACCTTCTGGCACTTCCTTAGTACTGTTCATGGTAGTTCAAGCAGGAAAGCAAGGCTGCCCAGGTTAGGAAATAGGGTGGAATTGTGTGCATGTGAGTGCTTGGAGACTGATTGAAATGGATAACAATAGGCAGGGCTCCGGCATCCTTCACAAGGCAAAATGATTTATATGATTACCCCTGACTTTATCCCCCTTTTTATCCCCTTCTATGGTGTGCTTGTTGTTTGTCTGAGGATGGGAAATGGGAAACACACAGGAGAAGCCCACCCCATTGGGAACTATGTTACAGCATTTTAAGAAAGGGTTTATAGGAGACTATAGGGTAACTATGTCTCCAGAGAGATTGAGAACTTTGTGTGAGTAGTTTTGAAATGTGATAGCCCTCAGAAGGGAGCTTAGAAAAAGCTAAGGTGGTGGCACCTGTAGCTCAGTCAGCAGGGCACTGGCTACATACACCAAGGGTGGTGGGTTTGAACCCAGCCCGGGCCTGCTAAACAACAACAACTACAACAAAAAAATAGCCAGGCATTGTGGTATTGTGTGGGTGCCTGTAGTCCCAGCTACTGGGAGGCTCAGGCAAGAGAATTGCTTAAGCCCAAGAGTTTGAGGTTGCTGTGAGCTATGACGCCACAGCACCCTATCCAGTGGGGCAGCTTGAGACTCTGTATCAAAAAAAGAAAGAAAGAAAAAGCTAAGGTACAAAGAGTGTGCTCTGTCATCTCTGGAGACTGGGATACCCCCCAAATTTCCACATATAGATAGTCGGCTTCAGTTAATGCTATAGCCATCCCCTTAGCTCAGAAGCCAAGCTTCTAAAGTGTTACTGGCCAGGACAAATAGCAGTTTAGGGAAGCGCTCTGCCCAAGTCAAAGGCCTCTGCTACCCAAAATTCCTGAAATAATCCCCTCTGAGCCTAAAGATATCTAGTCCCCAACTTAAGTCCAAGCCCCAATGAGAGAGATGGCTGAACTGGAGGGCCTGCATCTCCTGATTATACCACCTGGCCTTCTGTTCCACTGGAGCTAATTCCTCCCCATCCTACAATGCTCTCCCTATATATCCCTTAGGCAATACGGATGCCACAGAGGGAGGGTCATGCCCAGAGTCAATAAACTCTGAGGGATGAGTTGTAGGAGGCTGCTGAATTCTGGTGTATCAGACCTTCACCACCACAGATCTCCTCAATTGGAAACATCATACTCCCTCCTATACTAAAAAGTCCCAAGGTCTTATCAACTTAATGCAGTCCATATTCCACACCCACAATCACACATGGGCTGACTGACTCCAGCTACTCCTCACAATTTTTAATATGGAGGAGAGAAGCTAGATGGTCCAGGCTGCCACCAAGTGGTTAGAGGACATCCTCCAGAGGTTGTGGAAGGGAAGCCAGAAAGCCATAAATATATGCAAGGTGGCAGAAGTCATACAGAAGCCAGATGAAAGCCCTGGGAATTTCTATGAGAGACTGTGTGAAGCATACCGAATTTAAACCCTCCTTAACCCTGAGAGCCAGGAAAATGAGAGAATAGTAAATTCTTCTTTTATGATCTAGAATGCTGGAGACATCAGGTGCAAGCTTCAAAAGCTAGAGGGATTTCCAGGCATGAATATGTCTCAGCTCTTAGAAGTGGCCAATAAAATTTTTGTGAACCAGGGGTGGAATACAGGAGGAAGGAAGATTTGAAGTTGAAAAAGGCTGATCTCATAGCCATTTCTCTGACTCAGGCCAGAAGGCATCCCCTCCCACTCTACTGATAGGGAGGGAGAGGGAGATGGGGGAGACCAAGCTTATCTAGGGGAACCAGCTAGCCTCCCCTGTGGCACAACCAGTGTGCCATCTGCCTGGAAACAGGTTATTAGAAAAATGAGTATACCCACAGTGTGTGTGTGGGGGGTGGGGGATTTGGCAGCTCCACCAAACCCAGTCTCAGAGAGAGAAGGCTGGGTGTATAGAGGAAAAGAGTTATCTGAAACATTCTGATCCCAAAGACATGGAGGCAGATTAGAGTATTTCTGGGGGCAGGAAGGTTCTCTTGCATATGGATACCAAATTTTGCAGTACTAGCCAAACCATTGCATGAAGTCACAAAGGGGGAAGAGACGGAGCCAACAGAGTGGAAATCCAACCAACAAAAAGTCTTCAAGAAGCTAAAGGAGAAACTGCAGGCATCCCTGGTTCTAGGCCTCCCTGACCTGACCAAGCCTTTTGAACTGTATGCATCAGAAAGAAATAGAACAGGTGCAGGTGTGCTCACCAGAATGTAGGGTTCTGAGCAAGACCAGTTGCTTATCTCTCTAAACAACATGATGGGGTCTCAAAAATATGGCCCCTGTACCTGAGAGCACTTGCAGCCAATGCCATGCTGGCGCAGGAGATTGATAAGTTGACTTTGGGACAAGTATGGGTACCATACATAATGGTCACTCTTAAGAACACCAAACAGCACCATTGGTTGACTAACTCATACCTCATTAAATATCCAAACTTACTGTGTAAAACTCCAAGGCTGGTTATAGAGGTTTGTCATCCTTGAACCCTGCCACTTTGCTCCCAGCCAGGGATGGGAAACCTGAACACCACTGTGTAGAAGTTGTCAAGGCAGTGTTCTTGAGAAGCCAGACCTGCTCATCCAGCCTTTGAAAGATCCAGACTTGGAACTCTTTGTAGATGGAAGCAGCTCTGTCAACTCTATGGGAGAAAAACAAGCTGACTATGCAGTTGTTACTCTGAGTGAGTAACGTCCTTGTTACTCTGAGTGAAGCAAAGTCCTTATCCCAAGAAACATTCACCCCAAGGGCCAAGCTGATAGCATTGACTTGAGCCTTAGAACTGAGTGAAGGGAAAAGCGTAACATTTTCACAGACTTGTGGTTTCCTTTCCTTACACTTTATGTATATAGGGACTATTTCTAAGGAAATGGGGCTTCTAACAGCAGGAGGAAGAGATTTAAAATACACAGGTGAAATTCTGCAGCTACTGGAGGCTGTATGGAAACCCAGATGAGTAGCAGTCATTCATTGCTGGGGACACCAAAGAGCAACAACCCTGGATGCAAAAAAGGAATGCAAAGACAGACATTGAAACTAAGAAGGCAGCAAACCTCCCAAATCAGGCTGCCACTGTTGCTCCTTTAATTTCATGGACCCCAGACTTTACCCCTGGTATATTCTGTAGGGGAAAGGGATAGGAGAGGGTGCTAGAGATGCAGAAGGATGGAAGAGGCTGCCAGATGGGAAAGTTGTAGTACCCCATCTGTTGGGGCCAGGAGTTATCCTCGCTATGCATGAGGCCATGAACTTAGGACAGGAATAACAACTGAAAAGCTTCTAGGGAAATACTTCTACATTCCCCTCCTGTCCACCCTTGCCAAGACAGTCAGCCAGCATTGTGTGCTATGAAGCCAACACAATCCATCAAGGACCAGCCCTGGTGCCTGAAATTCAGTCCTATGGGCAGACCCTTTTGAATATGTGCAAGTGGACTATACAGAGTTGCTCAGATGTGGAAGGAATGAGTACTTGCTAGTTCTGTTCTGCACATACTTGGGATAGGTGGAAGCCTTCCCCACCAGGATAAATAGGGCTTGTGAAGTGGTAAAAGTGCTTCTTGGGTGGTGCCTATTGCTCAGTGGGTAGGGCACTGGCCCCATATACCAAGGGTGGTGGGTTTGAACCCAGCTCCAGCCAAACTGCAACAAAAAATGGCCAGGCATTGTGGCAGGTGACTGTGGTCCCAGCTACTCAGGAAGCTGAGGCAAGAGGATCACCTAGGTCCAAGAGTTGGAGGTTGCTGTGAGCTGTGACTCCTCAGCACTCTA
>NW_003852597.1:1432503-1437951 GCF_000181295.1 Otolemur garnettii | reverse complement strand
AAAACTACATGTAGCATATAGGCCTTAAAGCTTGGGCAGAGTAGAGTGCATGAACAGAACCATAAAAGCAGAAATCAGTAATCTTGGCCAGGAAGTGAGGCATAATTGATTATAGGCTTTGCCTATTGTTCAATATTGTTCAATATTAAATGTACCCCTTCTAAGGGGTCAGGGTACTCCCCTTTTGAGATAATGTATAACAGTCCTCCACCAATCCTCTGCAATTTACCAGGAACTCCAAAAGAACTGGGAGACACTGAATTGCATAGGCAGTTGGAACCCCTAGGAAGAGTTACAAAGATTTCCACTTGGGTAATTAACTGAGCTCTGGTTAGTTTTTTTTGTGTCTGTCCACCCTTTCTCTCCAGAGTACCAAGTCTGAGTGAAGGACTGGAACCTGGTCCCCTTCAAACCAAAGTGGAAGGAACCCTACACCATCATCCTGACTACACCCAAAGCAGCAAAAGGGGAAAGGACCCCACACACACACACCACTGAATCCATCACAGGAGGCTGAATAGAGATTCACTGCCCCTGTGGGAAGCAAAAACAGACCTGGCCAACACCTACATAGTAACTCTGAGATGGTCAACATGCCCTGCTTCAGCCACAGACTGGGAGCTGGCTGGTCATTGCAGTGCCAAAGTCTGAGGGAAATTCCTCTCCAGACTTGTCTTACTTGGACTTTGGACTTTGGGGAAGGGGGAAGAGGAATGTGAATGTCCTACTAATAAGGTAGGACAAAAGGTAACAAGATTCTTACATTTTTATAGCTTGTAATGAGTGTGAAAGCACCTATAAGGGAACTTGTACTCATAATAAGGTACAATACTCAGGCTCAGTGCCCATAGCAAGTGGTTAGGGCTCTGGCCATATATATACCGAGGCTGGCAGGTTTGAACCCAGCCTGGGCCTGCTAAACAACTACAACTGCAACAAAAAAAATAGTCTGGTATTGTGGTGGGCACCTGTAGTCCCAGCCATGGCACTCTACCCAGGGCGCCATAGTGAGACTCCCTGTCTAAAAAAGGCTTGGCACTTGTAGCACAGTGGTTAGGGTGCTGGCCATATGCACTGAGGGTAGAGCATTCAAACCCAGCCCTGGCCTGCTAAACAACAATGACAACTGCAACAAAAAAAAATAGCCTGGCACTGTGGAAGTCACCTATAGTCCCAGCTACTTAGGAGACTGAGGCAAGGGAATTTCTTGAGCCCAAGAGTTTGAGGTTGCTGAGAGCTGTGATGCCACAGCACTCTACCGAGGGTGACATAGTGAGACTCTGTCTCAAAACAACAACAAAAACACATCACACACATTCTGTATGAAACCTTACCAGTTCCTAACCAGTTCCTACAGAAGCAAGCTGATAGTGAGATCCCAAGGTAAAAAATATGGGGCCTCAAAGGGGGTAATGAGAGAGGATACCCAGAAAAAATTAAAGCCTAAGAAACCAAAACACTTCTCACAGAAGCTTCAAGGACACACCTACAAAGTCCTCCCCATAGTGACTCAGCTCTTAAGAATTTGTAGAAACTTAATTTCCTGGGACCTTGAAACTAGTGCTTGCTTCAGCTTCTGTAAAAGCCTGGGCCTTCTCCAGATTGATTCAAACTGACAAATGAGAAGGATACCTGTGGACAAGGAACCCTTGGCTGGAGAGAAAAGGGAAAAGACAGAGCCAGTTGGGAAGCTCAGCCATTTTTGTACTTTAGCTCACCATGGCTCTGCCACCTGAAATAAAGCTCTTCCTCTTTTAAACATGGGGTATTTGGGTTTTCTTTCTCTCCACTGGGCCTTATTTTCCTGCAACAAAAGGATAATTTGATAGAATTTTCTAAACGACTGTTGTCAGAAGTGGAATTTGCCAGACTGGCGCTGGCATGGAAACATGTGATTTGGAAAAAGAAAGAATGAAAGGGTGTGGGCTGAGGAACCTTTGAGTCCTAGGTGGCTACCTAGTCATCCATGGTAAGAAACTACATCTAGTGCTACATCTAGTTACTAAAAGCAAAAGTTACAATGAAATTTACAGATGGTATTACACCCAACTCCAGAGGAGCTGGCTCATTTTATATGCAAAGAAATATGTAATAATAAGAAGCATGATAAACACAATATCCCTTGGTGATTACTATCTGTAATAGCCAAAAGGAAAGTGAAAGAGAGTGCTGGGTCAGGCCTCGAGGCTGCAGTAAGCTCAGATATGGATTTATCTGAGCTCAAGCCTCTAGCCTCAAAGCTATCCACAACATAGAAAATTATGCCAAGGCAACAAAAAGTACCTCTAAGACCTTTGGTCTTTTTCCTCTGCTTTGAGTATGCTTTTCCTCTGCTCTGGGTATCCTCTCTCAAAGCAATGCACTTGCCTCAGCCTCCCAAGTAGCTGGGACAATAGGAGCACACCACCATGCCCAGTTGAGTTTTTCATTATTTTTTTCTAGAGATGGGGGTCTTGCTATGTTACTCAAACTGGTCTGGAACTCCTGGGCTCAAGCAATCCACCCACCATGGTCTCCCAAAGTACTGGGATTACAGGCATGAGCCTCAGGGCCTGACCAGAAATCTGTATTTCAATAAATTCTCCAGGTAATTTTTTTAATAAACTAATTTTTTAAACGGTAGTCAAGTAAAACAGTGGGAGTGGAGAATGAATAAAGAAATTTGTAACTTATTTGTACAATAAGCTGTAAACATCACTGCACTCCAGACCAGCCCCTCCTAGTAATTCTTACAAATGCTAAAGCTGAAGCAGAGGTAAGATAGCAGACTGCAGCCAGCTTTCCACAGAGGCTCCCATCCAGAAGGAGAGTTAAAAGACAGAAGTTTTAGCAAGTAAGCTGATGGTGTAGAGCAGAGCCAAGAGAGAAGGTTGAAGAACACAAATCAACCCTGCTAAGGCGAGCTGTGACCCCAAAAATACAAACAAAAGGTACTTAATCCATCGCCAAGTGGACAGGAGTCCCCTCCCCCATGAGAAGGGCTCACAGTAAACTCCATACAAACAAGTGAGCAGAGTTCAAACATCCTCCCATTCCATCCCATGGGAGAGACCCTCTAAAAACTGGACCTCCTACTCATACTAGGGTGCCATGGCACTCTCCTGCCAGGCATAAAACTGTATATATTCTCTACCTGCAACTCTGAACTCCCAGCACTCCCCTCCACTCTCACCCTGAGGTCTGGAAGCCTGTCCCCCATGGAGTCCAGATTCTTGGGCATTTTCTCAAGAGGTGTGGACAGGGGAAGGGCACAGGGGCCCTTGCTCAACTGTGCTGATTCTGTGGCACAGGAGTAAAGAGAGAAAAGTCAGCTGAGAGGAAACCATACAGGAGCAGTGGCAGTGCCCCCAAGTGTAGAGAATAATAAAAAGCGGGAACAATAAGGCTCACACCCCTGGAGCTGCTATCCTGGACAGACATGCCCTGTCTCTCTGGGCAACCAGAGGAAGCCAGGTACCTTCTCCAATGGCAGCTACTGGCGGATGGATTTGGGACCTGAGTAGAGTAGCACAGGGACTAGAGGATGTGCACATAGCAGGCAGACTTCCAGGGATAGGCTGTGTCAGAGCTCTGCATTACTAAGGCTAAGATGCACCTGGCCCCCAGGAGATCATAGCTGAGACAAAGGCAGGCAGGCAGAGGCAGGAACTGATGGCTCAGTGTGAGCTCCAGCTGCTTGCCATTGCCCGGAACTGAGTCGTGGTTTCTGTCACCTGAAGCAGCATCTGATAACCAGGACAGAAACAAACTCTGTGAAGTTGTGCTGTTCTGCCAGCAACATCAATCAGGGGTGGGGCTGGAATTGAGTGAACTGCCCCAGCTTCTACCCAAGGTTGTCAGGCCTCACCTCCCCCTGCCAGATAGTGACCAAGAACAGAGACCTGGCTGAGGAGACATAGATCTCTCTGTGACTCAGGCAGGCATAAACCCCTGGGGCATCTGCTAATTGGGGGGAACTGGGTCACAGCCCCAGTCCCACTGGGGTTACCAGTGACTAGGTGTGACAGAGGTGCAAGGTGGGGAAGGAGGCATTAACCTTCCCAGACTAATTTATTTGCCAGGTTGGTCCTTCTGACCTCACAGAGCACTGGAGCCAGTCATACCTGAGCTGCTAGCAGACTCCTGCTATCTAGTTGCCAGAGACTTTTTGAACTACCCCACCTGAGACCAGTGCTGACTGGGACAATTGATTTGGACCTCTTGAACTGGGCCAATCACCTAAGGACTATCCAAAGTGCTACCCTAGGTGTGTGGTTGTGGGAAGGTGTGATTTTCATTTTCCAATTGTTCTCTGTGGGGGGCAAGATGACTTAATTGCTGGTATTTCTCCACAGTTGAGACTTCAACCAAGAGTAACTGATTTACTAGGGTAGAACAGAGACCAGCTGAAAACAAGACAGAGCGACTTAGCCCCACCAAACCAAGGAGGACCCCAGTTTCTCAGGCAATAGCACTGTATGGGTCCTCGGCAAAGCTCTAGGAGAAAAGTCAAATGGTGAAAATTAAGCATGAGGAGTCTCTCAGTGGAGAAACTCTGGTAACATGAATAACCAGAGTAGATCAACACCCCCCCAAGGAAGGACATGGCAGATGCAACTGGAGACCCCATCCATAAACAGATGGCTGAGATGTCAGAAATCGAGTTCAGAGTTGAGTCTGGATAGCAAATAAGATCAACAGAATGGAGGAAAGGAGGGAATCAGAATTTCAAATTATTCAAAAGATGTCTCAAGAATTCAATGATTTCAAAGATAAAATGACCAAAGATTTTGATACATCAAGGCAAGAGTTTGCAGCCCTCAAAGATCTGAAAAATATGGTACAATCCCTCACTAACAGAATGGAGCATGCAGAAGAAAGGATCTCTGACATTGAAGACAAAGCTTTTGAACATGCCCAAGCACTCAGAGAGGGAGAGAAATGGTGAGGAAAAAATGGATCATTCTCTCAGAGAGCTCTAGGATAATTAGAAGAAAACTAATATTCACCTTATAGAAATCCCTAAAGGTGATGAAGTTACTTCACAAAACACAGAGACTCTTCTTCATGAAATTATGCAAGAGAACTTTCCAGATATGCTGAGAGATTCTGAAATTCAGATAGCAGACAGTTACAGAACCCCAGTATGACTCAACCTGAATAAGACATTCTCCCAGGCACATCATAATTAACTTCACTAAAGTTAATATGAAAGAGAAAATTCTGAAAGCACCCAAACGTAAGAAAACCATAACCTACAAGGGGAAGAATGTTAGAATGACTACAGATCTCTCTGCTGAAACCTTTCAGGCTAGAAGAGGATGGTCATCAACTTTTAATCTCCTAAAACAAAACAACTTTCAACCCAGGATCCTGCATCCAGCTAAACTGAGTTTCATCTATGATGGAGAAATTAAATACTTTAATGACATTCACATGTTGAAGAAATTTGCCATAACTAAACCAGCT
>NW_003852597.1:1429327-1430665 GCF_000181295.1 Otolemur garnettii | reverse complement strand
GTTGTTTTTTTGAAAAGGTCAATAAAATAGATAAACCTTTGGCCAACCTAACCAGGAAAAAAAGATCAAAATCTCTAATTTCATCAATCAGAGATGGTAAAGACAAAATAACAACAGACCCCTTAGAAATTCAAAAAATCCTTAATGAATATTACACGAAACTTTATTCTCAGAAATATGAAAATCTGAAGGAAACTGACCAATACTTGGAAGCTTGTTATCTCCAAAGACTTAACCAGAATGCAGTGGAAATGTTGAACAGACCTATATCAAGCTCTGAAATAGCATCAACTATACAAAATCTCCCTAAAAAGCAAAGCCTGGGACCAGATGGCTTCACATCAGAATTCTACCAAACCTTTAAAGAGGAACTAGTACCTATATTAGACAACCTTTTGCAAAACATAGAAAAAGATGGAATACTACCCAACACATTCTATGAAGCAAACATCACCTTGATCTCCAAATCAGGAAAAGACCCAACAAGAAAAGAAAATTATAGGCCAATATCTCTAATGAATATTGATGTGAAAATATTCAACAAAATCCTAACAAACTGAACCCAGTGACACATCAAAAAATTATACACCAATTGCCTACGCCAAGTAGGTTTTATCCCAGGGTCCCAAGACTGGTTCAACATGTGTAAATCCATAAATATAATTCATCACATAAATAAATTTTTTTAAAAAGACCATATTATTCTCTCAATTGATGCAGAGAAAGCTTTTGATAATATCCAGCACCACTTCATGATCGGAACACTTAAGAAAATTGATATAGAAGGGACATTTCTTAAACTGATAGAGGCCATCTACAGCAAACTGCAGCCAATATCATATTGAATGGAGTTAAATTGAAATCATTTCCACTCAGATCAGGAACCAGGCAAAGTTGCCCATTGTCTCCATTGCTCTTTAACATTGTAATGGAAGTTTTAGCCATCACAAGTAGGGAAGAAAAAGTGATCAACAGTATTCATATAGGGTCAAAAGAGATCAAACTTTCACTCTTCATAGATGATATGATTGTATATCTGGAAAACACCAGGGAGTCTACTGCAAAACTCTTAGAAATGATCAAGGAATATAGTAGCATCTCAGGCTACAAAATCAACACTCATAAATCGGTAGCCTTCATATATACCAACAATAGTCAAGCTGAAAAAACAGTCAAGGACTCTATTCCATTCACAGTCGTGCCAAAGAAGATGAAATATTTGGGAGTTTACCTAACAAAGGATGTGAAAGATCTCTATAAAGAGAACTATGAAACTCTAAGAAAAGAAATAGCTGAAAATGTTAACAAATGGAAAAATGTACCATGCTCATGGCTGGG
>NW_003852597.1:1416228-1427471 GCF_000181295.1 Otolemur garnettii | reverse complement strand
CACCTGTAGTCCCAGCTACTTGGGAGGCTGAGGCAGGAGACTCACTTGAGCCCAGGAGTTGGAGGTTGCTGTGAGCCTGATGCCATGGCACTCTACCCAGGGGGGATAGCTTGAGGCTCCGTCTCAAAAAAAAAAAAAATCAAATGCTAAAGCTGATCCAAAGATG
Source organism: Otolemur garnettii (assembly GCF_000181295.1). Taxonomy (NCBI): domain Eukaryota; kingdom Metazoa; phylum Chordata; class Mammalia; order Primates; family Galagidae; genus Otolemur; species Otolemur garnettii. The sequence continues at coordinate 1,427,305 of NW_003852597.1, read as the reverse complement.
CACTATTTGGGGGCAGTGATTTTAAGACATGGATTGGTTATACCATCTTCATTTTGAGGATTTTTTTTTTTTTGAGACAGAGTCTAACTATGTCGCCCTGGGTAGAGTGCAGTAGTGTCACAGCTCACAGCAACCTCAAACTCTTGGGCTTAAGCAATTCTCTTGCCTCAGCCTTCCAAGTAGCTGGGACTACAGGCACTGGCCACAACACCCCGCTATATTTTTGTTGTAGTTGTCATAGTTTCCCGGACTGGATTCTAACCCTCCAGCTCCGGTGTATGTGGCACTGAGCTACAGGTGCCAAGCCCATTTTGAAAATTGTTAAGATCAAATATAGAGTCAAGAATACATAGATTATAATTTCTTTTAAAGTTGTATGTCAACTATGAATTTTATTTTCTCCTCCTTCCTGAATTTTAATTTTTTTTAAGATTTCTTGAAAGGCCAGGCATGGTGGCTCATGCCTGCAAACCTAGCACTGTGGAAGGCCAAGGCGGAAGGATCCCTTGAGGTCAGGAGTTCCAAATCAGCCTGAGGTAGAAGGAGACCTCTGTATCTAAAAGTCTAAAAATAGCTGAGCTTTGTGGCAACATCTGTAGTCCCAACTACTCGAGAGGCTGAAGCAAGAAGATCATTTGAGCCTAAGAGTTTGAGGTTGCTGTGAGCTATCATGCTCTGACACTCTACTGAGGGTAACAAAGTGAGACTCTGTTTCAAGACAAAAGATATCTTGGTAAACAATTATTGCTAATTCCCTCTGTTGTGGGAATTAGCCCATATTTTTTATTTTATTTTGAGACAGAGTCTCACTACGTCACCCTGGGTAGAGTTCTGTGGCATCACAGCTCACAGAAACCCCAAACTCTTGGGCTTAAGCAATTCTCTTGCCTCAGCCTCCCAAGTAGCTGGGACTACAGGCACCCACCACAACGCCTATTTTTTTGTTGTTGCAATTGTTGTTGTTTTTAGTTGGCACTGGGATGGATTTAAACCTGCTAGCCTCAGTGCATGTGGCCAACACCCTACCCACTGAGCAATGGGTGCCACCCCAAATCCCATATTTAAGAGGAAAAAGGCTTTTATTAGGCAGGTGGAGTAAACAGCATAGAAGAATTCAATATGGCCTTGCTCCCCGACTGACTTAGTCTTTCCTTTTTTATCAGCAGTCAAAAAAGTTACAACCCAGGTGGTGCCTGTGGCTCAAGGAGTAGGGCGCCGGGGCCCCATATACCAGAGGTAGCAGGTTCAAACCTGGCCCTGGCCAAAAACTACAAAAAAAAAAAAAAGTTACAACCAATGGGTACCTTTCTCATTGGTCAGTTTGAATCAAGCAGAAGAAGTTGTTCCAGCCCCCACAGAACTACAAGATTTCACAGAAGTGGAAATTTCCAGGTCCCAGGAAGTTAAGTCTACAAATTCCAAAGAGCTAAGTCACCACGGAGAGGACCCACAGGCATATCCTTGGGGTTTCCTTGAGAAAACCTCTGTTTGCCTAGAACTCACCCTTCCCAGGTATCCTCTCTCACCTCAGTATTGTGTCAATCCAAGATCTTAAAGTAAATTACCGATTTTAGAAGACATTATTAAATTGCAATTAAAGAATATAATATAACCTCTGCCGATAATGAGAATTTGACAGAGAAATATGACACCTTAAAACGTTACCCAGTTAGTGTAGGCAGGGTAACTCCATAGGTTTACATAATTTTCAGTTTTACCTGAGATTTGCAAAGATTAAAAAAAAAAATTAGGCCCAAGTGGTGGCTCACGCCTCTAATCCTAGCATTCTGGGAAGCCAAGATGGGCAGACGGCTGGAGCTCAAGAGTTCAAGACCAGCCTGAGCAAGAGGGAGATCCAGTCTCTTACTAGAAATAGAAAAATTAGCCAGGCATTGTGGTAGGCTGATGTAGCCCTGGCTACTTAGAAGGCCAAAGAAAGGATCTCACTTGAGCCCAAGATTTGAAGTTGCTGTGAGCTACAATGACACTGGGACACTCTAGGCAGGGTGATCCTTTTGCCTCAACCTCCCCAGTAACTGAGACTACTGGCACCTACCAAGACCTCCCGACTAGGTTTGGGTTTTTTTGCATTTGTTTTCTTTTTTTTCTGTTTCTAGTAGAGACCAGGTTTTGCTCTTGCTCTGTCTGATCCTGGACTCCTGAATTCAAGCAATTTACCTGCTTTGACCTCCCAGAGTTCTAGTATTACAGGCGTGAGCCAACGTTACCGGCCAAAAATATGAGCTGGTTTTGGAGGGGGTGTTTAATTTAATTTAATTAATTAGTTAATTAATTAAATTTCTCACTGCTTTGCTAGTTTTTCTATTTTTAGTAGGGAGGAGGCAGGAGAATGGGAGGTCACCCAGGAGAAATCTACATAATTGAGCAGCTGATTGGATCTCAGGCTTTGTATGGGTTTAAGACCTCAAGAGCAAAACCATTTGAGGTCAAATCTAGAATCTATGACTCACACGTTGTGATTTCCAGCAAATACTTAACCTATCTGAGTCTCAGTTTCCACTTTCACATAACAATGATAAAATTCACCTTAGAACTGCAGCAGAAGAAACGTAAACTGCTTCCTCACCTGAGGTGAACACAGAACTTGAAGGCGTTAAGGCAGGTGGGCTTGGGGCAGGGTTGGAAATAACATCTGTCAAGAGGTCAAAATTTCCCAGGTGGCTCCTGGAAGGTATCTGGGCTTCACCTCCAAGGGCGCGGCCGGCCGGTGGAAAGCCCGGCCCTCCTGTGGTATAAATTGCCTTGCCCGAGGCTTATTTGGTTCAGAACCCTACGTCGACCCCTGGTGGGCTGATCTCAGATTAGCTCTGTCCCTCGCCCTCACTGCGCATCCACAGGGGAATGGTGAGTAGGTCCTTCAAAACAGTCCACTCTTGAGGTACGTTAATATTCAGCTGCCAAGGCATGCCTTTTACCAGACAGATGCGAGCTAGTAGAGACCCTGAGGGAACTGGCTCTTAAAGCTGATGTAATCGCAGCAAATCTCTTGGGCACAAACACTAACGTGCTGAAGTCCTCAAACCACGCAGGGGCTAGTCTGGGCTACCGCGAGCATTCTTGCATGGATACTAGGAATGGGAGGTCACCCAGGGGAAATCTGCATAATTGAGCAGCTGATCAGGAAGAGGCTGTGTAGCCCTGAGTTAGGACTGATTTTTTTTTTTTTTGGTGGAGGGAGACAGTCACTTTGTCACTCTCAGTAGCATGCCTCAGCATCATAGCTCACAGCAATCTGAAACTCTTGGCCGCAAGCGATTCTCTTGCCTCAGCGCCCGGAGTAGCTGGGACTATATAGGAACCTGCTACAATGCTCAGCTATGTTTAGAGATGGGCTCTCACTCTGGCACAGGCTGGTGTTGAACTCCTGAGCTCAGGCAATGCAGCTGCCTTGGCCTCTTAGAGTGGTAGGATTACATGCCTGAGCTACTGCACCTGGCCCAGGACTCATTATTTTAATGAGCTCGTTAGCCGGTGATGGAATCCATCTGAGCGCCTGAAACTGTAGCGACCTAAAACAGACAAAGGGCAGGTGGAGTGGGAATCAGTCCTTCACTGGGTTCCTGATCTCTGAGTTTCTGCTCTGTGTGTTGATGGCTTTCTGAATGGAGTCAATTCTAGAATCAGGGAGGCCACTTGAGAGGCAATTCCAAGCTGCTAGGCAGAAGATGATGGTGGGCTGGATCAGGATGGGATCGGATCAGCAGAGATGGAGAAGAGTATGTTGAATTTTGTTTTTTCTTTTCTTTCTTTTTTTTGTTTGTTTTTGAGACAAAGTTTCACTATGTCACCCTTGGTAAAGTGTCATGGCATCACAGCTCACAGCAATCTCCAACTCTTGGGCTTAAACTATTCTCTTGCCTCAGCCTGGGACTACAGGCCACAATGCCTGACTACTTTTTTGTTACAGTTGTCATTGTTGTTTAGCAGGCTTGGGTCAGTTCCAACCCGCCAGCCCCACTGTATGTTGCAGCACCCTAACCACTGGGCTACAGGTGCTGAGCCCATATGTTGAATTTTGATTTGAGCCTGGTGTGGATCCCTGACCTTCTAACTTTTTTTCAGGATCCCACAGATGAAGATTTAATTCAGTCACTGGGCAACAGCAAAGATGGACTCCAGTGTCCTCCAGAGATTTGAGGAAACTGACAAGTTTTTTCAGGGCCTCTCTGAGCCACTTGAGAAACAGGCAAAAGACCCAGGTGCACCAGAGCTGACAGCTCAAGGTGAGTCCACAGTCCACAGTCAACACATAGCCAGGTGGTCCCTTCTTTGAGGCCTACAGTGATGACTTCTGCATCCTCTGACATGCCTGGGACAGTCCTCACCCAGAACTCAACAATACTCCCTGTTAAAGCAATTCATCCAGAAAAGCAGAAGCCCTACATCTGCACATACGAGGACTGTGGGAAGTCTTATGAAAGGTCTTATAACCTCCAAGTCCACAAGCAAAGTCACACAGGTGAATGAGGACCCAGGATTTGGGGCGGGATGGAGCAGGGCAAGTGGTTACACATTTGTACCTTTACAAAGCTCTGGGGTCAGTTAAGATTGTTGTCACTGCCATTAATCCTGGGACCACAGAAGATCCTAGAAAAGGCTGGCATATGTTAAAGGGTGGATAAAACAGTCCTTCTAACAGCCTCTCTAGTCCCCAGCCAGAGCCCATCTGGCTGCAGCCTTTTGTGGTGTTAACTGTGCTCAGATGATGGGCATAAGAGGAGGAATTTGTTTGACCTCTTGCAGATGTTCTTGACCCTACCCCTACTGGGGCTGTCACTTTATGGACCTCCTCTTGGGCCCTGTAGTAGACCCCAGAACCCACATTCCCTCACCCTCTCCATTTTCCCACTGACTTTCCTGCCAACATCTGTTTCTCATTCTATTTTTTTTCCTCTCTCCCTTCCCCTCCTTCACAGTTTTCCTCTTGTCCCTCCAGCTCATGGGGCCCTGATTCTCTTTCACTCACATCTTCTTGTCTTTTCTGGCTTTCCCTTTCCCACTCTAGGTCATTGTTCCCTGCCCCACCCCACCCTGAAGTATGGCAGTTTCTGCCTCTCTCTTCTTCCAGGGGAGAAGCCATAGCATTCGATGTGACAGGATGCACGTGGAGGTTCCCCCACTCAGATGAGCTCAACAGACACAAGAGAAAGCACAGTGGGGAGCGGCCCTACAGGTGCGTAAAATGCAGCAGGACTTATGTGCGGTCTGATCACCTAAGGCAACATGAGAAGATGCACAGATAATTTTCTCCCTACTGGGCTTTTGTTTTCTGGAGCCCCTCAGCATGCCAGCACATAGTAGGTTCTTAATATTAAGTTTTCTAAAACATACAAAGAAAACAGGTATATATTTTCACTTAAAAAGTGGATAATATACCTGCCTAGAATAAGTATTTTTCATTAACTCCCCTCTCCTAGGGGTAACTGCTGTTATCAGTGTGCTATAAATCCTTTTAGATCTTGCTGTGTGCACTTACCTCTTGTAACAATGTACACATGTAGACACTTGAAATTTATGTAGTTCAAGATGTGTAGAGAATGTGAATGTTTGGGCTGGGTGCAGTGGCTCACACCTATCATCCTAGCACTCTGGGAGGCTGAGGTGGGTCCCTGAGCAAAAATGAGACCTTGTCTCTACTAAAAATAGAAAAACAGGCAAGAGGATCACTTGAGCCTGAGTTGGAGGTTGCTGTGAGCTATGATGCCATGGCACTCTACCTAGGGTGACAGCTTGTCAAAAAATTTTTTTAAATAAAAATAGTTGGTCATTGTGGGGGGTGTGTATAGTCCCAGCTACTTGGGAGGCTGAGGTAAGAGGATCCCTCAAGCCCAAGACTTTGAGGTTGCTGTAAACTATGACACCACAGCTCTCTACCAAAGGTAACACAGTGAGACTTTGTCCAAAAAAAAAAAAAAAATTCAGGGGGAGGCATGGGCAAGTACTGACCACCAGGAGGGAGTCTCTCCGTCCCTTTGGGCCTTGGCCCTTGGCCCTTTTCTTCATTGCTTCTGCTGACATGTCTGCAACTGCAGTGGCCTGTGGTCTGTTTTTCTTTGTGTGTACATGGCTTGGGAACTGTTCCTTAGGAGTTATTCACCCTCCCCTGTTGGCTAGGTCCTCCTTTAGGCTCTCAAAGGCTCTGCTGCTTAAGGTCTGGCTTTCGGTCCTGTCTAAATCCCAGCTCTTATAGGATATTCCTGGTGAAAAGTCTAGGTAAAGTCAAGGGTATAATCCATCCCATTCCCCCTTTCCAAGGGATCACTTTTTTATTTCCAGTACTTACATATAAGCCTTTAACCCAGCAGTTCTCAACCTGTGCGTTATGACCCACAGGAACTGTATTAAAGGGCTGAGGCATTAGGAAGATTGAGAACCACTGCTTTAATCCATCTTGAGTTTTATGAATGGTGACAGATAGAGATCCCTAGAAGAGAACACATTTAAAAGTACTTTCCAAGAAGAGCCATAAAAGGGAAGCAGACCACAAATCCCCAGTGTTTCAATGTTTCTTTTTTCTTTCTTTTTTTTTTTTTGTTTCAATGTTTCTTGCAGTATTCCTTTTTTTGTTGAAACAGAATCTTGCTCTACTGCTGAATTTAGAGGACCATGGTTTCCATCATCACAGCTCACTGCAGCCTCCAGGCTATCCTCCTACATCCGTCTCCAGAGCAGCTGGGACTGCAGGTGTGCCTCAGCACTCCTGACTAATCGTTGGAACACTGGAGCTTCTTCTTGACCTACTCCCATCATTGAATCTTTGACGGGACCAAGACAGCATTTTAAAGACTATTTTTAATGTTATATTTAAAATATATGAAATAATACATAAGTTGTAATGATGTACAAATGAACATGTATGAGAGCTCACCACCCAGTGTCATGTAATCAGGTGTCAAACTGGCCTATCAGGGCAATGAGAGAAAGTGAAAGTAGCAATCAAGTTTTGATTTACTTACTGCTACAAAGAAAGCAGGTGGCAAAAAGAGAGAGTGGCGCTCTAATATTCAATCTTTGCTCATGAAATAGTCCCAGGCAACAGTTAAGGGACTGCACAGATAGTGGGAATTCTCTCACTACCCCTGAATAAAAGTCTCCTACCTTTTCGTGGAGAGGGTGGGTTAGGGGGAGAAAGAAGAAATAGAGATGAGATGGAAGTGGGAAAAGTACAGAATCAGATGGGAGAAAGTACCTTAGCCAAGGCCCCTGACAAAGGTCTGTATGGAGGCACCTGAGCTGAAAATGCAGCTGTGCATGTGAGCATGGCTGGACTGTGGTGCTGGGTGCAGGACTGTTCTCCAGGTGTCCTTGAACTGACCGGTGGGACCCATCTTTCTCACTTGTAGTTCTTTTTTATTTTTAAGTGACAAGACAGTTTATTGACAGGAAAAAACTGATTGATAAGCTGAAAGAGGGAAAACAGAACTTCCAGTAGGGGGGAAGGGGGGGAGGGATTCGAGTGTGAAGCCCCTCACTCATAGTTCTTAAGAGTAACTGAAGAATGCACTGTGACTTATACAATATGCCGAGATAAGGGGAAATTGGCCTGAACAGCTCAGGCTCTGTTCCAATTCCCCTTAGAAACATGTTGTTCTTCAATGCTTTAACCTATGAATCATAGAAACCTTGGGTATAAAACCTTGGGCAGGATGCTTTCTGGGGTCTCAGCTATTGTGCAAATGGGATACACACAGTTGACACTATATCTGCCCTGGGCAGCTTTTCTGAGTCTTGGAGGGCCAACTCACAAATGTATCCTATGTTTCTATTGTTCCTTGCTGTGTATCTGGAAATAATAAACCTGTTTCATGTATCTTGTGTCATGGGTGTTCTGTCTCACCGGATTCAGCAGCACACAGTGAACCTTCCTCACAGTGGGGACATCAAGTCTTTGCAGCTCCCTTCAGAAACTGCAGTGCCATGACTGTCCACCAGGTCTAGTATGCTGTGTCTTTGACAATTAATTACATTGAATTTGCAGCTATAAATTCCTTTGATTTTTCCTTTCATAGAGTTATCACAAATGTATATATTCAAAAATAATTTTTACATTTTTTATTTTGTGCTTCAAAAATATACCAAATTCTTCTGGAGCTTCCTTCAACACATTTTATGTCTAAGATTTATACATATTAAGAGCAATGAAAGTAATCCATAACACCCCCCAAAAAGCTTCTCTACATTATCAACACACTGGGGTGAGGTTAGAGACCAAAGAGATATGAGAATATACTTGGGTCTTACATTAAATGCAACAACTTTAAAAAGAAAACCTAATACTTCTATCCCTCATTATCCAGATCTAATCTGTTGAATCATCAGTTTTTTACATGGGAGTGGGACTCAGACTCAAGGAAACTTGGATATGAGTGCTCTGGAACATGAATTTTCAGACAAAAGGAGTCTATATTCCATTAACCTAAATATGAACAGTAACATATTCCCAACCCATCCAAACACTCCTGCCATTTTCCTCAAATTTCACCAACACTTTTATATAATAATCCCTCCAGGATTTCACAATATATAAAAAATTAAAGTCCCCAATTGCATATTTATTAAAAACTTAATGAACTCATTAGGGACATAGCAGTTGTGCATATACAGTGATACTATGCAGTATTAGATGCTAATTATGTTCTCATGACTGTATCAGAGTCCAAGCAAAAAAGAGACATCACACAGTGATTTAAAGTTCCTATAGAGTACTTTGAAAATATAATAGAACTAAATATATGATATAAGAAAACACTAGATAGTCCACTAGGGCTGAGACAGTGCTCAAGCAAGGACAAGCTTGGAAACTGAGCCCTGTGTCTAAGGGGTTGGGGTTCATGGCTCTCGTTGCTGAAGGTATGCTGGTGAGTAGTTACTGGGAAAGCTGAGCTGGTCCACAGTTATTGGGCAAGTGGGAAACAACCTCCAGGGTACAGGTGAGCTGTGGACAGAAAGCAGCTACACGGAGGGCGTGGAGGTGCTCGTGTGGGCAGGAGGTACGGAACTCTCGAGTCCATGGTAGAAGGGCTGTGAGGTTGGAAGGGTCGGGGAGACAAACCTTGGTGTTAACAGAGGGTCCAGGGGCACTGGTGTGAGTTGGAGGCCTGAAGTATGCATGTGTGTACTGAGAGGGCTGCAGGAGCTTCAGATTGCCCATGCCAAGCAATGGCCCCAGGAATGGCAAGTTAGCTTTAGTGGACCAGCATGTGGCTGAATGTCAGATATGTGTAACCCAGAAAGGATCCCATCACCAGGGAGGCGATGCTGCTAAAAGCCTTTGAAATCACCCAGGAAATGAATATTCCAGAGAAAAGTGTTCAAGGCAAGCTTGGGTTGGTGTAGAAGAATGAGGATAAGGTCTGGCCTGTCTGTGGGGCGTAAAGTGCCAGTGCCCCAGCACCTGCCTGAAGACTGAGTGAGGAACTTGTCATGTATCAGCAGAGTGTGCTGGCTCTGTACAGGGCACATGACTATGGGGTAGCTCAGATGGGGAAATCCGGTGAGATGCTCATTTGTTTAGAAGTGTCCTCAAGGGTGACCAACAAGGCAAAAAGCCTGTCATGATGCCAGGCATGGGGCTGGGCACAGTGTCTCATGCCTATAATCCTAGCACTCTGGGAGGCGGATGGCTTGCTTGAGCTCAGGAGTTTGAGACCAGCCTGAGCCAGAGTGAGACCCCATCTCTAAAAATAGCCAGGTGTTTGGTGGGCACCTATAGTCCTAGTTTCTTAGAGGCTGAGGCGAGAAGGATCACTTGAGTCCAAGAGTGTGAGGTTGCTGTGAGCTATGACGCCACACCACTGTAGCGAGTGTGACAAAGTATGACTCTGTGTAAAAAAAAAAAAAATGCCTGGCAGGGAAAAACTGAAATTCAGGGCAAGTTTGGTTTCTTAGCTAATGGGAGGAAATTACCTCTGCATATCACTTTGAAGGGAATGTACAGAACTTTCTGAGAAGGATAGAAACCCACTGCCACCAGTATAGAGGGATGACTGAGGATGTGATGCAGGACTGGCTGGAAGTGGGGTGGGGATGGAGGCTGAGAACAGGACTCCAGCTTGAGGGATGCTGATCTTGAATGGCTTTGGGGCCACGCCACCAGGTCTGTGAAGAACTTCATGGAAAGCATGAACATCAACACGGTGATCATTCCAGGAGGCCTGAGCTTGCTGCTCCAGGTGCTGGATGGTGGTCTGCAAGCTGCCAAATGACGACAGCATGAGGGCCCAGTACTCCAACTGGCTTCTGGCCAGGAATCTGGAGCTGAGTCCAACCAAGAATGCCAAAAAGCCACCCCAAGGGCCTCTTTCTCAACTGGGTCATGGTCACCTGGAATAGCCTCTCAAGTGAAACCATTGGCCAGGGTTTCAGGAAGTGCCACATCTGATTGCTCCTGTGGCGTCTGCCGCGAGGAGGGGGTGTGCCGGGGCAGCGCTGCTCGGCTGTGGTTTTCGTCCTGGGGGAAGGGTCTACGGAATGAGAGGGGCGGTGGAGGAGATGGCGGCGACTGCGCGGGAAGATGGCAACTGCGGCCCAGAGCGAGGGCAGCAGGGCTGCGAGCACTATGACAGAGGATGTCTCCTGAAGGCACCGTGCTGTGACAAGCTTTATACTTGCTGGCTGTGTCACGATAACAATGAAGACCATCAACTAGATCGCTTTAAAGTAAAGGAAGTGCAGTGTGTAAACTGTGAAAAAATCCAACACGCCCAGCAGACTTGTGAAGACTGTAGCACACTGTTTGGAGAATATTATTGCAACATATGCAACCTGTTTGACAAAGATAAGAAGCAGTATCATTGTGAGAACTGTGGAATTTGTAGGTACTGTATGTAAAGTGTTGTTTTCTAATTATGTCTATTGTATCTGGACAATCATACTTTTTATAGTCAACATTATTGGGACATAATTTATATCTGATAAAATGCAAAAAAAAAAAAAAAAAAAGAAGTGCAAAAACTTCAGCTAAGTGGAGGAGGGAAGACATCGATGACCTGTGGGAAACTGAGAGTGAATGGCCAGGAGGAGGAGAACCACCAGAAGAATGTGATCTTTTTTTTTT
>NW_003852597.1:1403429-1409350 GCF_000181295.1 Otolemur garnettii | reverse complement strand
AGGAGGAGGAGAAGAAGGAGGAGGAGAAGGAGGAGGAGAAGAAGGAGGAGGAGAAGAAGGAGGAGGAGAAGGAGGAGAAGGAGGAGGAGAAGGAGGAGGAGAAGGAGGAGAAGAAGAATAAGAAAAACGCTTCCAAAAGTAGATCCTAATGACTGCAGAAGGCTTTGTAGAAATGTGTTGGCATCTGCTACTTACACATTTCCTCTTTTGGAAAAATGAGGTACTAATGACAAAAAGATTAAGACATAGGCATACTGGTCTAGAGCCAGCTGATGGCTTTTCTATAGACAAACTAGATTAGTGTGGAAGCTACAGGTTAAAATAAAATAAGCTATTTTATTTATCTCCCTAACCCCCAAACATAAACAGCAAAAAAAGACAGGGCTGCATGAAGGTGGTTACCAGATGGGCTGGAGTTGTAAGGTCAATGAATAGTATGGACCTAGGGAATAAATAGACAAATGGAAGAGTAAAATAAAAGTGTAAGTCCATAAATAGACACAAGTACATATGGAAAACAACTATATAATAAAAGTGACATCTCAAATCACTCATTGAGCAAAAATGAACTTTAAGTAATTGTGCTGGATCAACTGGTCAATCAACAAGCAAAGCTAGAATTAGCTCTATATCTCATTTCTTACACAAATAAACTAACTCTCAAAGGATCAGAAATCTAAAAGTAAAATACAATGCCATACAAGTAATAGGAAAAAAATAGGTGAATTTCTCTACAACCAGAATTTAGAGAAGGATTTCTAACTATGATTCAAATTCAGGTGCAATAAAGGAAGATTTGTTGGAGTTGAGTGCATGAAAATAAAAATCTTTCACATACAGCCGGGTGTTGTGGCAGGTGCCTGTATTCCCAGCTACTTGGGGGGCTGAGGCAAGAGAATTGCCTAAGCCCAGGAGCTGGAGGTTGCTGTGAGCTGTGTGATGCCATGGCACTCTACCAAGGGTGATAAAGTGAGACTCTGTCTCTACAAAAAAAATAAAAATAAAAATAAAAAAATAAATATTTCACATAGGCTGGGCATGGTGGCTCATGCCTGTAATCCCAGCACTTAGGAGGCTGAGGCGGGTAGATTGCTTGAGCTCATGAGTTTGAGACCAGCCTGAGCCAGAGTGAAACCCTGTCTCTAAAAAATAGCCAGGTGTTGTGGTGGGTACCTGTAGTCCCAGCTACTTGGGAGTCTAAAGCAAGAGAATTGCTTGAGCCCAAGAGTGTGAGGTTGCTGTGAGCTGTGACGCCATTGCACTCTACCGAAAGTGATCAAGAGAGACTCTTTCTCAAAAAAAAAAAAAAAAAAAAAGTTTCATATAGCAAACAAACAAGAAAGGAAGAAAAAAGTCAAAAGATAACTTGTAAACTTTAAAATTAAAATTGAGAGGAATAATGTCCCAGTGAGGTGGCTCATGTCTGTAATCCTAGTTCTCTGGGAGGCTGAGTCAGGAGCATCTCTTTAGCTCAGGAGTTCAAGACCAGCCTGAACAAGAGCAAGATACTGTCGGGCAGTGCCTGTGGCTCAGTGGGTATTTGTTGCATTTCCAAACTGCAACAGAAAAGTAGCTGGGCGTTGTGGCAGGCGCCTGTGGTCCCAGCTACACAGGAGGCTGAGGCAAGAGAATCATCTAAAGCCAGGAGTTGGAGGTTGCTGTGAGCTGTATGACGCCATGGCACTCTATCGAGGGCAATAAAGTGAGACTATCTCTAAAAAAAAAAGAAAGAAAGAAAGAAAGAAAAATTGTTAAAAGATATTTTAGAGTACAAAAATAAATGGAAAGACATTTTTGTTCATGGTTTTGAAGACAATATTGTTAAGATGCCCATACTCTCCAAATTGGCTTTTTTGCTGAATTTGACAAGCTCATTCTAAACTTTACATGGAAATGCAAGTGAGTGGTAAAAACAAAATCCATTTCCTCCTATAATCTCATGACACACTTTTGACACCACATGGGTAGGGCTAGTCCCGTCCACATCATGCAAGCAGTTCTCCAGGGGTCACTACTGAATGTCCTTCCATTTAATTCAATTCTGACACTACCTGGAGATAGCATTCGAGCCCATAGGCTGAGAGCTTGGTCCTACAAGACTGCTCCTTCCTACCAAGTCCCAGATTGTTTTACTTGTGCCTCACACTGACTGGCTGTAAGTTAGAGTTCTCACAACTCCCTCACTAGGTTTAATTAAAGCCATTCACAGAACTCAGGGATGCACTTACATTTACTGGTTTGTTACAAAGGATACAGATGCATAGGGTGAGGTATGAGAGAAGGGGCTTGCAGTGTCCATGCCTTCTCTGGGTACACTGCCCTCCAGGAACCTCCATGTGTTCCATAATCCAGAAGGTCTCTGAGTTCTATTCTTCTGGGCTTTTATGGAAGCTTCATAAACTGGCCATTGGTGATCAACTTAACTTTCAGCCTCTCTCCTCTCCCAGGAAGTTGAGGAGTAGGCTAAAAGTTTCCAACATTTAATCATGCTTTGGTCTGGGGCAGCACCTGTGGCTCAGTGGGTAGGGTGCCGGCCCCATATACTGAGGGTGGTGGGTTTGAACCCAGCCCCGACCAAACTGCAACAGAAAAATAGCTGAGCATTGTCATGGGTGCCTGTAGTCCCAGCTACTCAGAAGGCTGAGGCAAGAGAATCACCTAAGCCCAGGAGTTGGAGGTTGCTGTGAGCTGTGTTATGCCACGGCACTGTACCAAGGGCAATAAAGTGAGATTCTGTCTCTGAAAAAAAAAAATCATGCCTTGGTCTTTTTCTGTAACCAGCCTTCATCCTGAAGCTACCCAGGGGCTGCTAGCTATCAGTCAACTCATTAGCACACAAAAAGATTCATCTCTTTGAAGATGCCAAAGATTTTAGGAGTTTATCTATCATGAAACTGTTTAAAAATTGAGTATTTATTTCAGAACATCACAGCAAGAAATCCAGCATAGCCAAACAATATTGAAAAAAACAAAAAGAACAAAGTTGGAAACCTCACACTTTCCAATTTCAAAATTTGCTACAAAGCTACAGTCATCAAAACAATGTGGTAGGCGAAGTGGGAATGCAGTGGCTCACACCTCTACACCTAGCACTCTAGGAGGCTGTCTGTAACAAGATCACTGAGTTCAGGAATGCAAGGCCAGCATGAGCAAGAGCAAGCACCCCACCCCCAGTCTATACAAAGATTAAAAAATTAGCCAGGCTTGGTGGTGTGAGCCAGTAGTCCCAGCTACCAGGGAGGCTGAGGCAAGAGAATCACTTGCCAAGAATTTGAGGTTGCTGTGAGCTATGATAACATGGCAGTCTATGGAGGCAACAAAATGAGACTCTGGCTCAAAAAATAAATAAATAAAAAATAAATGAGAATAAAAATAGCCAGGTGGGTGATGGGTGTCTATAGTCCCAGCTACTTGGGAGGCTGAGGCAAGAGAATTGCTTGAGCCCAAGAGTTTGGGGTTGCTGTGAATTATGATGCCACTGTAAGGGCCAGACCAGCGCCATTTTGTTGTCTACTACATAAGCTCTGTTAAAACCGCAGGGCAACTCCCTGCTGCCTCCCCCACACCTGCTTGCACAGCCACTGATTGAGACACCCTAGGCAGACAGCTGCCATAATAGGCAATAAGTATCAGTTCCCCTGAACAGCTCCCATAATAGGCAATAGGTTTTTACTTCCTTGAAATTCAGGTGTCTCCTTCAACTACCTAATTAGGCTACACCACCTCTAGCCCCAGTTAAGAAATCCCCCACTCCTCACCTGTACCAATCCAAATCCTCCTTTCCTAATGAAATCACCAACCACCAATCAAGAGTGTACCCATAACGGACCCTACCCTTCTTGCTTTCTGTACCCCATAAAAACTTGCTCTACCCCGAGTTCGGGGCTCGTCCTCAGCTTGCATGCCAGGAGAGTCCAGGCCCGGGCCTCCCGGGCCTGAATAAACTCATCTCATGCTTTTTACATCGGAGCACGTCTCGGATTCGTCTGTTTGGGCTGTTTGGGAGAATAATTTTTCGGACCTAACACCACAGCACTCTACTGGGGTGACAAAGTGAGACTGTGGGTGGGTAAAAAAAAATCAGCCATTGAAAAATAGCTCAAAGAGAAATATATCACATGTACAGTAGGAGGTTTAATCAGGAATATTCAGGGTAAATATAGAATATAGAATAGGCAAATTATTATTATTTTTTTGAAACAGAGTCCCATTTTGTTGCCCCCAAAATAGTGCCATGGTGTCCTAGCTCACAGCAACCTCAAACTCTTGGGCTCAAGCCATCCTCTTGCCTCTGTTAGGTGCCTAAACTCTTCCCCATCTCCTGTCTCAGAACAAAAACCTACTTGGCCCCACCCCAAGAGTTCTACTGGAAAGACCCTAGACTGCCAAAGCCTTCCAGCAACATGTGGAATCTCCCAGACCCTGTGCTTATATGAAACAAGCCCCCAACCACTCTCAATGCAGCTGCCATCTTTTCCCACTTGAGTCTCAGTCTCCTTTCATTAAACCTGGCCTGAACCTCTCCTTGTCTTATCTCTGGGTACACTGCTAAACCCATTTCAATCTGGTGCCAAAACCCAGGACTAGAAGTTCATTGGTGTCCTGGCCCAGCCACCCCAGTTCCCTCCCTGGTCTGGGGTCCTCCATTGACCCAACTTCAGAGATTTTTGGAGGATTTCATCTCATCTGCCATTGAGGCTGAGTAGGGTTCCTGAATACCTGCCCACAAAACTCTCCTTGGTCTGCTCTGTGCCTCTATGTTTTCACATCCCCTTTACTTCATTATCACTTAACCTGGGATTTTCATTTTAGTCCCAGAGCTGGGCCCTGATTCAAGCTTCTAGCTCCCGGGGTTTCATGAGCCCACGTGGAGAAGGATAGTGAACCAGAGTGGGAGTGGTGGGGATTGAGGAAAATAAAACACAAGAGAAGATACAAGACACAAAAGATGGGGCAGAAAGGTCTGACACAGCTGATGACTGCAGCCAACACCAAAACACAAAATCAGTTTTATTTTATAGTGTCTCCACAGAGTTGTTTACAGGGAAGTAGCATAGAGAAAAGACATATTTTCAGTCTTACAATATGATTGGAAAATGTAAATAACTATCAAAAACAAATCATCCTGTTAATGGTTTCTACTTAACTTCATTAAGGTAAAAAGGAAAAGATCACAAGGATTTCTGCATAGTTTTTAAAGATTAGCTAGAGAAAGAGGTACATGACTTGAGGCAGAGGGAGCATGAACAAAGGAATATTGTTTGGGAAAAGAGGAGAAGCATATGGGGGGTGGGTCATCCTCTGAATGTTCCCCAGGCTGTGGGTGCCTTGCCACCTCATGGCCCACTCTCCACATCTCCTCCTTTCTTATTTAGTTTAATTCATGAATAGATGCTTTTAATTGGAGGAATTGTTTGGCTCTGATTCTACAGAAGACTGGGAGAATACAAACAAAAATAACATTAAAGTTCCTAACATAATTAATGCTATTGTTAAATTTTCAAATTTTTCTAAAGAATTAAAAGAAGCTGGGTGTGGTGACTCACACCTGTAATCCTAGCACTCTGGGAGGGTGGATTGCTTGAGCTCATGAGTTCAAGACCAGTCTGAACAAAAAGCAAAACCCTATTTCTACTAAAAATAGGAAACTGAGGCAAGAGGATTGCTTAAGCCCAAGAGTTGGAGGTGGCTGTGAGCTATGATGCCATAGCACTCTACCCAGAGTGACAGCTTGAGACTCTCTCTCTCTCTCAAAAAAAAAAAAAAAAGGATTAAAAGACTGTATAATGTCAAAAGTATCTTCAGCAAGTTGAACGGGACCATAAACATTTAGATGCGCTTCATGCATAGTTTGAATTTCTTCCTTTTTTTTTTTTTTTTTGGCCAGGGCTGGGTTTGAACCCACCACCTCTGGCATATGG
>NW_003852597.1:1398732-1402404 GCF_000181295.1 Otolemur garnettii | reverse complement strand
AAAAAAAAAAAAAAAAAAAACTTCTACTGGTTGCAAAGTTGCAGTAAGATGCCAAAGATCTTTCTGTATGTCTCCTATTTCTATTGTTAAAATATTTGGAATCCAGGTGGTGCCCGTAGCTCAATGGGTAGGGTGCTGGCCACATATACCAAAGCTGGCCAGTACAAACTCGGCCCAGGCCAGCTAAAACAACAATGACAGCTGCAACAGAAAAATAACCAGGCGTTATGGTGGGGGGCTATAGTCCCAGCTACTTGGGAGGCTAAGGCAAGAGAATTGCAAGCCCAAGAGTTGGGTTGCTGTGAGCTGTGATGCCACATGCTCTACCCAAGGCAACAGCTTGAATAAATAAATGAAATAAATTCATTAATTAAATAAAATTTGGGCGGTGCCTGTGGCTCAGCAAGTAAGGTGCCAGCCCCATATACTGAGGGTGGCCGGTTTGAACCTGGCCCCGGCAAAACTGCAACAATAACAAAAAAAATAGGCGTTGTGGCAGGCACCTGTAGTCCTAGCTACTTGGGAGGCTGAGGCAAGAGAATAGCCTAAGCCCAAGAACTGGAGGTTGCTGTGAGTTGTGACGCCATGGCACTCTACCAAGGTTGACAAAGTGAGACTCTGTCTCTAAAAAAAATAATAATAAAATAAAAATATTTGGAATCCATTCTCTAGCAGTAACATGATCATTAATGTTACAAGAGGCAGGTAGTCTCCTCGACCAGTCCGAAAGTTACAGAAAGGACAGTAAAAGGAGGTATTCCAGTGGATGGAGATGAAGGGGATGACATAGTCTGTAAATCCTCATTTAACAATTTTTTAAAAGTGAGCAAAACTATGAGTAGCTTGAGGGGGAAAGGTGGTCCAAAAGCAATTTTCAACTCTCTATGAAGTGTTATACATCCAAACCTAGGTAATAAGCTGAAACAGATGAGCACAGTGGCTGCTCTTCCAGTATAGTGAAAATAACCCACTGGAGTGTAAGATAGGCACTAGTAGTACCTCCCAATAAGGTAGAACTATTAGAAAAAATCTTTATATCAGGGTCACTCCATTGGACTGGACGAGGAAGGGGAGGATCTGGAAAATAGGCCCAGTATGTGTCAGCTGTTACATAACTCACATGACAAGGAACAATAGCCATCATTGTTAGAAAAAGCTTCTCAGGGGTGACTGGCCCTCCACAACATTGCAGAATGTCAGTGCCCTCATAAATCAGCTTCTTTAGTTGGCCCCATGTTGGGGGTTTTCCTGTCCCAGCAATTTGGGCTTGGTGGTAGACCATTCAGAGTCAGCCTCAGTTTCTTCATCGGCAGGATGAGAACTTATTCTGGGTCCATGTCTGATTAGCCATTCGGGAAGCCAATGAGGGCTATCAGCTGTTCTAGAAAAAAAACAAACATGTCCTCTTCCCCATATTAACACAGGATACAAGTTAAGAGATTCTTCCATAGGACCTCAGGGTGTTTAGAGGTTGAAGCATTCCAAAAACATTCTGCTGCTGTGTGAACTAAAGTATCAGCAGTTAAAATATTAAAGTGAAAATAGTGTGAGAAGGGTTATGTGGAGTACCAGGATAGATATCCCCCTTTTTTTAACTTTAGTCATTGACATTTAAGAGTGCGATGAGCATGTTCAACAACGCCTTGTCCTTGAGGGTTGAAAGGTCATGCATTTACACCAAAATAAGGAACAGGGAGATGTTGCAGTCAAGAAAGCAAATTTTCATTATTTGGAGAGCTGCCTCATAAGTAAGATGAAATTGACGATGGAGGGCAGTGGCATTTTGATGATGAAAAGCATGAGATAATTCAGTAGGGAACTGAGAAGTTATTGGAAAAAGAAGAGTATTACTAGGCGGCGCCTGTGGCTCAGTGAGTAGGGCGCCGGCCCCATATACCAAGGGTGGCGTGTTCAAACCCAGCCCCAGCCAAACTGCAATAAAAAAAAAAAAAAAAAGCTGGGTGTTGTGGCGAGCACCTATAGTCTCAACTACTTGGGAGGCTGAGGCAAGAGAACTGCCTAAGCCCAAGAGCTGGAGTATGCTGTGAGCTGTGATGCTATGGCACTCTACCGAGGGTGATAAAGTCAGATTCTGTCTCTAAAAAAACAAAACAAAACAAAAAGAAGAGTATTGCTTATCAGCCCAAGTGTTGCCCTGAGCTCGAAGGTTGTTTTGTCCAACAAAACATTGTCCTGGTTCTGCACAGACAAGTCTCTATAAATGAAGAAATTGATTAAATAAAGATTATTTGGTTGGTAATGACAGTCCACTTGGCCAGTAAAACTAGCAAAGGCAGTTTGACACCAAGATGACACTTCCCAGAGCCACCGTTGTTGGTCAGTAGAATAAGGGACAATGATAAATGCAGGGTCATGTCCTAGAATTTGCCAAAGTTGTTGGTAACTTTTAAGAATTAAAGCAGCAACCATTTTATAATAGGTGTTGTTCCCAAATATATCTACTCTAAAGGTCTGAAAGATTGCCACAACAAAGCAGCGGGAATATGAAAGGTAGGGAAAATTAGTAAACAGACTGGAAAATTGGATAACATGGGTAAGTTGGGCTCACTGTAAGGCTCTCTCTACTTTACAGAGGGCTTCAATTACTGCAGGAGTTAAAGGAAGGAGGAGAAGCTGGACCTTCAAGAATATTAAAAAGGTTTTAAGTCTTGGGCGGTGCCTGTGGCTCAGTGAGTAGGGTGCTGGCTCCATATCTTGAGGGTGGTGGGTTCAAACCCGGCCCCGACCAAACTGCAACAAAAAAATAGCCAGGAATTGTGATGGGTGCCTGTAGTCCCAGCTACTCAGGAGGCAGAGGCAAGAGAATTGCCTAAGTCCAAAAGCTGGAGGTTGCTATGAGCTGTGATGCCACAGCACTCTACCAAGGGCAATAAAGTGAGAGACCAAGTGAGACTCTGTCTCTAAAAAAAAAAAA
Source organism: Otolemur garnettii (assembly GCF_000181295.1). Taxonomy (NCBI): domain Eukaryota; kingdom Metazoa; phylum Chordata; class Mammalia; order Primates; family Galagidae; genus Otolemur; species Otolemur garnettii. Next base: position 1,399,469 of record NW_003852597.1, on the reverse strand, counting down.
AGTCTCCAGTAGTAAGCTTTAATGTGGAGCAAAGCCAATTAATATCTCCTAGTAATTGTTGAAAATCATTTAAAGTAATGAATTTATCAGTGTGAATTTCGAGTTTTTGTAGACGAATTTGTCTATCCCCAAAGAGTTAACTAAATAAGCGAAAGGAGGAACACTTTGTATTTTTTCTGGGACTCTACATAGTCCAAAAGCAGTTAATAAATCAAATGCTTTTCAATTTCTGGAGAAATCAAAGAGAGAGAGGAAAAAAAGAATGTTTTAAATTTTTTCTCATACATACATTGCTGAAAGCTACAAATAGCTTAAAAGACAGAAAATGGTTTTCTTTTTCTTTTTCTTTTACTTTATTTATTTATTGCAGTTTTTGGCCGGGGCTGGGTTTGAACCCACCACCTCTGGCATATGGGACTGGCACCTACTTCTTGAGTCACAGGCGCCGCCCAAAAATGGTTTTCTTGACTTCTGGAAAACAGAACACAGAAAGAATCAGCAATGTTTCGAACAAAAAGCCATAACAAATCAACTCTGTTCCGTGTAACTGATTTATGTTCTGTTTGAAGTTAGGTTAGCAATACTCATGGACATGTTTTCTTTCTTTTTTCCTTCTTTTCCTTCTTTTTCTTCCCTCTCTCCTCCCTCCCTTCCTTTCTTTCTTTCTTTCTTTCTTTCTTTCTTTCTTTCTTTCTTTCTTTCTTTCTTTCTTTCTTTCTTTCTTTCTTTCTTTCTTT
>NW_003852597.1:1397280-1398712 GCF_000181295.1 Otolemur garnettii | reverse complement strand
CTTTCTTTCTTTCTTTCTTTCTTTCTTTCTTTCTTTCTTTCTTTCTTTCTTTCTTTCTTTCTTTCTTTCTTTCAGAATCTTACTTTGTTGCCCTTGGTAGAATGCCACAGAGTCGTAGCTCATAGCAACCTTAAACTCTTGGGCTCAAGAGATTCTCTTGACTCAGTACCTGTTGCTCTGTGGTTAGGGAGCTGGCCACATACACCAGGCAGGCAGATTCAAACCTGGCCTGGGCCACAAAACAACAATGATGACAACTAGAACAAAAAATAGCTGGGTGTTGTGGTAGGTGCCTATAGTCCCAGCTATTTGGGAGGCTTAGGCAAGAGAATTGCTTAAGCATAAGAGTTTGAGGTTGCTGTGAGCTATGATGCCATGGCACTCTACTGAGGGTGACATAGTGGGACCCTGTTTCAAAAAAAAAAAAAAAAATGCCCTAGTCCAGATGGCTTCATACTAGAATTCTATCAAACTTTCAAAGAAGAGCTCATACCCATTCTGTAGAAACTATTCCAAAAAATTGAGAAGGAAGGAATCTTTCCCAACATGTTCTATGAAGTATACATCACCCTCATACCAAAAACAGGAAAAGACCCAACTAAAAAAGAGACCTATAGACCAATTTCACTAATGAATATAGATACAAAAATTCACAATAAAATCCTAGCCAAAGGATTACAGCTTATCATTAAAAAGTCATACATCATGATCAAGTAGGTTTCATCCCAGGGATCCAAGACTGGTTTAACATATGCAAGTCCATAAATGTAGTCTACCATATCAGCAGAAGCAAAAACAAAGACCATATATATGATCCTCTCAATAGACACAGAAAAAGCATCTGCTAAAATTCAACGTCTTTTCTAATTAGAACTCTGAAGAATATAGGCATAGGCAGCATATTTTTTAAACTGATCAAGGCCATCTATGACGAACCCAGACCTAATATTACATTGAATGGAGTAAAACTGAAACAAGACATGGTTGTCCTCTATCACCACTGCTATTCAAAATAGTGCTGGAAGTTCTAGCCAATACAATCAGGCAAGAGAAGGAAATAAAAGGCATCCAAATGGAGGCAGAAGAAGTTAAACTCTCACTCTTTGCCGACAACATAATCTTTTTTTTTTTTTTTAGACAGAGTCTCACTTTATTGACCTCAGTAGAGAGCTCTGGCATTGCTCACAACAACCTCCAACTCTTGGGCTCAAGCGATTCTCTTGTCTGAGCCTGCCTAGTAGCTGGGATTACAGGCTCCTACCTCAATGCCTAGCTATTTTTATTTTTATTTTTATTTTTTGAGACAGAGCCTCAAGCTGTCCCCCTGGGTAGAGTCCCGTGGCATCACAGCTCACAGCAACCTCCAGTTCCTGGGCTCAAGCAAGTCTCCTGCCTCAGCCTCCCAAGTAGCTGGGACCACAGGCACCTGCCA
>NW_003852597.1:1373333-1395766 GCF_000181295.1 Otolemur garnettii | reverse complement strand
TGAACCCGCCACCTTAGGTGTATGTGGCTGGAGCCTTAGCCACTTGAGCCACAGGCGCCGAGCCTAGTTTAAATTTTTTAAAGTGTTTTTTTTTTCCCCAGCCAGGGCTGGGTTTGAACCTGCCACCTCCAGTATATGGGGCTGGCACCCTACTCCTTCAAGCCACAGGTGCTGCCCTATAATTTAAAATATATTTTAAAAAAAAGAAAGAAAGAAGGAAAAAAGAAATTTAATTTTTAAAAAAAGAGAGAGGTGGTGGAGCCTTGTGGCAAATTTCCTCAGTGCTTGTATATCTGCAAAAGATGTGATTTCTCCATCAATTTTGAAGCCAAGTTTAGCGTGATACAGGATTCTGGGCTGAAAATTATTTTGTTTAAAAGTATGTTGAAGGTGGATGACCATGCTCTCTTGGTTTGGAAAATTTCTGTTGAAAAGTCTGCTATCATCCTAATGGCTCTGCCCCTGTAGGTCACTTGGGGCTTACTCCTAGCTAGTTGCAGAATTTTCTCCTTCATCTTAACTTTGGACAGGTTCATTACAATGTGGCTTGGAGAGGCTTTGTTAGAGTAGAGATGATCTGTGGTTTGATATCCATCTGAAAGGAAAGTGTCAGGATCTTTAGTAAAACTTGGGAAGTTTTCATTTATGATAGTCTCCAGTAGGACTTCCATACCTTTGGGACACTCTTCTTCCCCTTTAGAGATTCCTATTATCCATTTGTTTGAACGCTTCATGCAGTCTCATAGTTCTCTAAGCACCTGCTCTGCTTTCTCTCTCTTCTTTTCTCTGTAACTACCTGTGTTAACTTGAAGACTTTATCCTCTAACTCTGATGTTCTTTCTTCTCCATGGTCTAATCTATTTTTGATACTTTCTATGCATCTTTACATTCCCTATTGTCTCCTTCAGGTCCTTAAGCTCATCTATGTCCTTTCTATATTCTATAAATCTCTTGCCCAACTTGAGGTTCTGTTTTCTATTTTCTCATCCATTCCCTTTATTATCTTAATCATCCATATTTCAAATTCCCTTTCTGTCAGATCCATTAATTCCTTATAGGATGAGTCTTCTGTAAAAGCTGTTTCATGGTCCCTTGGAGGAGTTGCTCTTTTTTGTTTTTTTCGTGGTGGGTGAATTTTTCTGTTGGTTCCTCCTCACGTGTGCTTTCTTCTTGTTCATCTCTTTGTGTACCTTTTTCCTTCTCAGTTCCTCCTTTGCTTCAAATTACCTTGTCTCGGAGTTTAGTGATGAAGAGACCTCTTGGTGTGAAGCCAAAATGAGGGAAAAAGTAAGGGGTGTGCAGGGAGAAATGGGGGGTTGGGGGTGGTGGGAAACAGTGAAAAGAAGGATCTTTTCTTTGGTGGGAGGGTCTGACTTCAGCAGGAATATATTTGTGTTGCAACGTATGCCAGGACATCGGGTAGCACTGTAGTTTTAGGGACCAGGCAACACAGCTGATAACCTCTCTCTAGATCCCAGGCATAGACCTGATCCCCGATTTTAATGTTCACAGTGATTGCCTGCATATTTCCTCAGCATTCAGGTTCTGCTGGTTGGGAATTCAGATCTCTCCAGACTCCTTCAGAGGCAGGTCTCACCATGTCCCCAGACAACAGTTCCCCTTGGATGTGGGAGTCCCTGAGCCTGTCACAACTGGAGGCCCAATCCCAGTGGACAAAACTAAGATGGCTATGGTCCTATAGGAGGCCTGCCCTCATGACCTTCTCATGACATTTCCATAATAGTGGACCCCTTGCTTCCCCAACTTTCCCAGAATGGGCATCTCTACCACTGCCAAACTGGTGGCAAATCACTACAACCAGCCCTCAAATCTGGCTGCTCTATATTGTTTGGGTCCACCCACTCATCCAGGCTATTCACTCAACCCATTTCCCCCAAGAACCGAAAACTGCAACAATGCTTCCTCACAACCCAGACCTTTGTGGCTCCTGCCAACAACCTGTGCAAGACCTGCCTAGTGTGTCAGAACTCAGCCCTGCTGCTCCAGTTCACACACAGCAACCAGCACCCTGCCACCTCTCAGCACACTCCAGTCACAACTCCAGGCAAAATTTCCTCACCAAATGCAGCCGGATTAACTTTCATTTCTCTGTTGATTTAGGAGAGCTCAGCCAACCAGTCTTCCTGATTTGCCATCTTGCTCCACCTCTCTTTTTTATGCCTATTAAGGACATTTTCTTTTTGACTTTACACATTCAGGGTAAGAAATTACTGCAATCAATCATATGTCTTGAAGAAAAAGGCTTGTGAGGCTCAGCACCCATAGCACAGTGGTTATAGCACAAGCCACATGCACTGAGGCTGGCAGGTTTGAACCCAGCCCAGGCCAGCTAAACAACAATGATGATAATTGTAACAAAAAATAGCAGTTGTGGCAGGCACATGTAGTCCCCGCTACTTGGGAGACTGAGGCAAGAATCGCTTAGGCCCAGGAGTTTGAAGTTGCTGTGAGCTGTGATGCCGTGGCACTCTACCAAGGGCTGACATAGTGAGACTCTGTCTCAAAAAGAAAAAGGCTTGTGAACAAAGCATGTTGGTTGTCAGGATGATAGCCTTCAAAAATGTCAATTCAGGCTCAGTGCTGGTGGCTCAAGTGGCTAAGGCATCAGCCACATACACCTAAGATGGTGGGTTCAAATCCAGCCTGGGCCTGCCTAAACAACAATGACAGCTGCAACCAAAAATAGCAAGGCATTGTGGCGGGCGCCTGTGGTCCCAGCTACTTGGGAGGCTGAGGTAGGAGACTTGCTTGAGCCCAGGAGTTAGAGATTGCTGTGAGCTGTGATGCCACGGCACTCTACCCAAGAGGATAGCTTGAGGCTCTGTCTCCAAAAAGAAAAAAATGTCAATTTAAATAACACAGAGAAAGCCTCTTTAAAAGAAAATGATATTTATTTGGGAATAGAGTATTATAATGGGAATACAGTAGAACCTCCATAGGTAATCCACCTCCCTACATTAACTACCTCTTTAAATTGACTTATTTTTCATAGACCTGACATGCACCACATGTACTCAAATAGAAGACTCACCTCTATATGTTGACCACCCCTGCAAGTAGTATGTTGCCCATGTGGACTGTGACACCCAACATTAATTTACCTTCTATAACTGAACTAACTTCACCAAGGGTTATTTTTTCTTTAGTATAAGTTCTTTTTTCATGTTTATTGTTACCATGTTTTTGAATAGGCCTAACATCCTATTGTTTATCATGTTTTCAGTGTGAAGGACTGGTCTGTGTAGGATGTAGATACATCCTACAATTACTGAAAAATTTTACAGTTAATCAAGACTTGGTAGCCCAAAGGAAAGAACTCACAGAGGCGACACTGAAGGAAATGGATGATCTACATTTTCTGAAAAGCAGGAACCACAAAAAAAAAAAAAAAAAAAAAATGGCAGAACAATTTAGTGTTAGCAAGACCTCAATTAGCAACATCCAAAACTGTAAATGTGAGTACTTGGAGAGATATAGTAAGTGTAGTGGAGACCTACAGTGAAAAGGAGGAAAACTTCCCTAAACAAAGTCAATGAAGCTGCATTAAGCTCCTTCAAACAAATGAGGGCCATTAACACCCAAATCTCTAAGCCAATGATCCAAGAAGTTGCTAGAAAATTTGCACAGGAATTTGGGGTGGCAGATTGCCAGGCATCAAGTGGTTGACTTAAGAAATTTAAACTATGACATGAGATCTCCCAGAAAGTCTTGTGCAGTGAATCCAATGAAGTTCCAGTAGAAGTGGTGGAAGAGTTCATCAAAAAGTTCCCTGACTTTGCCAGAGGCTTCAAAGATTATGACATCTTCAATGCTGACAAGAACATAGTCTTTTTCAAGGCAATACCTGACAGTTACCTCATCATGAAGAGTGACAAATGTGAAAGCAGGAAACTTTCCAAAGAACATCTCATTGTTCTACTTTGTGCTAGCTGAAACAAAGAGAAACTACAGCTCTTGGTGATTGATAAATTGGCAAAGCCATGCTCATTCATGAACCTGAGGACCACCCCATCAGTTGGAGATTAAACAAATACATGTGGATAACTAGTGTCTTATTTGAGGAGTTGGCAAGGTGATAAAGACTGGTAAATGAAAAAGAAGAAATGGTCTATTCTGGCCACCTGCAAGTGAATCATCTCACAACCATGAGACTGAAATTTCTGGCTCCAAACGTGAACTCAAAAATCCAATGTCTTGACCAAGGCATCATCAAAACATTTAAAATGCACTATAGCTCCCGCAGTGGGTCATCACTAAAACACAAACTTGTGCGCCGCCTATGGAAGCAACTTCACCTGTGGCATCATTTAACACTGTGGAGGCTGTCCTCTGGGTCATAAAGTTTGGCCAGATATGATACAGAAATGTTTTTTAAAAGTTGGATTTGGGCTCGGCGCCTGTGGCTCAAGCTGCTAAGGCACCAGCCACATACACCTAAGGTAGCGGGTTCGAATCCCCAGCCCGGGCCCGCCAAACAACAATGATGGCTGCAACCAAAAAATAGCCAGGTGTTGTGGCGGGCGCCTGTGGTCTCAGCTACTTGGGAGGCTGAGGCAGGAGACTCGCTTGAGCCCAGGAGTTGGAGGTTGCTGTGAGCTGTGATGCCATGGCACTCTACCCAGGGGTATAGCTTGAGGCTCCATCTCAAAAAAAAAGAATAATAAATAAATAAAATAAAATAAATAAAAGTTGGATTTGTGTCTGGGCAGCACCTGTGGCTCAGTGGGTAAGGTACCGACCCTATATACCGAGGGTGGAGGGTTCGAACCCAGCCCCAGCTGGGTGGCAAGCGAAACAACAACAACAAAAATAGCTGGGCACCTGTAGTCCCAGCTACTCAGGAAGCTGAGACAAGAGAATTGCCTGAGCCCAGGAGTTGGAGGTTACTGTCAGCTGTGATGCCACAGTACTCTACCAAGGGCAATAAAGTGAGACTCTGTCTCTAAAAAAAAATAAAAAATAAGGGCAGCACCTGTGGCTCAGTGAGTAGGGCACCAGCCCCATATACCAAGGGTTCAACAACAAAAATAGCCAGGCATTGTAGTGGGCACCTGTAGTACCAGCTACTACTCAGGAGGCTGAGGCAAGAGAATTTCCTAAGCCCAAAAGCTGGAAGTTGCTGTGAGCTGTGATGCTAAGGCACTCTACTGAGGGTGACAAAGTGAGACTCTGTCTCTAAAAAAACAAACAAAAAAAAGGTAAAAGAGGTGGAGAAAGATGTGGACCAGAAGGATCATTCAGCTGAGCTCTCCTAGAACAATTGGGGAAGGAGAGAGAATCCAGCTATAGCTGGTTGGGGACTTTACCCAGAGTCATAGCTCAGGGATCATGGCAAGAAGGTGGTGAGCTGGGTACTCCAGGCAAAATGGAGACCCCCATTCTTGTCAAGGAAAAACACTCCCAGAAAAAAGGAAAAAATAAAAAAACTAAGCTGAGTAAGTTGGAACAAAGGAAAGTCAGCTAGTTTACCTTTAAACCAGCACTGCTAAATTTCTTATCTGAACAAGTTTCCTGCTTTTCCTAGAGCTCTGGCCTGTTGGGAATACAGCTTACAAACATCCCTGCTGGGTCTGTAAAACACTCTGGAGAAAATAATGGCTACAGAAAATGCTATGGCAAGGCCTGGAAAGATATATTAACTAGGCCGTTTCCTGCCCAGTAAACAGACAAAGCAAATACCCATTGTAGAGATTTGTATTTGTCTGGGGCAGAGATCAAGGGAATAGCTCAAGCCCTGAAATATGGGCAGGAGGGCTTATATCTCTTGTCACAGAGGAAGACCCTCTGTGGTGGTGATGAGAGGAAAATTCTTCTCTCCCATTGATTCTTCAGAGGAGATTGTTTTACTCCACAGGGAATAGCAGAGTTTAACACCTCCCTAGGAATCTGTGTGTGTGACCTCAGACAGGGGGCTGCCCTCACACAAGGCTCAGGTTCCAGATTTCTCAAGACTGCTCAGACCCCTAAAATTAATGAGTATAGAAACAACAGGACTTGATATGCTCACTCAGAGAAACTGCTGGAGTCTTTGTTCCCTTCCTCAGCTTACAAATGGCCTTCAATAAAAGCTGAGTGGGCTCAGTGCCTGTAGCTCAGCAGCTAGAGTGCCAGCCACATATAGCCATGCCCAGGCCTGCCAAACAACAATGACAACTACAACAAAAAAATATCCAGGTGTTGTGGCAGGTGCCTGTAGTCCCAATTACTTGGGAGGCTGGGGCAAGAGAATCACTAAGCCCAAGAGTTTGAGCTGTGATGCCACAGCACTCTACTGAGGGTGACATAGTGAGACTTTGCCTCAAAAAATAAATAAATAAATAAATAAATAAATAAAATAATAAAAGCTGAGTGGAACTGACACTCAGGGGCACTGCTGGAACCCAAGTGGGCGGTGGTCCTCTGAGTTCCCACCTTTGAAAATTCTATTCTGTGTGTCTTGTCTCTTTCTTTCTCATCATTTCTAACTTTGTATTTCTTCAGTTGGTCCCCACCAGATCAACAAGTCTTAAGGGACCCTGCCTTCAGGGCAGGACCCTAGAAGATACAGCATATGATCCAGAGTGGTGAAAATCTTATGAATTAGGCAAATCATTGTGACTGGCTGGGGGACAGAGGTCCGGGACAGGAGGAAGTCTTTCCAGAATTTTCAGTTCTTGGGGAAGCTACATGTTGAGTGGAAAGTTTGGAAGAATGGATAGACTCAAACAGTCTGTAGCAACCAGATTTGAAAGCCAGTTGAAGTGGATTTGCCATAGGATTGGTGGCTGGCAAGGCAGCCATACTGAGAAGGTCTCTGTGACCAGGGGGCTGCCATTGTGGGAAGGTCATGAGACTGTCTCAGCAGGGGCCTAACGCACAGCCATCTTCATTCTGCCTGCCAGGATCAGAACTCCACTCTTGGGATAGGCTGAGGGACTCCTACAACACATGGGAACTGGAGTCAGGGGCACTGTGAGACCTGCCTCTGAAGGATTCTTGTGAACTTTAAGATCCCAGCCCAGCAGGGTCTAAATACTGAGGAAACAATCAGGCAATCACTGAAGGCTACTAAGTCTTAAATAAGGATCATAGAGGTTGTAGGCTATGTTCTGTCTCCTAAACAACTACAGCACCACCTGGTGTTCCAGAAACATATTGCAACATACTGTCATCAAGAGCAAGGACTTCTATTTGAAACAAAGGAGGCAGTGAGAAGGAAAAAGGAGGACAAGGAGGTGAACAAGAAAGAACACATGAGAAGAAACCAACAGAAAAATTCAGACAACATTAAAAAAATAGAGGAACTCCCCTGAGAGACCATGAGACAGCTATTGCAGAAGACTCCACCTACAAAGAATTAATGGACTTGGCTTGGTGCCTGTAGCTCAGTGATTAGGGCACCAGCCACATACACTGGGGTTGGTGGGTTTGAACCCAGCCCAGGCCTGCTAAGCAACAATGACAACTACAACAACAACAAAAAAAATAGCTGGATGTTGTGGAGGGCACCTGTAGTCCCAGATACTTAGGAGGCTGAGCCAAGAGAATCACTTAAACCCAAGTGTGACTCCGCAGCACTCTTCTGAGGGCAACATAATGAGACTCTGTCTCAAAAAAAAAAAAAAAAGAAAAAGAAAAAGAAAAGAAATGTATGCAGTACTGGGAGGACAGATACTGGGATTTGCTATCATAGTACATTGATGTGAGGAAGGAAGTTCTTGGAAAGTGTGGTTTGAGCTCAAAGTCAGGATGACTAGGAGTTAGATAAAGGAAGTGAGGTGGTGAATGGAGGAGAAATAAACCTGTCATTACCCTGATTACCCTATGCTAGACAGTGCTGAGCCTTTCCCAGTATCACCCAACGTGGGATGGTGCTTGGGTAAGATGTGTGGACTCCCAAATAAAACTGGCAGATTTGGAATCCTACCTCTGCCATTTCTTGGCTACGTAGCCTTGGAAACTTATTTTCTGTTGATTCTGGTATCAAGGTGGGTGATGGGAGCTTTGCACTGAAGAGAGATGAAATTAATCTCATTTTAAGGTGTTTTCCTTGGCTGCAGTGTGAAAACTGGATTAGAGCAGCAGTTTAAAGGACTGGAATGAATTTTAGTTCTTTGGGTGAGTCAAAGGTGGCTTCAGCCAGGGTAGGAAGTAATAATTGGATTTGGCTGGTGAGGGAATGGTCAAGGGAAACTCCCAAGTTTCTAGCTTGTGTTATAAATAACACAGAAGAAGGATGCATGAATTTCATTAACATTTTCTATTTTAGAATTTTCTATTTTTTCTATTTCTATTTTCTATTATTAGAAAATTTCTAATTTTCTATTTATTGTGATGTTTTTTACACATGCAAAAATATATTTTGTATGTGGTCTACTTGAAGAATAATAAAACTAAATATGTATTTACCTCTTATGTCACTCAATAAAAAGAATTTGCTAATACACTGAAAGCCCTTGAGTTGTCCATTTTCCTCTCCAGAGGTAACTGCTATCCTGAATTTTTTTTTATTGTCTCTGTAGAGACCATCAAAAATTGCCAGTGCTGACTATATTTCAAGTCATCACAGCAGGGTATTGGGAAGTTTTCAATTAGCTATAACCATACCTCAGATAAACCTTATTGGCTACGATACTGCCACTGTGCAAAGCTGCTATCCTGAATTTTGATTAATCTTGTCTTTGCTATTTTTTGTTATTACTATATATATGTATTTATTCCTAAATAATATAGTGATTTTTTTTTACTTTTTTTTTTTTGTTTTTTTGAGACAGTCTCCTTATGTTGCCCTCAGCAGAGTACCATGGCATCACAGCTCACAGCAACTTCAAACTCTTGGAGTTAAGTGGTTCTCTTCCCTCAGCCTCCCAAGTAGCTGAAACTACAGGCACCAAGCACAACACCCAGCTATTATTTGGCTGTAGTTGTCATTGTCATTTGTCAGGCCCAGACAGGATTCAAAACCACCAGCTCTGGTGTATGTGACTAGTGCCCTACCTGCTGAGCTACAGGCACTGACCTTATAGGTTCCTTTTGATGGACAGATGAAGTAATCTCCCAAACAAGAGATGAAACAAAAGCTGTTTCTTTCCTCATTATGAAAATGAAATTAAGGGTCCTAGACTTTTCTGGCACCTAAGGGTGTGGGTCAGGCCCCATGGCTTTTTCCTTCTGTTCTCTGTGCATCTACACTTTCAGGAATAATCTCAAGAATTCTCCTCCCACAGTGTTTCAGTCATAGTTCTATTTGCTTTACCTTTTCCTTCAGTGGCCCTCAGTCATGTTTTCAGAATCACATTCTTCTGGTGGTTCTCCTCCCCCTGGCCATTTGCTCCCAACTTCCCAGAGGACATGAACATCTTCCTCCTTCAAATTGCTGTGGATATGGCATTTCTTGAAACCCTGGACAATGAGTTCACTGAAGAGGCTATTTCAGGCAAGCATGACCCACTCTAAAAAGAGGCCCTGGGGTGGCTTATTGGCATTCCTGGTTGGGCTCAGCGCCAGGTTTCTGTCCAGAAGCCAGTTGGATTACTGGGCACACACACTGTTGTTTGGTGACCATCATCCAGCACCTGGAGCAGCAAGGTCAGGCCTCCCAGCATGATCACCCTGTGGGTGTTTATGCTTTCCATGTTCTTCACAGACCTGTGTCATGCTCCCAGAAACCATTCAAGATCAGCATTCCTTGCTGCTAGGGCACTGCTCCCAGCCTGTCTCCATCTTGCTTCCAGCCAGTCCTGTATGTCCTCAGTCATCCATTCACACCAGTGGCAGTGGATTTCTATTCCTCTCAGGAACTTCCCGGGGTGGGGGTGGATGTATATTCCCCTCAAAATGATATGCAGAGGTAATTTCCCCCTATTAGCTATGAAACCAAACTGGTCCTGACTTTCAGTTTTTCCCCTGTCTGTCATCTGTTTTTTTTTTTTACACAGAGTCACACTTTGTCACCCTCAGTACAGTGCTGTGCCATCATAGCTCACAGCAAACTCAAACTCTTAGCCTCAAGAGATACTTCTTGCCTCAGGCTCCAAAAAGCTGGGACTATAGGTACCTATCAGACACTGCCTATTTTTAGAAACAGGGTCTCACTGGCTCGGCTCAAGCAAGCCATCTGCCTCTCCCTCCCAGAGTGCTAGGATTATAGGCATGAGCCACCGTGCCTGACCCCACACATAGTATCATGACAGTATTTTTGCTTTGGTGGTCAACATTCATCCTTGAGGGCACCTCTAAACAAATGGGCATCTCACCAGATTTCCCCATTTGAGCTACCCCGTAGTCATGTGCCCTGTACAGAGCCAGCACACTCTGCTGATACATGACGAGTTCCTCACTCAGTCTTCAGGCAGGTGCTGGGGCACTGGCACTTTACGCCCCACAGACAGGCCAGACCTTATCCTCATTCTTCTACACCAACCCAAGCTTGCCTTGAACACTTTTCTCTGGAATATTCATTTCCTGGGTGATTTCAAAGGCTTTTAGCAGCATCGCCTCCCTGGTGATGGGATCCTTTCTGGGTTACACATATCTGACATTCAGCCACATGCTGGTCCACTAAAGCTAACTTGCCATTCCTGGGGCCATTGCTTGGCATGGGCAATCTGAAGCTCCTGCAGCCCTCTCAGTACACACATGCATACTTCAGGCCTCCAACTCACACCAGTGCCCCTGGACCCTCTGTTAACACCAAGGTTTGTCTCCCCGACCCTTCCAACCTCACAGCCCTTCTACCATGGACTCGAGAGTTCCGTACCTCCTGCCCACACGAGCACCTCCACGCCCTCCGTGTAGCTGCTTTCTGTCCACAGCTCACCTGTACCCTGGAGGTTGTTTCCCACTTGCCCAATAACTGTGGACCAGCTCAGCTTTCCCAGTAACTACTCACCAGCATACCTTCAGCAACGAGAGCCATGAACCCCAACCCCTTAGACACAGGGCTCAGTTTCCAAGCTTGTCCTTGCTTGAGCACTGTCTCAGCCCTAGTGGACTATCTAGTGTTTTCTTACATCATATATTTAGTCCTATCATGTATTTTTTTTACAGGTGCCCTCCACAACACCAGGGTATTTTTAGAAACGGGGTCTCACTGGTGTCGATCCTCTGAGCTCAGGCAATCCACCCACCTCAGCCTCCCAAAGTGCTTGGATTACAGGCATGAGCCACACACACACCCCCATTAGGCCTATATTTTTAAAGTATTTTATAGAACTTTAAGTCATTATGTGATGTCTCCCTTTTGCTTGGACTCTGATACAGTCAGGAGAATGTAATTAGCATCTAATATAGCATACTATCAGTGTATATACACAACTACTGTGTCCCTAATGAGCTTATTAAGTTTTTTGTTGTTGTTTGCTTGTTTTTTGAGACAGTCTCGCTATGTCAGCCTTGGTAGAGTGCTGTGGCATCACAGCTCACAGCAACCTCAAACTCTTTGGCATAAGTGATTCTCTTGCCTCAGCCTCCCAAGTAGCTGGGACCACAGACACCCACCACAATGTCCAGCTATTTTTTGGTTCTAGTTTGCTTTGTTGTTTGGGCTGCATTCGAACAAGCCAGCTCCGGTGTATGTGGCTGGCCCCTAACTGTTGAGCTACAGGCACTGAGCCGAGCTTATTAACTTTTTTTTTTTAAGAGACAGTCTCACTTTGTCATCCTCAGTAGAGTGCTGTGACATCACAGCTCATAGCAACCTCCAGCTCTTGGGCTTAGACGATTCTCTTGCCTCAGCCTCCCAAGTTAGCTGGGACTACAGGCACCCATCACAATGCCTGGCTATTTTTTGTTGCAATTTGGCCAGGGCTGGGTTCAAACCCACCACCCTGGGTATATGGGGCTGGTACCCTACTCACTGAGCCACAGGCACTGCCCAAGCTTATTAACTTTTAAAAAAAATATGCAATTGGGGACTTTAATGCTTTATATATTGTGAAATCCTTGAATTATTACATAAGGGTGATGAAAGGGTACTGGCCACATACACTGGGCCTAGCAGGTTTGAATTCAGCCCAGGCCTGCTAAAACAATGACAACTACAAAAAAAAAAAAAAAAAAATAGCTGGGCGTTGTGGCAGGCACCTGTAGTCCCAGTTACTTGGGAGGCTGAGCCAAGAGAATCACTTAAGCCCATGAGTTTGAAGTTGCTATGAGCTGTGATGTCATAGCACTCCACTGAAGGTGACATAATGAGACTGTCTCTAAAAAGAAAAAAGAAAAAAAGAAATTTGAGGATAATGGCTAGAGTGTTTGAATGGGTATAGCATCATTGTTCATATTTAGGTTAATGGAATATAGACTCCTTTTGTCTGACAATTCATGATCTAAAGTATTCATATCCAAGGTTACTTGAGTCTTACTCCCCCTCCCATGTAACAAGATTTATTTAGCAGATTAGATCTGGATAATGAGGGATAGCTGTATTATATTTTCCTTTTAAAGTTGTACCTAGTAACAAAATTTATGAATCTTAGAGATAAAATGTGTTGAAAACAAGGCAGTTCCTGTGGCTCAAGGAGTAGGGCACTGGCCTCATATACCGGGGGTGGGGGGTTCGAACCCAGCCCTGGCCAAAACTGCAAAAAAAAAAAAAAGGTTGGGCAGTGCCTGTGGCTCAAAGGAGTAGGGCGCTGGCCCCATTTACCAGAGGTGGTGGGTTCAAACCAGACCCCGGCCAAAAACTGCAAAAATAAAAATAAAGAAAACAAGGTAGTTCCAGAAGAGTACATGTAGCTTAGTATATTTACGAAGCTCAAAATAAAATGTAAAAATTATTTTTGAATACATGCATTTGTGATAACTCTATGAAAGGAAAAATCAAAGGAATTTATAACTGCAAATTCAATGTAATTAATTGTCAAAGACACAGCATACCAGACCTGGTGGACAGTCATGGCACTGCAGTTTCTGAAGGGAGCTGCAAAGACTTGATGTCCCCACTGTGAGGAAGGTCCACTGTGTGCTGCTGAATCCGGTGAGACAGAACACCCATGACACAACAAGATACATGAAACAGGTTTATTATCTCCAGATACGCACCAAGGAACAACAGAAACATAGGATACATTTGTGAGTTGGCCCTCCAAGACTCAGAAAAGCTGCCCAGGGCAGATATAGTGTCAACTATGTGTATGTGTGTCCCATTTGCACAACAGCTGAGGGACCCCAGAAAGCAGTCTGCCCAAGGTTGTTTTTTTTTTTTTCTTTGAGACCGGAGCCTCAAGCTGTCCCCCTGGGTAGAGTGCTGTGACATCACAGCTCACAGCAACCTCATACTCCTAGGCTCAAGCGAGTCTCCTGCCTCAGGCTCCAGAGTAGCTGGGACCACAGGCACCCGCCACAATGCCCAGCTATTTTTTTGGTTGTAGCTGTCGTTGTTTGGCGGGCCCAGGCTGGATTCGAACCCGCCACCTTGGGTGTACGTGGCTGGTGCCTTAGCCACTTGAGCCACAGGCGCCGAGCCTGTCCAAGCTTTTATACGCTAGGTTTCTGTGATTCATAGGTTAAAGCATTGAAGAACAGGTTTCTAAGGGGAATTGGAACAGAGCCCGAGCTGTTCAGCCCAATTTCCCCTTATCTCGGCATTGTATAAGTCACAGCATAATCTGCAGTTATTCTTAAAAACTGCAAGTGAGGGGCTTCACACTCGAATCCCCCCCACCCCCCACCCCGGCCCCATTGGAGGTTCTGTTCTCCTTCTTTCGGCTTATCAATCAGTTTTTTTCGTCAATAAACTCTGTCTTGTCACATAAAAATAAAAAAGAACTACCAGTGAGAAAGATGGGTCCCACTGGACAGTTCAAGGACACCAAGAACAGTCCTGCACCCAGCACCACAGTCCAGCCATGCTCACATGCATAGCTATATTCACAGCTTTAGAGAGAATACAGACCTTTAGAGACCTTTGTCAGGGGCCTTGGCTAAGACACTTTCTCTCATCTGATTCTGTAGTTTTCCCACTTCTGTCTCTTTTTCTTCTTTCTCCCCCTAACCCACCCTCTCCATGAAAAGGTAGGAGCCTTTTGTTCAGGGGCAGGGAGAGAATTCCCACTATCTGTGCAGTCCCTTAACTGCTGCCTGGGCCTGTTCCATCAGGAAAAATAGAGTATCAGAGTGCCAGCCCCTCTTTTTGCCTCTTGCTTTCTCTGTAGCAATGAGTAAATCAAAGCTTGATTGTTACTTTAGATTTGTCTCATTATCCTAATAGGCCTTGACACCTGATTATATGACACTGGGTGATGAGCTCTGACACATGTTCATTTGAGTATTATCACAACATAAATACTATTTCATGTACTTCAAATATAATGTTAAAATATTTCTAAAATGCTGTCCGGGTTTCTGACCTAGAAATAGGTGTAAATAAATAAATACATAAATACATAAATAAAATGCTGTCTGGGTCCCCTCAAAGATTCAGCGGCAAGAGGTAGGTCAAGAAGCTCTAGTGCTGCAGGGATTAGGCAGAAGTGCTGAGGCACACCTGTAGTCCCAGCTGCTCTGCAGACTGACCCAGAATAGCTTGAGCTCAGGCACTGGAGGCAGTGAGCTATGATGATGGATGCCCTCTAAATCCTGCAGTACAGCAAGACTCTGTCTCAAAAGAAAACCAAAATGCTACAAGAAACATTGAAGCACTGGGGATTTGTGGTCTGCTTCCCTTTTAGGGCTCTGGATGGAAAGTACTTTGAAAAGTGTTCTCTTCTAAGGATCCCTATCTGTCGCCACATATAAAATTCAAGATGGATTAAAGGCTTATATGTAAGTACTAGAAATAAAAAGTGATCCCTTGCAAAGGGGGATTGGACTGGATCACACCCTTAACTTTACCTAGACCTTTTCACCAGGAACATACTATAACAGCTGGGACTTGGATAGGACTTAAAGCCAGACCTTAGGCAGCAGAGCCTTCAAGAGCTTAAGGGAGAACCTAGTCAACAGGGGAAGGTGAGTAACTCCTGAGGAATAGTTCACAAGCCTTGTCCACACAAAGAAAAACAGACCTGGGCAGCGCCTGTGGCTCCAAGGAGGAAGGTGCTAGCCCCATATGCCAGAGGTGGCGGGTTCAAACCTAGCCCTGGCCAAAAACTGCAACAAAAAAAAAGAAAGAAAGAAAGAAAAGAAAAAGAAAAAGAGACCACAGGCCACCCCAGGTGTAGACATGTCAGCAGAAGCAATGAAGAAAAGGTCTGAGGCCCTATGAGAAGGAGAGACTCCCCTGGTGGGAGAGTCCATACCTCCCCCATGGCATTGCCCTGCTTCTTTTCTTTTCTTTCTTTCTTTTTTTTTTTTTGAATAGAGTCTCACTTTGTCATCCTTGGTAGGGAGCTGTGGTATCATAGCTCATAGCAACCTCAAACTCTTGGGCTCAAGCTACCCTCTTGCCTCAGCCTTCCAAGTAGGTGGAACAGGAGCCCATAATAATACCTGGAGTTTTTTTTTTTTCTTTTTTTAAGAGTTGGGGGCTTGATCTTGCCAGGCTGGTCTCAAGCTCCTGAGCCATCCACCTTGGTGGCCTCCCACAGTGGTGGGGTTACAGGTATGAGCCACCATACCAAGCTGATCACCCTGCATCTTGACAGCCAATTGAAAAGTCAGGGGAAAGGGAGACATTGCCTGAGAGAAGAAATAGCCATGGCTAGATGTTAAACTTTTTTTTTGAGACAAGAGTCTCAAGCTGTCACCCTCCGTAAAGTGCCGTGCGTCACAGCTCACAGCAACCTCAAACTCTTGGGCTTAAGTAATTCTCTTCCCTCAGCCTCCCAAGTAGCTGGGACTACAGGTGCCCACCACAACACCCGGCTTTTTTTTTATTGTATTTGTCATTGATGTTTGGTGGGACTGGGCTGGATTTGAACCCGCCAGCTCCGGTGTATGGGGCTGGCACCTTAGCCATTTAATCTACAGGTACCCAAGCCTAGATGTTGAACTTCTAAGTAGACTAAGACTGAAGCTCATCTTAACAAATTTGATTTACCCGTAGACCATTTTAAGCTGACATGACTTGAGTGCCCTCCTCCTTACTCCATAGGAATTAAGCTCCAAAGAAACATGAGCTCAGATACAGGAAATAAAGAATGCCACATTCTTTACCCATCTGAGCTATATAACGTTCAAGCATCTACATTGTTACAAGCACACAAAGAGGTAATTCATCACAACAAGATCTAAAAGGATTCATCCCACGCTGAGCTGATAGCAGCAGTTATCCCAGAAGAGGGAAGTGAATGAAGAATGCTTCTGATTCTAGGCAGGTATATTATCCAGTTTTTTGGTTTTTGTTTGTTTGTTTGGTTGGGTTTTTTTGGAGACAGTCTCACTTTGTCACCCTCCTTAGGGTGCCATGGTGTCATACCTTACACAGCATCCTTAAAATCTTGGGCTCAAGTGATTCTCGTTTCAGCCTCCCAAGTAGCTCAGACTACAGGCGCCCGCCACAACGCCCAGCTATTATTTTTAGAGACAGGGTCTCACTCTTGCTCAGGTTGATCTCAAACTTGTGAGCACAAGCAATCCACCCACCTCAGCCTCTCAAGTGCTAGGATTGCGGGCATGAGCTACCTTGCCCAACCTATTATTCAGTTTTTATGTGAAAACGTGTACCTGTTTTCTTTGTATGTTTTAGAAAACTTAATATTAAGAACCTGCTATGTGCTGGCATGGTGAGGGGCTCCAGAAAACAAAAGCCCAGTAGGGAGAAAATTAACTGTGCATCTTCTCATGTTGCCTTAGGTGATCAGACCGAGCAAAATTCTTCCTGCATTTCATGCACCTGTAGGGCCGCTCCCCACTGTGCTTTCTCTTGTGTCTCTTGAGCTCATCTGAGCGGGGGAACCTCCATGTACATCCTGTCACATCGCATGCGTATGGCTTCTCCCCTGGAAGAGAGGCAGAAACTGTCATACTTCAGGGTGGGGTGGGACAGGAAACAATGAGCATGAACAAGAGAAAGGTTTTGGGCGGCGACTGTTGGCCCCATATACCAAGGGTGGTGGGTTTGAGCCTGGCCCTGGCCAAACTGCAACAAAAAAAAAAAGAAAGAAAGGTTCTGAGGAGCTGGAGTGGGAGAGGGAAAGCTGGAGCGGACAGGAAGGTATGAGCGAAAAAGAATGAGGGCCCCATGAGCTGGAGGAACAAGAGGAAACTGTGAAGGAGGGGAAGGAAGAGAGGGAAAAACTGGGGTTAGAAGCAGATGTTGGCAAGAAAATCCAGGGGAAATGAGGAGGGTGAGAAAGGTGGGACTGGGATCTGCAGGGCCTGAGAGGATGTCCATGAAGTGACAGCCCCAGTAGGGGTAGATGTCAAGAACATCTGCAAGGGCGCAAACAATTTCTTCCTCTTATTATTCCCATCATCTGAGCACAGTTAATACCACAAAAGGTTGCAACCAGACGGGCTCTGGCTGGGGACTACAAAGGACTGCTTTATCCACCCTTTAGAATATGCTAGCTTTTTCTAGGATCTTCCATGGTCCAAAGCTCAATGGCAGTAACAACAATCTTAACTGATCCCAGAGCTTTGTAAAGGTATAAATGTGTATCCACTTGCCTCGCTCCATCCCACCCCAATCCTGGACCTTCACTCACCTGTGTGTTTTCGCTGGTGGATTCGGAGGTGATAAGACTTTGCGTAAGACTTCCCACAGTCCTCATATGCGCAGATATAGGGCTTCTGCTTTTCTGGGAGTTGTTCTTGCATCAAATGGGAACTTGAAAAGTCCAGGGATCTTGAGTATGGCAATGAGGACTGATGGAATTGGCTATAGCTCCCATATAGGGTCTGGTCAGTGCTGTAGTTCCTTGTATGTCCCCCACGGATGGCCTGATCACCACTGAAAGCCATCATCTGGTCCCCATAGAGTGTCTGACCAGAACTAGAAGGTACTGCATGATATTCAGCGAAGATCTGGTCACCACTGAAAGTCGCCATCTGATCCCCATCGGAGGTCTGGTCTGCAAATGAAGTTGTCATCTTATCCCAGTAGTGGCTCTGGTGACCAATAAAGGGTGTCTTCTGGTCCTCATAGTAGGTCTGGTCACCACTGGAGGTCATCTGGCCTCCAAAGCAAGTCTGGCCATCACCGAGGGCCTTCATCCAATCTTCATACAGGCTTGTCACTTGACTACCACGTACGGTCTGGTCACATTCACTGGAGATTGCAATCTTGTTTGCAGCCATGGTTGTAATCTGATAGTTAGTGACTGTTGTCTTTGGGGTGTCAGTAACGTCTGTCATCTGGGAGCTTGCTGTGTATTCTATCTGCTCACCAGATGTCATTTTCTGGCCTATGGAAAAAGTCTTACTTAGGTCTCCAAAGGGTGTATCAGTGCCTTTAACAGGGAGTGTTGTTGAGTTCTGGGTGAGAACAGTCCCAGGCATGTCAGAGGATACAGAAGTCATCACTGTAGGCCTCCAAGGAGGGACCACCACGCTCTGCGTTGACTCATGTTGACTGTACTCACCTTGAGCTGTCAGCTCTGGTGCACCCAGAGGGTTTGTCTGTTTCTCATGTGGCTCAGAGAAGCCCTGGAAAAACTTGTCAATTTCTTCAAACATCTGGAGGACACTGGAGTCCATCTCTTTGCTGTTGCCCAATGACTGAATTAGATCTTCATTTGTGGGATCCTGCAAAAAAGTTAGAAGGTCAGAGATGCATGCCAGCTCAAATCAGAATTCAACACACCTTTCTCCATCTCTGCTGATCCCACCCCATCCTGGTCCAGCCCACCAATCTTCTGCCTAGCAGCTTGGAATTGCCTCAACTTGCCTCCCTGATTCTGGAATCGACTCCATGCAGAGAACCTTCCACATACAGAGCAGAACCTCAGAAATCCAGGACCCACTGAAGGATGGATTCTCACTCCACCTGCTCTGTGCTTGCCTCAGATCCCTAAAGTTTCAGTTCCTCAGATGGATTCCATTATCCTCTAAAGGGGTCATTAAAATAATGAGTCCTGGCTCAGTGCCTATGGCTCAGTGAGTAGGGTGCCAGCCACATACACCGTAGGTGGTGGGTTCAAGCCATGCCTGGGCCTGCTAAACAATGATAACAGCAACCAAAAAATAGCCAGGCATTGTGGAAGGCACCTGTAGTTCCCAGATACTCGGGAGGCGAGGCAAGAGAATCACTTAACCAGTGGTTCTCAATCTTCCTAATGCCACGGCCCTTTAATATAGTTCCTGTGGGTCATGACCCACAAGTTGAGAACTGCTGGCTTAAGTCCAAGAGTTTGAGGTTGCTGTGAACTGTGATGCCACAGCACTCTACTGGGGACAACATAGTGAGACTCTGTCTTAAAAAAATAATGAGTCTTCTGCACTCACAAAAAATTGATTCAAGATGGATAAAAGGCCTAAATTGAAAGTATGAAATGATAAAATTCCTCAAAGGAAGCACAGGAAGAACACTTGACAATATCAGCCTGCAAAAGACTTTATGAAGAAGACTTCCACGGCAATTGCAACAATAAAAATAAACAAATAGGCTCCGCACCTGTGGCTCAAGCGGCTAAGGCGCCAGCCACATACACCTAAGGTAGTGGGTTCGAATCCAGCCCGGGCCCACCAAACAACAATAATGGCTGCAACCAAAAAATAGCTGGGCGTTATGGCAGGCGCCTGTAATCCCAGCTACTTGGGAGGCTGAGGCAGAAGACTAACTTGAGCCCAGGAGTTGGAGGTTGCTGTGAGCAGTAAAGCCAGGGCACTCTACCCAGGGGCTCAGCTTGAGGGTCTGTCTCAAAAAAATAAATAAATAAATAAATAAATAAACAAATAGGACTTAATTAAACTAAAAAAAGCTTCTGCACAGCTAAGGAGACATCAACCAAAGCACATAGACAACCTAAACAATGTGACAGGATATTTGCATATTTTGAATCAGACCAAGGCTTGATAACTAGGTTCTATGGAGAACTAAAATTAATCCACATAAAAAAAGCCAACAATTCCATATATCAATGGGCAAGAGATGAATAGAACCTTCTCTAAAAGAATACAGATGAATAGTTAGCAAACATTTAGAGAAATGCAAATCAAAACCACCCTGAGGCTTGGCGCCTGTGGCTCAAGTGGCTAAGGCGCCAACCACATACACCTAAGGTGGTGGGTTCGAATCCAGCCCGGCCCACCAAACAATGATGGCTACAACCAAAAAGTAGCCAGGCATTGTGGCGGGCGCCTGTGGTCCCAACTACTTGGGAGGCTGAGGCAGGAGACTCACTTGAGCCCAGGAGTTGGAGGTTGCTGTGAGCTGTGATGCCACATCACTCTACCAGGGGGACAGCTTGAGGCTCTGTCTCAAAAAAAACCCACCCTGAGCTATCATCTAACCCCAGCCAGAATGGCCCACATCACAAAAATCTCAAAACTGCAGATGCTGGCATGGATGGAGAGAAGAGAACACTTTTACACTGCTGGTGGGACTGCAAGAAGTATGGAGAACCTTCAAAGAACTCAAGCTAGACTTCCCATTTGATTCTGCAATCCCATTACTGGGCATCGACCCAAAAGGGAAAAAATCTGTTTATCATATGGACACTAGACTATTTATTGCAGCTCACTTTACAATCACCAAAATGTAGAAACAGCCTAAATGCCCATCAACCCAGGAATGGATTAACAAGCTGTGGTATTCCATACCATGGAATACTATTTGGCCATTAAAAAAGATGGAGACTTTACATCCTTTGTATTAACCTGGATGGAAGTGGAACACATAATTCTTAGTAAAGCATCACAAGAATGGAGAAGCATGAATCCTATGTTCTCAATTTTGATATGAGGACAATTAATGACCTAGTACAAGGTGGGGGGAGGTGAGGAAGAGGAGAGAGGGAATGAGGGAGCGGAGTGGTGTCTTGGTTTATGACACACCTTTTGGGGGCAAGACACAATTATAAGAGGGACTTTACCTAACAAATGTAATCAATGTAACCTGGTTTCTTGTACCCTCAATGAATCCCCAACAATAATCGTTCCTGGGCCAGCAGTGGTGCCTCAAGCCTGTAGTCCTGACACTCTGGGAGGCAGGCACCTATAGTCCCAGCTACTCCGGCACTGAGGCAGAGAATCGCTTGCATCAGAGTTTGAGGTTGCTGTGAGTTATGATGCCAGGGGACTCTACCAAGGGTGACAAAGTGACTGTCTCAAAAAAAAAAAAAAAATCCCATCTGAGGGCTATCCTGGCTTTTCCTGATCTCTGATACTTGTAACTAAACCCATCTAGACCTCTCTCATCAGCCCAGAGTTTCTAGTATCCATCCACAGACATTTACAGGACCCCCAGTACAAGACCGTGGTTTGAGACTCAACCAGGCTAAGTGCTCGTGCCCAAGAGATTTTCTGGGACCACATCAGCTGTTACGGCCAGTTCCCCCAGGATCTCTGCTAGCCTGCATCTGTCTGGTAAATGGCATGTCCCGGGCAGCTCCGTATTTACATCCCTCAATAAGTAGACTGTTTTGGAAGGGCCTACTCACCATTAGATCCTCCCCTATGATGTGTGGCGCAGGCGCAGTACAGCACAAATCTGAGATCAGCCCACCAGGGTAGGAAGAGCTTTGACCCTAACAAGTGGTGGGCAAAGCAATTTATACCCCCGGCAGGGCTGGGCTTTCCACTGGCCACGCCTTGGAGGTGGGGCCCAGACACCTAGGAGCCACCTGGGAAATTTTGACCTCTTAGATGTTCCTTACCAACCCAGCCCCAGGCCCACCGAGGAAGCAGTTTACGTTAATTAACCCATTTCTTCTGCTGCAGTTCTGAGGTGAATTTTATCATTGTTATGTGAAAATGGAAACTGAGTCTCAGATAGGTTAAATATTTACTGGAAATCACAATGAGTCAGTCACGAATTCTAGGTTTGACCTCAAATGGTTTTGCTCCTGAGGTCTTAAACCCATACAAAGCCTGAGATCCAATCAGCTGCTCAATTATGCAAATTTCCCCCTCGGTGACCTCTTTTTCCTCTTGCCGTAATCCGGGCATTTTGAGAGGTATAGGTGGGAGGATCGCTTGACCCCGGCATTTTGAGATCAATCTTGTAACATAGCCAGACCTTGTCTCCACTAAAAAATTAATCAATTCGCCGACAATAAAAAAGGTGATTTTAAAAGTAAATTTACTCCAAAACAACTTGCCCAAGGGTTGGAGGTTGCTATAAATTTTGACGCCATGGCACTCAACCCGAGGGCAACATAGTAGGACTGTGGCTGCTTGGGGAAGGGGAGAGCAGAGAGAGAGAGACAGAAGGTGGGAGGGGGTTGGGGGAAAGGAAGAGCAGAGAGAGGGAGGGAAGGGGTCTCGGTGTGTGACACACCTTGTGGGGGCAAGACACAATTAGGAGGGACTTTGCCTAACAAATTCAATCAGTGTAACCTGGTATCTTGTACCCTCAGTAAATCCTCAACAATTAAAAAAAAAAAAAAAAA
>NW_003852597.1:1371070-1372402 GCF_000181295.1 Otolemur garnettii | reverse complement strand
TTGTGGCGGGCGCCTGTGGTCCCAGCTACTTGGGAGGCTGAGGCAGGAGACTTGCTTGAGCCCAGGAGTTGGAGGTTGCTGTGAGATGTGATGCCATAGCACTCTACCCAGGGGGACAGCTTGAGGCTCTGTCTCAAAAAAAAAAAAAATTGTGTGTTTCAAAATAAACAACAACAAAAAAGACTCCGACTGCTCAGGCTGGTTTTGAACTTCTGAGCTCCAGCCACCTCCTCATCTTGGCGAAGCGTGAGTGACCATGCCAGGCCTAATTTTTTTTTTAACTCTTGCAAATCTCAGGTAAAACTGAAAATTATGTGAACCTAAGGAGTTACCCTGCATACACTAACAGGGTGACAGACATTATTAAGGGTTACGTTCTCTGTCAGATTCTCATTATTAGCAGAGATTATTGTTCCTTACTTGCAATTTGATTATGTCATCTAAAATGGGTAATCGACTTTAGGATCTTTGACTGACAATATTGAGTAAGTAGCAATAATTGTTTAACAAGAAATCTTTCGCTTTGGTGCCTGTAGCTCAGCACCTAGAGCGCCAGCCACATACACCAGAGCTGGCCCATTGGAATCCAGTCTGGGCCTACCAAACAATGACAACTACAAACAAACAAAACCAAAAAACAGCCATGTATTGTGGTGGGTGCCTGTAGTCCGACCTACTTGGGAGGCTGAAACAAGAGAATTGCTTAAGCCCAGGAGTTTGAGGTTGCTGTGAGCCATGAAGCCATAGCACTCTACCCAAGGCGACATAGTAAGACTGTCTAAAAAATAATTTTTTGAAAACAGAGTCTCACTTTGTCACTCTCAGTAGAGGGCCAGGGTGTCATCAACCTAAAACTCTTGGGCTCAAATGATCCACTTGCCTCAGCCTCCCAAGTAGCTGGGACTACAGGGGCCTGCCACAACACCTGAATATTTAGATATCTTTCTAGCTCAGGTTAGTATGGAACTCCTAAGCTCAAGGGATCCACCCTCCTTGGCCTCCAGAGCCTGGCCTCTCATGACAACTTTTTTTCTTTTAGATAGTATCTCACTTTGTTGCCCTGGGTAGAGTGGCAGGGCATCATAGCTCACAGCAACCTCAATAGAGATCTCTTGCTTGAGCCTCCTGAGTAGCTGGGACTACAGGCACCCACTACAACACCTGGCTATTTTTAGAGACAGGGTCTTGTTCTTACTCTGGCTGGTCTCCAAGTCTTAAACTGGTCTCGAAGTCTTAAACTCAGGCAACCACCCGCCTCGGCCTCCCAAGTGCTGGGATTACAGGTGTGAGCCACCACACCTGGCCTGAATTTTAATTTCTTTTTTTTTTTGA
>NW_003852597.1:1369091-1370957 GCF_000181295.1 Otolemur garnettii | reverse complement strand
CTCCCAAGTAGCTGGGACCACAGGCGCCCGCCACAACGCCCAGCTATTTTTTGGTTGCAGCCATCATTGTTGTTTGGCAGGCCCAGGCTGGATTCGAACCCTCCACCTTAGGTGTATGTGGCTGGTGCCTTAGCCACTTGAGCCACAGGAGCCAAGCCGAATTTTAATTTCTTTAAAGATTTCTTGAAGCCAGGAGTGGTGGCTCATGCCTGTAGTCCCAGCACTCTGGCAGGCTGAGTTGGGTAGACTGCATGAGCACACAGGTTGGATACCAGCCTGATCCAGAATGAGAGCCAGTCTCTAAAAGTAGCCAGGCATTGTGGTGGGCACCTGTAGTCCCAGCTTCTCCAGAGGCTGAGGCAAGAGAATCGTTTAAGCCCAAGAATTTGAGGTTGCCGCAAGCTATGATGCCAGGGCCCTCTATCAAGGGTGAGAAAGTGAGACTTTGTCTCAAAAAAATAAATAAATAAAATTCAGGGAGGAGAAAATAAAATTCATTGTTGCCATACAATCTTAAAATGAATTGTAATCTATATATACTTGACTGCATATTTGTTCTTAACAATGCTCAAATGAAGATGGTATAACCAATCCATGTCTTTTTCTTTTTTGAGACAGAGTATCACTTTGTGGCCCTTGGTAGAGTGCTGTGGCATCTTAGCTCTCAGCAACCTCAAACTCTTGGGTTTAAGTGATCCTTTTGTCTCAGCTTCCCAAGTAGCTGGGACTGTGGGTGCCTGCCACAACACCGAGCTATTTTTTAGAGATGAGGTCTCGCTCTGGCTCAGGCTGGTCTTGAACCTGTGAGCTCAGCCAATGCACCTCCCTCAGCCTCCCATGTGCTAGGATTACAGGCATGAGCCACCATGCCTGGCTCCAATCTATGTCTTAAAAATCACTGCCCTCAAATAACGCATCTTTGCATCAGCTTTACCATTTTGTAAGAATTACCTGGAGGTGCTGGTCCAGACTGCAGTGATGTTTACCGCTAACTGATCACAGTCAGTTACAATTTTCATTGCTCCTTCTCCACTCCCACTGCTTTAAAAAAATAATTAAAATAAATAATTAAACAAAGAATTACCTGGAGAATTTACTAAAATACAGATTTCTGGCCAGGCCCTGAGGCTCCTGCCTATAATTCCAGAAGTTTAGGAGGCCACAGAGGGTGGTTTGCTTGAGCATAAGTTACTCAGACCCGACTGAGTAACATAGCAAGACCCCTACCACTAAAACAAAATAGTACGGCGCCTATGGCTCAGTGAGTAAGGCACCGGCCCCATATACCGAGGGTGGCGGGTGTGAACTCCACCCAGCCAAACTGCAATAAAAATAGCCAGGCATTTGTAGTCTCAGCTACTTGGGAGACTGAGTAAGGAAGATTGCTTAAACCTCTAGCTGGGCAATAGAGTGAGACTCTGCCTCAATAAAAAAGAAAAGGGGGCCACGCCTGTGGCTCAGTAAGTAGGGTGCCGGCCCCATATACCAAGGGTTATGGGTTCAAACCCGGCCTTGGCCAAACTGCAACAAAAAAAATAGCCAGGCATAGTGGCAGGTGCCTGTAGTCCCAGCTACTCGCAAGACTGAGGCAAGAGAATCACCTAAGCCAGCTTGGTTCCTGTGGCTCAAGTGGCTAAGGCGCCAGCCACATACACCTAAGGTGGTGGGTTTGAATCCAGCGTGGTCCCGCCAAAACAACAATGACAGCTGCAACCAAAAAATAGCCAGACGTTGTGGTGGGCGCCTATGGTCCCAGCTACTTGGGAGGCTGAGGCATGAGACTCTCTTGAGCCCAGGAGTTCGAGGTTGCTGTGAGTTGTGATGCCACAGCACTCTACCCAGAGGAATAGCTTGAGGCTCTGTCTC
>NW_003852597.1:1363072-1368812 GCF_000181295.1 Otolemur garnettii | reverse complement strand
AAAGAAAGGAAAAGAGAAAAGAGAAATGTATAAAGGAAAGAGTGGTACCTCAGAGGAAAAACATTCTCCTTTGCTTTTTATCTTCATGCTGCCTCCTCCAAGCGTACCCAACTCCTTAACACTCTGTATTAGCCTTTGGGCTGAATCCAATTAAATTTTGGTTAAGAAGTCAGGCATGGTGGCTCAACCCTGTAATCCTGGCACTCTGGGAGGTGGAGGTGGGTGGATCGTTTAAACTCATTGGTTGGAAATAGCCTAAGTACGAGCCAGACCCACCTCTACTAAAACAACAACAAAAACTAAGGCAGCGCCTGCGGCTCAGTGGGTAAAGCACCAGCCCCATATATAGGGTGACCAGATTTTAACATCTGTAAGGCGGGACAATATGGGGGGGTGGGGAGCGGGGGCAGAGCAGGGGACGGGGCAGGCAGGGCCTGACAACAATGCAGACTTTGATAAGCAGTTCTCGATAATCACTTCTCAGCAATTATTTATTACAGTTTAACGTTATAAAATTAACAAAAATAATATGAAACTCATATTCTGGCGAAATAGCCATATGGCAGCCAAAAACCATATATTCCCTTCTTGTTCTCCAGCCCGTTTGTGCATTCTTTCCAAAAATCGGGACTTTTTTAAAACGCCACAAGTCATGGGACAAATTGTTGAAAAGCGGGACTGTCCCACCAAAATTGGGACATCTGGTCACCCTATCCATATATCAAGGGTGGTGGGTTCAAATCTGGCCCTGGCCAAACTGCAACAAAAAAAATTAGCCAGGCGGCTTGGTGCCTGTGGCTCAAACGGCTAAGGCACCAGCCACATACATCTGAGATGGCGGGTTCAAAGGCAGCCTGAGCCCGCCAAACAACAATGACAGCTGCAACCAAAAAATAGCCAGGCATTGTGGTGGGTGCCTGTAATCCCAGCTACTTGGGGGGTAGAGGCAGGAGACTCGTTTGAGCCCAGGAGTTGGAGATTGCTGTGAGCTGTGACGCCACAGCACTCTACCCAGGGCAACAGCTTGGGTTCTGTCCCTCCCCCCAAAAAAATTAGCCGGGCATTGTGGCAGATGCCTGTAGTCGCAGCTACTAGGGAGGCTGAGACAAGAGAATCGCCTAAGCGCAGGAGCTGGAGGTTGCTGTGAGCTGTGATCCCACGACACTCTTCCGAGGATGACAAAAAATAAAATAAAATAATAGCTGGGTGCTGTGGCAGATGCTTGTAGTCACTCCCACATACTCTGGAAGTTGAGGCAAGAGGATCCCCTGAGCCCAAGATGACAGAGCACTCTGCCCAGGGTGGCAGAGGGAGACTCTGTCTCAAAAATAAATTAATAGGTTTGGTGCCTATAGCTCAGCAGCTAGGGTGCCAGCCACATACACCAGAGCTGGCAGGTTCGAATCCAGCCTAGGGCTGCCAAACAATGACAATTATAATAAAAAAATAGCTAGGCCTTGTGGCGGGCACCTATAGTCCCAGATACTTGGGAGGCTGAGGCAAGAGAATCATTTAAGCCCAAGAGTATGAGGTTGCTATGAGCTTTGACGTCACAGCACTCTACTGAGGGTGGCATAGTACAACTCTGCCTTCAAAAAAAATTTTTAATAAATAAATAGCCTCAGCGCCTATAGCTCAGCAGCTAGGATGCCAGACATACACTGGAGCTGGTGGGTTCAAATCCAGCCTGGGCCTGCCAAACAACAACAACTGCAACAAAAAAATAGCCAGGCGCTGTGGCGGGTACTTGTAGTCCCAGCTACTTGGGAGGTTGAGGCAGGAGAATCACTTAAGCCGAAGAGTTTGAGGTGCTGTGAGCTATGAAGCCATGGCACTGTACCCAGGGCAAAGCTTGAGACTCTGTCTCAAAAATAAATAAATAAATAAATAAATAAACAAACAAATAACTGGGCGTGGTAGCTCACACCTGTAATCTTAGCAGGTGCAGGCAGGTAGATTGCTTAAGCTCATGAGTTCAAGATGAGCCTAAGCAAAATCAAGACTTTGTACTAAAAATAAAAAAGTAATAGCCAAGTGTTGTGGCGGGCACCTATAATCCCAGCTACTTGGGAGGCTGAGGGAAGACAATCGCTTGAGCCCAAGAGTTGGAGGTTACTGTGAGCTATGATGCCATATTATGCTACCCAGAGCTTATATATATATACACATATATATACACACACATATATTTATATGTTAATTAATAAGTTAATTTTTGTTAAGTTCAACTTGAGACATTTTTAAATGATGTTTATGTACAGCCAAGCACCTCCAAACCTCTATACGGTGGTGTGGAGGCTGGGGGGGGGGGCGTGATGATCCAGGGGTCCTCAAACTTTTTAAACAGGGGGCCAGTTCACTGTCCCTCAGACAGTTGGAGGGCCAGACTGCGGCCCAGGATGAGTCAGCTGCTAAGCAGGACAGGCAGCGGTGGGCCGGATAAATGTCCTAGGTGGGCTGCATGTAGCCCACGGGCCATAGTTTGCGGACACCTCAGAAGGGTACAGTGTGAGCTTTTAGCAATAAAGCAAGCAGAGGCTGGAAGATGGACACAAAGCTGATAAAAGGGACCTGAAGGCATGTGGGTGGGCCCAACAGTGGCCACTATCTGCAGTTAAACATATTCTCAAAGGACCTAAATTGTACCCACCCACACACCCAATTCATTACTGAGATCCTAACCTTCAATACCTAAGTATGTTACTGTATACAGAGATGGGGTCTTAACATGAGGTCATTAGGGTAGGCCCCAATACAATTACAATATGGCTGGTATCCTTATGAGAAGAGGAAATTTGGACACAAAGCAGTATACAGGTGAGACAATATGAAGACGTAGGAAGAAGATGGCCATCTACAAGCTAAGGAGAGAGACCCCAGAAGAAACCAGCCCTGTGTTGTTTAAATCACCCAGTCTGGCTTGGTGCCCATAGTGCAGTGGTTAGGGCGCCGGCCACATGCTGGTGGGTTCAAGCCTGGCCAGAGCCTCAGCAACATTGACAACTATAACAAAAAAATAGTCAGATGGGTGGTGCCTATGGCTCAGTGGGTAGGGCACCGGCCCCATATACCAAGGGTGGTGGGTTTGAACCCAGCCCAGGCCAAATTGCAAAAACAACAACAACAAAAATAGCCAGGCATTGTGACAGGCACCTATAGTCCCAGCTACTTGGGAGGCTGAGGCAAGAGAATCACCTAAGCCCAGGAGTTGGAGGTTGCTGTGAGCTGTGATGCCATAGCACTCTACTGAGAACAATAAAGTGAGACTCTGCCTCTAAAAAAAAAAAAATGTCCAGGCATTGTGGAAGGCACCTGTAGTCACAGCTACTTGGGAGGCTGAGGAGGCACGAGAATCACTTAAGCCCAAGAATTTGAGGTTGCTGTGAGCAGTGACATACCAGCACTCTAGTGAGGGTGACAATAGTGAAACTGTCTCAAAAAAAAAAATATCGGGCAGCACCTGTAGCTCAGTGGGTAAGGTTCTGGCCCCATATACTGAGGGTGGCAGGTTCAAACCCAGCCCCAGTCAAACTGCAACAAAAAAATAGCCAGGCATTCTGGCGGGTGCCTGTAGTCGCAGCTACTCAGGAGGCTGAGGCAAGAGAATGGTCTAAAGCCAAGAGTTGGAGGTTGCTGTGAGCTGTGACATCACAGCACTCTACTGAGGGCAATAAAGTGAGATTCTGTCTCTAAAAAAAAAAAAATCACCCAGTCTGGCACTTACTTATGGCAACCTAAGCAGACAAAAACAGTTTCACTTCTTCTGAGAAGACCCAGAACATAGAGATGATTCACCTAAGCCGGCAAATCTCCCTCCCTTGGAATCCCACTGGCCCCCACCTGTCTTCCTTCTCTTGTCAATTCACTACTGTAAAGTTATACCTATTTCCTGGCTACAACTCTAAACAAAAACGAGATTTTATTTTCTTCCTTTTTGGGTGGTTGGCTTTCTAAGGAAATAGGTTCTTTCTTCATTCTAGAATACAAGATGTCTTTTGATTGTAATCCTTGTGTGCATTATATTTCTACTATTCAGGTTATTAATACTATGTATCTGTCCCACCTTTATCCTCCCCAGCAACTGCCTGGGGAGAAGGGAGAAGGAGGGACTCCTGGAATCTGCAAAATAATGCAGGAATCCACCAGCCCTCAGGCCAGGAAGCCCAGACACGGAGGATTTGGAACATGACCTGGAATAACTGAAAGCTAATTATCATATTGTTAACTGTCCATCAGAATGGTTCCATGGTGACGTCTAAACCACAAACTGGTCCAATCCAGACACTATAAAACAGGACCCTAGATTATTACCAGAACCTTTTCTTCTTCTTTTTTTTTTTAATTTTCTCACTCACACTCTCTCTCAATTGCCAGAGCCTTTTTGTCACCACAAGGGCCCTGTCTGTTTATTGCTCTGTAAATCTTTACTTTGCCCTTGCTCTGTGAATCTTTCTCTTTCGTTGTAAACTTTGTTTTATGCTTGCTTTGCTTTTGTTGGGTCTGGTCATTCCTTGGCCAAGAACCAAGAACACAGACAACTGCCAACCCGACACTTTCATGACATCACCTAGGAAAACATGGATATTTGAAGTGTTTAGTGTCTTTCAGTTGTAGGAGCAATGTTACCAGGCAAAGAAGGTCCTGCCACTTGTCACTGTCAGCCAATATACAGAGATGGGGATAGGTCCACCAAACTTTGTCAGAAGGCCAGGATTCTGGAGAACAGTGAGAGGAGTGTCTCCAAGACCGCTGGTTTTGTATACAATTTGAAGTATTTTCATCAAACTGGTTAACATAGCTTTCACAGCATTTTCTTAGTTATGGTGTTAAGACATTTATATTCTATACCTAGTAAATTAGTCTCGCTATGTCGCCCTCAGCAGAGTGCCTTGGCATCACAGTTCACAGCAACCTCCAACTCTTGGGCTTAAGCGATTCTCTTGCCTCAGCCTCCCAGACAGCTGGGACTAGGGGTGCCTGCCACAACGCCTGGCTTTTTTCTTGTTGCAGTTGTCATTGTTGTTTAGCTGGCCCAGGGTGGCCTCTAACCAGCCAGCCTCAGTGCATGTAGCTGGTGCCATAACCACCATGCTACAGATGCTGAGCCTCCAAATTAGTTTTATACATTTAAGTTCAAAGTGAAGAACCTTTATCCTAGACAATAATCAGCAGAACCCATGACCCATAGTAAACAATAATCAGTATAACCAATGATCCAAAGCAACAAACGTCCTAAATCAATCAACATAAACTACTCCATATAGCTCCCACCCTAGGGGAAATTTACAAAACAGTAAGAATGGGGGATGGGATGAAGGTAGGCAGGACCTAAACAGATCAGACCAGTGTGTCATGTCGGCCCTAGCCTCACAAACTCTTATTCTCACTATATGTATTTTCTTTTTTTTTTGGCTGGGGCTAGGTTTGAGCCCGCCATCTCCAGCTATGGGGCCAGCGCCCTACTCCTTTGAGCCATAGGCACTGTCCTTTATGTATTTTTAGTAGCTTCAGTTAACATCCCATAGCAAGGCAGTAAATGCTTCTAAAGTAGAAATTCTCTACTGCAAAGACCTAGTAGCCATCGCTGGGAGGTGCTCTCAGGCTTTTGTCCCAAGCCCCAGTAAATGCTCTCCAGGGGGCTTTAAAGTGGAGAATTTGGGGTGGCACCTGTGGCTCAGTGAGTAGGGCGTCGGCCTCATATACCAAGGGTGGTAGGTTCAAACCTGGCCCTGGCCAAACT
>NW_003852597.1:1356775-1362122 GCF_000181295.1 Otolemur garnettii | reverse complement strand
AAAGAAATTCTTTTGCCTCAGCCTCCCAAGTAGCTGGGACTACCGGTGCCCGCCACAACACCCAGCTATTTTTTTATTGTACTTGTCATTGTTGTTTGGTGGGCCCAGCTGGATTTGAATCTGCCAGCTCTGGTGTATGTGGCTGGCACCCTAGCTGCTTGAGCTGCAGGTGCCAAGCTGCCCAACTAGTTTTTCTACTTTTAGTAGAGATAGCATTTTGCTCTTCCTCAGTTTGGTCTCAAGCTCCTGAGCTCAGGCAATCCCCCTTGGTCTCCTAGACTGCTTGGATTACAGGTATGGGCCACCAGCCCAGCCAAAAAATTCCAATATTTAACCCATTCCTATGACCTCTCATGGCAAGACATTTACATTAGTGCTTTCCTCTACCACTACTCCTCAGGAAAAACCTATATTTGGGCTGCAGCCACAGCTTTGGCAGATACCTTAACCCACATCACATATACCAACCTTGAGCCTGAATCTGAGGCTGGAAGACTATACCTAAACCCCTACTTTATGTCCTGTCAGCCTCAGATTTCAGAAAAAAGCATCAGAAACTCAGGGATGGACCCCAGACTCCCCAAAAGGAATTAGTTAAACTGGTCTTCAAGGTCTATAACAACAGAGAAGAGGAGGTGGCCAAGGCTAAGCAGGCTAAGTACCAGATGCTAGCCTCTGCCCTCAGGAACAGAGCAAAGCCTCTACCAGACAATGGATACATTCGCCTCCCTCTGCACAGCCGCCAGGTCCTTGCCACTGAGTGGCAAAAAGGATCACTGGGTCTGCACCTGCCCCAATCCCCCAGCTTCACTCAGACCATGCCCAGTTTGTGATGTTCAGTCACTGGAAAGATGAGTGTCTCTGGGCTGCAAAGCCTGGAGCCACCCCTTCCAAGATAGTAACTGAGCCAGGATTTGAGCTGCCTGAACTCTTGGGACTAGCTACGAAAAACTGAAGGGGCTGGACTCTCAGGCCCCCACCATTGCCATCTCACTGGTAGAGCCTGAGTTTATGTTCTGGTTTCTAGTAAGAGAATTTTCTTCCTCCTAGCACAGGGGCCACGAGCTTGGTACTGCCTGATTTTTCAGGGCCACAACTCTTCTCTTCCATTTCTGTGGTTGGGGTCAATGGAATCCCCTCGACCCCACTGAAAACTCTACCTCTAACCTGTCAGTTAGAACACCTGACATTCTCCCATTCTTTCCTAATAATTCCTAAATGCCCACTCCCCTGCTTGGACCTACTATCTAGACTCAAAGCCACTTTTACCTTACACTCATCACTCAAAACCAATGATGCCTCTCAGCTCCCCACACTTCTGTTACACTCCTCTAAGGCCTCTCCCCTGTCTACACAAATGTCCCTCCTAGAGGCTTAGGTCAAGTCAATCCTAAAGTTTAGGACACCTCTACACCCTTGATTACTCTATACCATCAGCCGATTATAGTTACACTTTCTGATCCTTCTTGTCTCCCCAGCAGACCTCAATATCCCCTTAAGCCCCGTGCTATAAAGGGACTACAACCAATTATTAATCATTTACTAATAAACCACGTTCTCCAGCTCACCTCCTCCCCATGCAGCACTCCTATTCTGGCTGTCCACATACCTTACAGCTCCTTCCAACTAGTTCAAGATCTGTGAGCAGTCAAAGAGGCCACTGTCCCTGTAACTCCCCTTGTCCCGAGCCCCTATACTTTCCTCTACACTATTCTTACTTCTACCATACACTGTACAGTCCTAGGCTTAAAAGATGGCTTTTAAGAGACAGGGTCCTTTTTTGAGAGACAGGGTCTTGCTATGTTGCCCAGGCTGGAGTGCAGTGGCCATTCACAGGCACTATCACACTACTGATCAGCACAGTCTTGACCTGCTCCGTTTCCGACCTGGGCCACTTCACCCCTCCTTAGACAACCTGGTGGCCCCACCCCCCAGGAGATCACCATATAGATGCCGAAATTAGCGCAGACACCCGACTGGCAGAGTGCACTATAGCCCAGAACTCCTGGACTCAAGCACTCCTTCTGTCTCAGCCTCCCCAGTGGCTGGAACTACAGGCACATGCAACCGCGTCTGGCAAAAGATGGCTTTTCATTACCCCTCTTCACCTCAACTGCCAAGACTTCTTTGTCTTTTCCTGGAGTGACCCAGACACCAAATGAACTAATAACTAACCTGGAGAGTCCTTCCCAAGATATTCAGGGACAGCCACACCTTTTTGGCCAAGGCCTGGCCTCAGATCTCAAAAATATTGAGCCATTATCATCTGTTATTCAGTATATCAATGACTTACTCTTTTCCAGTCCTTCCTTCACTGCTTCTATCTCTGGTACCATCTCTCTCTTAAACTACCTTGGGAATCTAGGCTATGGGATTTCATCCCAAAAAAGTTCAATTAATGAAGACCCAGGTCATTTACCTTAACATTATTGCTCTTACCCCTTCTACTCAGAGCTTAACTCAGTAACAGAAACAACTTATTACCACCTTACCCCCTCCCACATCTAAGAGAGGTCTCCTGGGCAGGGCATGATGGCTCACACCAATAATTTATTCCCAGAACTTGGGAGGCTGAGGTGGGTGGATTGCCTGAGCTCAAAAGTTCGAGACCAGTCTGAACAAGAGCCAATCCCCGGCTCTAAAAAATAGCTGGGCGCGAAGCGGCGCTTGTGACTCAGTGGGTAGGGCCCCATATATCAAGGGTGGCAGGTTCAAACCCAGCCCTGGACAAACTGCAACAACAAAAAAATAGCCGGGCATTGTGGTGGGTGTCTCTGGTCCCAGCTACTCAGGATGCTGAGAGAATCGCCTAAGCCCAGGAGTTGGAGGTTGCTGTGAGCAGTGTGATGCCACAGCACTCTGCTGAGGGTGATAAAGTGAGACTGTGTCTCTATCAAAAAAAAAAAAAGTTGGCGCTGTGGTGGGCACTTGTAGCCCTCGCTGCTTGGGAGACCAAGGCAAGAGGATCGATTGAATCCAAGAGTTTGAGGTTGCTATGAGCTAAGACACCATGGGTCTATGAGGGTGACCAAGTGAGACTATGTCTCAAAAAAACCAATGAGGGCAGCGCCTGTGGCTCAGTGAGTAGAGCGCTGGTCCCATATACTGAGAGTGGCAGGTTCAAACCCAGCCTCAGCCAAACTGCAACAAAAAATAGCGGAGCATTGTGGCAGTTGCCTGTAGTCTCAGCTACTCGGAAGGCTGAGGCAAGAGACTCACCTAAGCCCAAGAGCTGGAGGTTGCTGTGAGCTGTGATGCCGTGGCACTCTACCAAGGGCAACAAAGTAAGATTCTGTCTTGGAAAAAAAAAATGCAAACATTGTAACCTAATTCATTGTACCCTCAATTAACCTAAAATAATTTAAAAAAAACTTCTAATTAAGCAAATCTCTTCTAATTATCTGTTTGGCTAAGTTAATGACTAACATAATAGTAAACTGTAATCCTATTTTAAAATAATTTATAAAATTTTGTTAAAACAGCAAAATTCTCTTAAAATATTAATTTACCCTTGATTAAATACATGACCAATTTCCCTTTAATTAAAAAATTGCACAATAGAAGGGTGTGGTGGCTCACACCTATAATCCTAGCACTGTGGGAGGCCCAGGCACATAGACTGCTTTAGCTCAGGAGTTTGAGACCAGCCTGAGCAAGAATGAGATCTCATTTCTAAAAAATAGTGGGGTGTTGTGGTGGGTATCTATAGTACCAGCTACTTAGGAGGCTGAGGCAAGGAGATTTCACTTGAGCCCAAGAGTTTGAGTTTGCTATAAGCCATGACTCCAGGGCACTCTACCAAGGGTGACAAAGTGAGACTCTCTAAAGAAAACACACACACACTACAAAGTTGTTTTGTTTTGTTTTGTTTTGGGGGGGGGCAGAATTTCACTATGTTGCCCTGGGTAGAGTGCATCACAGCTCACAGCAACCTCAAACTTTGGGGCTTAAGGTATTCTCTTGCCTCAGCCTCCCAAGTAGCTGAGACTATAGGCACCAAGCCTGTTTTTTTTTTTTTTTTCCCCAACCTTTCCAGGAACAGGAATGAAAAAAAAAAAATAAACTTAAAAAAAGTTGGCTCGGCGCCTATGGCTCAAGTGGCTAAGGCGCCAGCCACATACACCTAAGGTGGTGGGTTCGAATCCCCAGCCTGGACCCGCCAAACAACAACGATGGCTGCAACCAAAACATAGCCAG
The DNA here is from genome assembly GCF_000181295.1 of Otolemur garnettii. Taxonomy (NCBI): domain Eukaryota; kingdom Metazoa; phylum Chordata; class Mammalia; order Primates; family Galagidae; genus Otolemur; species Otolemur garnettii. Next base: position 1,357,925 of record NW_003852597.1, on the reverse strand, counting down.
GCGTTGTGGCGGGCGCCTGTAGTCCCAGCTACTTGGGAGGCTGAGGCAGGAGACTCGCTTGAGCCCAGGAGTTGGAGGTTGCTGTGAGCGTGATGCCATGGCACTCTACCCAGGGGGGATAGCTTGAGGCTCCGTCTCAAAAAAAAAAAAAAAAAAAGTTAAAGTTTACACCCATATAACCCCCTGTATTGCCTTTTAAATCTTTTGAAATTCAGTCTTTTTGACCTCAAACTACTGTTTTAAATATTAAGACCACCCAAATTCTAAAAGATCTAAGAGTTATTTGAAATGTTTAAATAGTATGGGTAGCAAGACATATTTCTGCCTATCCATCAACTGAACAGGCACCTGTACTCTAGCCTGTCTGCCTCCTAGTATAAACAGGGCCCCTCCTGATCAACCTTTACCCATTCCAATAAAAACACATATCAGATCCCCAAAAGTCCCCATCTTAATCCTACTCCTCCACCCTGAGATAGCTAAGAACTTAGAAACATGGGGTCTTCTCTACATGTTTCCACCTATTATCCCAAGACCTACAAAAAAACCTAGTGAAAATACAAGACTAAATATATTCCTTAATGACCATGACCCTCCAAAATAGACCTGGCTTAGACCTTCTCACTGCAGAAAAGGGAGGCTTGCGTTTGTTCCTAGATGAAGAATGCTGCTTCTATGTCAACCAGTCTGGAATCACCAGAGATGTGGCCAAGAAATTAGCTGAATGGGCTGCCAACCTCCAAAGACAAAGAAAGAACAGCTGGCAATACTGGTTTGACTCACAAAGCTGGCTCCCTTGGGACTTACCTCTACTCACCCCATTACTTCTTGATTTACTTTGTGTCTCCCTAGGTCTGAGCTATGGGTTTGAGACTAGCCTGAGCAAGAGTGATATTCCATCTCTAAAAAATATCCCAGGTCTGTGGCAGGTGTCTATAGTCCCAGCTATTTAGGAGTCTGAGGCAGAAGAATCCCTTGAGCCTAAGACTTTGGAATTGCAATGAGCTACAACGCCACAGCACTCTACTGAGGGTGATAAAAAAATAAAAATTCTGTTTCAAAAAAAATAAAAGAGATGGCTCGGCACCTGTGGCTCAAGTGGCTAAGGCTCCAGCCACATACTCCTAAGGTGGTGGGTTCGAATCCAGCC
>NW_003852597.1:1352832-1355834 GCF_000181295.1 Otolemur garnettii | reverse complement strand
TTTTTTGGTTGCAGCCATCATTGTTGTTTGGCGGGTCTGGGCTGGGGATTCGAACCCACCACCTTAGGTGTACATGGCTGGCGCCTTAGCTGGTTGAGCTATAGGCACCGAGCCAGGAAAGACTTTAATAGAGGGGAAAAGCTGAATGGAGTCTGACCAGGAGTCAGCTCAGCTTCCACAGAGTTGCAAAAGCCTTTATTAATTAGCCTTTTCAGTATAGCTGGAATGGGGAAGTGAAGTGTACCTGAAATGGAGAAGTGAGCCCCAGTACCACCTGGGCCTCTTGTCTAGAGCAGGTCAGGTTTAGCGGCTCATTCCTAGTATCAGCCAGAATAGGGGTAGGGTGTTTCCAGGGACTCTTGGCCTTGGAATCTGGGGACCAGAATGCTGGTTTCTGACCTGATTTTCTAAGAAGCTGTACTCCTGTTAGAGTTATGAGAAGTCCTTTCCCACACCTCCCCACTTTTGATTTTAAGGCATGGAAGTGCTGGCTCTTCTAGGGGCACCATGGCTGATCAGTAGTGGAACTTTGCGGTGACTAGCCACTGCACTCCATCCTGAGCAACACAGTGAGACCCTGACTCTGAAAATGAAAACAAAAAGAAAAAAACAACACCTCTTTTTGTATTGTCATTCCTACTGAAGCTCTTTGGCTTCTGCTGCTAGCTGGGCTTCCATTACCAAACAGGCAGCCTAGAGAAGCAGCCATTTCACTGTACCGGCTACTTGCTGGCCCTCCGTGCTGCAGCGAAATAGATAATTCCAGTTAACAACAGCTCTAAGCCTGGGAGTGATTTCAGGACATCCCTGTACTCACATGGTGGTCCACCAAGTATCTAAAAGGTGAGGCATTCCACTCTGTATAGAAATGGCTGGATGCCCTGGGATCTCCCCTATGCATGCTTCAATCTCCAAACTCATTTCTTGGTCTGTCAGCACTTGGCTAGCTCACCAGGTGTTTCATGGTGCACAGGTAGGTATGTGCAAACCTGCCCCCAAAGGCCAAAGAAGCTGAGAGGTTGGAAAAAGAGGCTGACAAATCCAGTTTCTCAGAAAGAAAAACTTAACAGGCACTTATGAATAGAAGCTATGTCTTGGCTCAGTGCCTGTGGCTCAAGCAGCGAAGGCGCCAGCCACATACACCTGAGCTGGCGGGTCCGAATCCAGCCTGGGCCCACCAAACAACAATGACAGCTGCAACCAAAAAATAGCCCAGGCATTGTGGCAGGCGCCTGTAGTCCCAGCTACTTGAGAGGCAGAGGCACGAGACTCGCTTGAGCCCAGGAGTTGTAGGTTGCTGTGAGCTATGATGCCACAGCACTCTACCCAGGGTGACAGCTTAAGGCTCTGTCTCGAAAAAAAAAGCTATGTCTTGGATTGCCATAAGGTGAAGTAATGGATTCTTATACTGTTACCCACCCCCCAGACCCAGGGCTTAATACATCATAGGTGTTACTGAAAGTTTAGCACTTGTTCCTGAGGCCTCATCAGGAGAATGAGGACAAATGGTTTGAGGAGAAGGAAAGGGAGGTTTATTAATTTGCTAGCACATGAGAATTACAGAGTCCCATCTTTTTCTTTTTCTTTCTTGTTTTTTTTTTCTTTTGTGAGACAGAGTCTCACTTGTCACTCTGGGTAGAGTGCCATAGCATCATCATAGCTCACAGCAACCTCAAGATTGAGCTATCTTTCTTGGGCTCGAGTAATACTCTTGTCTCAGTCTCCTAAATAGCTGGGACTACAGATGCCTGCCACAACATCCAGCTAGTTTTTCTGTTTTTAGTAGAGATGGGGTCTTGCTCTTGCTCAGGCTGGTCTGGAATTCCTAAGCTCAAGCAACCCACCTGGCTCAGCCTCCAGGAGTTCTAGGATTACAGGTGTGAGCCACCACAACCCGCCCAAACTCCCATCTTAAATACCACTGTCTTATCTATAAGCAGAAATACAGAGTTTTTGAAGGTAAGGTTATCAGCTTCAGCCTGTTTGAACTATAACTGATGGTCCTTGGCTTGGTGCCCTTAGGTCAGAGGTTAGGGGGCCAGCCATATACACCAGGGCTGGTGGGTTTGAACTCAGCCTGGACATGCTAAACAACAATGACAACTATAACAAAAAAAACAAAAAAAAGTCAGGATTGTGTCAGGCGCCTTTAGTCCCAGCTACTTGGGAGGCTGAGGCAAGAGAATTGCTTAAGCCCAATGGCACTCTACCAAGGGTGACATAATGAGAATCTGTCTCAAAAAAAAAAAAAAAAACTGGAGACGGCCCCTGTGACTCAAGGAGTAGGGCACTGGCCCCATATACTGGGTGTGGCAGGTTCAAGCCTGGCCCTGGCCAAAAAAGCTGCAAAAAAAAAGTTGTTTTTTTTTGTTTTTTGAGACAAAGCCTCAAGGTGTCCCCCTGGGTAAAGTGCTGTGGCATCACAGCTCACAGCAACCTCCAACTCCTGGGCTCAAAGTGAGTCTCCTGCCTCAGCCTCCCAAGTAGCTGGGACCACAGATGCCCAGCACAACGCCCAGCTATTTTTTGGTTGCAGATGTCATTGTTGTTTTGGCAGGCCTGGGCTGGATTCGAACCTGCCACCTTAGGTGTATGTGGCTGGCGCCTTAGCCACTTGAGCCACAGATGCAGAGCCAAAAAAAAAAAGTTTTGATAGTCCTGACCTCTAACCACTGGGCAATTCTGTTGCGCCACCTCCTGTGGTACAAAGAACAAAGAACAGGGAGGTGCCTGTGGTTCAAAGGACTAGGACCCTTGCCCCATATGCCGGAGGTGGCGGGTTTAAGCCCAGCCCCAGCCAAAAACTTCAAAAATAAACAAAAAACAAACAAACAGAAAACCCAAAAGAACAAAGAACACTCCTCTGCCTCTCTGATCACTGACTCCAGGCAAGAATAAATGTTTTAGGCTCGGCGCCTGTAGCTCAACTGGCTAAGGCGCCAGCCACGTACACCTAAGGTGGCGGGTTCGAATCCCCAGCCCGGGCCGCCAAACAACAATGA
>NW_003852597.1:1347580-1350347 GCF_000181295.1 Otolemur garnettii | reverse complement strand
CCCAGCTACTTGGGAAGCTGAGGCAGGAGACTCACTTGAGCCCAGGAGTTGGAGGTTGCTGTGAGCTGTGATGCCACGGCACTCTACCCAGGGGGATAGCTTGAGGGTCTCTCTCAAAAAAACTTTTTTAAATTAAAAAAAAAAAAAACAGGGACTATCCTATTCATATTAATCAATTAGACCCCCTCTTTCCAGTCTGTACAGGGTCTATGCCCTTCTGCTCCAGCAGAACAACCCCTTCTCCCTGAATTCCAAAAAGAGTTAGAAGATGACATGGGTGGAGCCACATACACTGGAGCTGGTGGGTTTGAGCCTATCCCAGGCCTGCTAAATAACAAAGACAACTGTACAAAAAATAGTCAGGTGTTGTGTCAGGCACCTGTAGTCCCAGCTATTTGGGAGGCTGAGGCAAGAGAATTGCTCAAGCCCAAGAGTTTGAGGTTTCTGTGAGCTGCAATGCCACAGCACTCTACTGAGGGCGACATAGTGAGACTCTGTCTCAAAAAAAAAAAAAAAAAAAAAAAAAAAAGAGTTACAAGATGAGAAACAGGAGAGTATGAAAAAGGACATTCCTTCTCTACCTCAGGTGAAGATACAGACCCTCCTGGGCTGGGAGCTATGGATGGACTTCAGGTTTCTATCTACCTAAACCTGCTTCATCTCACCGCTCTTCATGCCCTCCTCCAGGAAAGCTCAAATGATTTGCCTCTGTGGCAGCTTTGGCTCCTGATTAGGAGGCCTATTGTGTCAGCAGCAAATCAAAAACATAATGCCTATTCTTCATGTCTGTTAACACTTTTGAAAATAAATTTCTTCTCCTTTCTTTTGAGACTTTTGAGACAAAGTCTCACTCTGTGACCCTCGGTAGAGTGCCATGGCATCACAGAAACCTCAAATTCTTGGGCTCAAGCGATACTCTTGCTTCAGCCTTCCAGAGTAGTGGGGATTTAAGGTGCCCACAACACCTGGCTATTTTTAAAACTGAGGTCTCACTCTGGCTCAGGCTGATCTCAAACCTGTGAGCTCAAGCAATACACCCACCTCAGCCACTGCGTGAGCCACTGCTCATGGGCAACAAATTTCTTTCTTTCTTTTTTTTTAGAGGCAGAGTCTCACTTTGTTGCCCATGGTAGAGTGCTGTTTGTCACCGCTCACAGCAACCTCCAGCTTCTTGGGCTTAGGCGATTATCTTGCCTCAGCCTCCCAAGTCGCTGGGAGTACAGGCGCCAGCCACAATGCCCGGCTATTTTTTGTTGCAGTTTGATTGGTGCCGGGTTCAAACGCACCATCCTTGGTATATGGGGCTGGCACCCTGCTCACTGAGCCACAGGCGCTGCCCAACAAATTTCTTAACATAGATCAATGATGACCCATGAAAACTTCAAATTAAAATATCCATTTCCTATTTAGGATACAAGTTAATTTACTCTGTTATTCACTCTCAAAAGATTCAAATCTCAGCTCAGTGCCTGTAGCTCAGTGTTTAGTGTGCCAGACACATACACCGGGGCTGGTTCAAACCCAGTCCGGGCCTGCTAAACAACAATGATGACTACAACAAAAAATAGCCAGGCATTGTGGCAGCCACCTGTAGTCCCAGCTATCTGCGAGGCTGAGGCAAGAGAATCGCTTAAGTCCAAGAGTTTGAGGTTGCTGTGAGCAATGACACCATGGCACTCTACCGAGGGTGACATAATGAGACTCTATCCCTCTCCCCCCAAAATAAGATTCAATTATCCAACTCAATTAACTTTCAATAGTTTAAAAGGTGAAGTGTTACGTAAGTGCTGCCAGGGAAGTCTGGTGGTTGCCTGGATAGGCGGAGTTGGGAGTGCAGCGCTCCAACACTCCTAGCAGCCTAGCTACAAAAAGATTTCTCCTGGGAGTCTTGCTGTTCTGCTATCACGCACCCATTGTCCCCATTCACTGTAGTTCACTTACTTTATTTTGATTGCTCACTGAAAACTTTAATTCTTATTAGTTCTGAAATGGGATGGTAGATTCGAGGGAAGGATAGACCCCACTTCAGGTATAATTAGGTAATAGAAATTTATTGATAATTTGGTCACCTGCAGGCGGGCTGAGACACCATAAGGGCGTGCAGCAGCCCCGAATGGCAGGTGAAGGGCTCTTTTATGCCACGCTCGGCAAGCTAGCGCAATATAGAAGCCAATCACAGCAGTTAAAGTAGAAGGTCGCAAGGTGGGGGTACACATTGGCTCATAATCACAAGATATATCACAAGTACATTACTTCATGATCATAAGATGGGGTATGTCATAGGGGTTTACACAATTCAGGGTGGAAGTATATGGTAACTTAGACATTAACTCATAGTTCAGGGGTACAAATTGGGTAACACCGGGGCTTAATTTGGAATCCAAGCCCTCCCTTCCTTCCTTTCCTCTCTTCAAGCTTCTTCCCAGAACTTAACTTTCCCTCCCTTGAAGGGGGGTGCTGCTCAGAGTAATTCTTTTTACAAGTACAAGAAGTTTGTTGCTTTTCTTACTAGTCCTGGGGATTAGGGCCTGGGGGCTCGGTTATTACAGTTCTAATTTTGTTCTTGAGAAATTCAGTGTTTCTGTATCTGGTGCATATTATGAAAGCTGAGGCCTCAACCCCAAATAATAGCCCACTGAGGCATATTCTGTCTGATTCATCTCAGTATAGATACCCAGCTATAGCTAAAAGACAATGATAACTTCATTGTAACATGGCCGGACCAATGTATCTATCATTTTTTCTTTCTTTTTTTTTTTTTTTTTTT
>NW_003852597.1:1344839-1346231 GCF_000181295.1 Otolemur garnettii | reverse complement strand
AGCTACTTGGGAGGCAGAGGCAGGAGAATCACTTGAACCCAGGAGTTGGAGGTTGCTGTGAGCTGTGATGCCATGGCACTCTACCCAGGGGGAAAGCTTGAGGCTCTGTCTCTCTCTCTATATATATATACACACACACATAAATATATATATATATATATTTATACACACAAATATATATATACACATATATATATTTATACACACACACAATATATACATATATATACACACAAAAGAGTTCTAACTAATTGGCTAAAAACATAGGTGTAAGCATTAAGGAACTCAATCCCTTTTTATTCAGGTGGCTTTAGTATTCTTTGATAGATAAAATCAATCTTAAACCTGTTATTAAAGTTCAAGTGTTTAATGGTGAGCTTATGTTCTTTTTTTTTTTTTGGCAGTTTTTTGGCTGGGACCTGATTAGAACCCACCACCTCCGGTATATGGAGCCAGCGCCCTACTCCTTTGAGCCACAGGCGCCACCCTGGCTTATGTTCTTGATTTTAACCCTCTGAATGCTGATATCTAGAATGACTGGTGAGGCCTAAGGGCATGTTCCCCATACTTAGGCCGGCAACTCCAGGCACAGTGTAACCCACATGGCCCCTTCTTCCCTGCTCCCACATTGTCCTTTGACTATTCTGAGAGAAATCGGATGTTCTGGGTTTTCTACTTTCTGTCTTGGACACAAGTCCAGTCCTTGGTGGCCATTTTTGATGCCATGTAGCCATGTGAGACTTAGGGGGAGGAGACCCAAGTTGGAGGTCTCCTGCTTGGGTCCTTTGTCTAGAGGTAAATATCGGCCCTAAGGGAAATTTTGGCCAGGATTTGGTAAGTAGAAAAACACCTTTGTAAGTTGAATGATTGTTTTAACAAATGAATGGATGCAACTCCTCCTCTGGGCAGGGTTGTTGGGTCTTTATAGTTTTGATCTCAGGGAAAGGATTAGGGTGTGTACTCCCTGCTCTAGGTGGAACCACCCAAAACATTTCAGGCTGCTTTGTTCATGTCCTTGATAGAGACCAGAGGATGTGGGCTGGAGAGGGCAGCCTATTTGTGTCTAAAGAATGGGAGTTCCAGCTCAGAGCCTGTAGCTCAAATAGCTAAGGTGCCAGCCACATACACCAGAGTTGGATGGTTCAAATCCAGCCCGGGCCTGCCAAACAACAATGACAATTACAACCAAAAAATAGCCAGGCATTGTGGTGGGTGCCTGTAGTCCCAGCTACTTGGGAGGCTGAGGCAAGAGAATTGCTTAAGCTCAGGAGTTGGAGGTTGCTGTGAGCTATGATGCCGAAGGTGACCAGATATTAACATTGGTAAAGCGGGGGTGGGGAAGGTTCTTTTTTTTTTTTTTTTTGAGACAGAGCCTCAAGCTGTCCCCCTGGG
>NW_003852597.1:1334845-1343463 GCF_000181295.1 Otolemur garnettii | reverse complement strand
AAAAAAAAAAAAAAAATGGGGTTTCCTGTCCAGCCCTGAGTGGGGAAATCCTGTCATAAAATGTCTCTCATTTGTAAAATATTATACTTTTTTAGTTGTTTAAATTGTTTAGAAAATTGAGTCTTTGTCAATAATAAGATTCTTCCCTTTAAAACCTTCTAATTATCAATTTAGCCAAGTGCATGATAAACTTCATAGTAAACTATGATCCTGTTTTGTGAAAAGTGGTTTTCTGATAGTAAAAAAGATTAGACAGAAAGGAAAATGGCATTGTGTAAAAAAGGGATCCTGTGAGGTAAATTTTGTCCTGAAACAGAATGGTTGTTTAAGAAAATGAAAGGCAGAGCAAACAAGATTTAGAATGTCTATAAATTGTCTTTGCAGGACTAGATAGGATTCATAAAGAGAAATGTGTGAAAGAATTGGCATGTAGTCCAATTGACTATATATTGCCTTTAAAATCTTTCTACTTATAATCCTGTTAGAACAAATGTTTTAAGCCTTTGATATTTGACAGACCTTCCAAAATGAAACCTCTAAATTTGGTCTTTTTGAAGTATTAAGACTATGGAAATTCTGAGAAAGATATTTTAAGCTTATTTGATACATTAAGAATGTATAGGAAATATTGTCAAATATGAAGTGGTGGTTAATTTTCTGTGATTATGTTTATATATATTCCAATATTATAAAATATTAGTCTATCTTAGTATATGTTATCAATAATAATTTTTCTTTGCTTTTTTTTTTTTTTTTTAGAGACAGAGTCTTACTTCGTCACCCTCGGTAGAGTGCCATGGCATCACAGCTCACGGTAATCTCCAGCTTTTAGGCTTAGGTGATTCTCTTGCTTCAGCCTTCTGAGTAGCTGGGACTACAAGAGCCTGCTGCAATGCCCAGCTATTTTTTTGTTGCAGTTTGGCCAGGGCCAGGTTTGAACCCACCACCCTTGGTATATGGAGCTGGCACCCTACTCACTGAGCCACAGGCACTACCCTGTCAATAATATATATTTTTTTGAGACAGAGCCTTAGACTGTTGTCCTGGGTAGAGTGCTGTGGCATCACAGCTCACAGCAACCTCCAACTCCTGAGCTCAAGCAATTCTCCTGCCTCAGCCTCCCAAGTAGCTAGAACCACAGGCTCCCACCGCAATGCCCGGCTCTTTTTTGGTTGCAGCCAAAGTTGTTTGGTGGGTCAGGGCTGGATTTGAACCTGCCATCTCAGGTGTATGTGGCTGGCGCCTTAGCCACTTGAGCCACAGGTGCCAAGCCACCTGTCAATAATAATTTTAATTTATTTCAAAAAGTGTTTTTATACTTGACTGAATCCAAAGTTTGTCCTTCAAGGGAAATGACTTTGGAAATTAAATACCATCAGGCTAAAAGCAAACTTCTAGGACTTTAATTAGAAAGCTAAAATGTATTGCTAACCTAACTTCAAACAGAACAGAAATCAGTTACATGAAACCAAGCTGATTTGTTATGGTTTTTTGTTTGAAGCATTGCTGATTTTTTCTGTGTTCTATTTTCCAGAAGTCAAGAAAACCAGTTTCTGTCTTTTAACAAAAATTTATAAAATATTTACTTTTTTCTCTCTCTCTCTTTGATTTCTCCAGAATTTGAAAACCATTTGAGGCTCAGCACCTGTAGCTCACTGGTTAGGGCTGGCAGGTTTGAACCTGGCCTGAGCCTGTTAAACAACAATGACAACTGCAACAAAAAAATAGCCAGGCATTGTGGTGAATGCCTGTAGTCCCAGCTACTTGGGTGGCTGAGGCAAGAGAATTGCTTAAGTCCAAGAGTTTGAAGTTGCTGTGAACTGTAACACCTCAACACTCTACTGAAGGTGACATAGTGAGACTGTCTCAAAAAACTAAAAAAAAGGAGAAAACCATTTGACTCATTTACTGCTTTTGGATTATGTAGAGCCCCAGAAAAAATACAAAGTGTTCCTCCTTTCTCTTACTTAGGTTAACTCATTGGGGATAGACAAATTCGTTCACAAAAACTCCAAATTCACACTGACAAACTCACTACTTTAAATAATTTTCAACAATTACTAGGAGATATTAATTGGCTTTGCCCCTCATTAAAGCTTACTACTAGGCTTGGCGTCTGTGGCTCAAGTGGCTAAGGTGCCAGCCACATACACCTGAGGTGGTGGGTTCGAATCCAGCCCAGGCCTGCCAAACAATAATGATGGCTACAACCAAAAAATAGCCAGGCGTTGTGGTGGGTGCCTATGGTCCCAGCTACTTGGGAGGCTGAGGCAGGAGACTCGCTTGAGCCCAGTTGGAGGTTGCTGTGAGCTGTGATGCCACAGCACTCTACCCAGGGGGACAGCTTGAGGCTCTGTCTCAAAATAAAATAAAATAAAGCTTACTACTAGAGACTTAAAACCTCTTTTTTGTGTGTGTGTAAAGACAGAGTCTCACTTTATCCCCCTCTGTAGAGTACGGTTGCATCACAGCTCACAGCAATCTCCAGCTCTTGGGCTTAGCAGATTCTCTTGCCTCAGCCTCCCAAGTATCTGAGACTATAGGCACCAGCCACAATGCCTGGCTATTTTTTGTTGCAGTTTAGCCAGGGCCAGGTTCCAACCTGCCACCCTTGGTTATATGGGGCTGGTGCCCTACTCATTGAGCCACAGGCACCACCCTCTTTGATATTCTTTTTTTTTGAGATAGAGTCTCACTCTGTCACCCTCAATAGAGTGCTATGACGTCACAGCTCACGGCAACCTGCTGCTCTTGGGCTTAGCAGATTCTCTTGCCTCAGCCTCCCGAGTAGCTAGGACTATAAGTACCCACCACAATGCCCTGCTAATTTTTGTTGTTGTTGCAGTTTGGCCCAGGGCCAGTTTGAACTCACCAACCTCAGTATATGGGCCGGTGCCCTACCCACTTAGCCACAGGCATCACCCCTCTTTGATATTCTTAAAGGTCCAGATATTCCTTCTTCTTCCTATTCTTTAATGCCTGCACTAATTGAAGCCCTCATTAAAGTAGAGAGAGCCTTACAGTGAGCACAATTTACCCATGTCAATCCCAATTATCCCTATTTTTGATACTCCCACTGCTTTATGGTGGTAATCTTTCAGCTCTTTTTTTTTTTTTTTGAGACAGAGTCTCACTTTGTCACCCTCAACAGAGTGCTGTGGTGTCACAGCTCACAGCTCTTGGGCTCTTGGACAACCTCCAGCTCTTGGGCTTAGGTGATTGTCTTGCCTCAGCCTCCTGAGTAGCTGGGACTACAGGCATCTAGCACAATGCCCAACTATTTTTTTTTTTTTTTTGAGACAGAGCCTCAAGTTGTCCCCCTGGGTAGAGTGCTATAGCATCACAGCTCACAGCAACCTCCAACTCCTGGGCTCAAGCGAGTCTCCTGCCTCAGCCTCCCAAGTAGCTGGGACCACAGGCACCCGCCACAACGCCTGGCTATTTTTTGGTTGCAGCCATTATTGTTGTTTGGTGGGCCTGGGCTGGATTCGAACCTGCCACCTTAGGTGTATGTGGCTGGTGCTTTAGCCTCTTGAGCCACAGGTGCCGAGCCCCAACTAATTTTTTTGTTGCAGTTTGGCTGAGGCTGGGTTTGAACCTGCCACCCAGCAGGTATATGGGGCCAGCACCCTACTCACTGAGCTACAGGTGCTGCCCATCTTTCAGCTCTTTAGAGCAGATACTTTTGGGAACAACTCCAAAATGAGTTTTAACTCCCTATCATGAGATGTTTGCTGCTTTAATGCTTTTTATTATTATTATTATTATTATTAAAGGTCTCCAACAACTTTAGCAATTCCTAGGACATGATCCTGCATTTCTTGCATTTATTGTTGTCCTTTATTCTACTGACCAACAACAGTGGCTCTGGGAAGGGTCATCTTGTGGCAAACTGCCTTTGGTAGTTTCACTGGTGAAGTGGACTATCATTACCCACCAGGTAAAATTGTTCTGTTTGCTTCCGAGACTTCTTTTCTTTTTCCTTTTACTATTGTTTCCCAACCAACCCCTCATGTTCCTGCCATTTTCACAGATGGTTCTACTTCAGGTATTCCAAGTATGGTTATTGACAATGAAGTTTTCACTGAAAACAATTTTTTTTTTGTAGAGACAGACTCTTATTTTATTGCCCTGGGTAGAGTGCCATGGCAGCATCACACAGCTCACAGCAACCTCCAACTCCTGGGCTTAGGCGATTTTCTTGCCTCAACCTCCCAAGTAGCTGGGACTACAGGCAACCACCACAATGCCTGGCTATTTTTTTGTTGCAGTTTGGTGGGGGCTGCGTTTGAACCCACCACCCTCGGTATATGGGGCTGGCGTCCTACCCACTGAGCCACAGGCGCCACCCAAAACCAATTCTTATTCCTTAGCTCAATGAGTAGAACTACATGCTGTTATTATGGCTCTTACTCATTTCTGTCAGACTTCTTTCAACCTTTACACTGACAGCAAACATTTAGTAGGCGTTTTGGCCACTGTTGAAACAGGTCTCGTTGTACATACCTTTGATGAATCTTTGTTTAGCCAATTTCTTTATTTTTTCTTTCTTTCCTTTTTTTTTTTAGAGACAAGAGGACAAGAGTCTCACTCTATCACCCTCGGTAGAGTGCTGTTAGGTCACAGCTCACAGCAACCTCCAGCTCCTGGGCCTAGGTGACTTTCCTGCCTCAGCCTCCCAAGCAGCTGGGACCACAGGCACCCACCACAATGCCCAGCCATTTTTTGTTGCAGTTTGGCCAGGATTGGTTTCGAACCCGCCACCCTCGGTATATGGTGTCGGCCCCCTACTCACTGTACCACAGGGGCCTCCCTGTTTAGCCCATTTCTTTCTTTCTTTCTTTCTTTCTTTTTGAGACAGAGCCTCAAGCTGTCACCCTGGGTAGAGTGCTGTGGTGTCACATTTCACAGCAACCTCAACCTCTTGGGCTTAATCGATTCTCTTGCCTCAGCCTCCCAAGTAGCTGGGACTAGAGGTGTCTGCCACAACGAATGCCTGGCTATTTTTTGGTTGTAGTTGTTATTGTTGTTTGGCAGGCCTGTGCTGGATTCAAACCCAGCAGCTTCAGTATATGTGGCTGGAGCCCTAGCCACTGAGCTACAAGTGCTGAGCCCCACCCCCACCCCACTGAATTATTCATGCTGTTCATCATCAAAATACTGCTGCTCACCATCATACCTATAAGGGAGCTCACCAAATAGTGAAGAATTGCCCTTCTTGCCCACAACAGCTCCCTGTTCCTCATTTCTGTGTGTAAAACCATGTGACCAATTGCCTGGTTAACTTTGGCAAATGGATATTGCTCATGTATCATCATTTGGAAAACTCTTTTTTGTTCATGTTGTGTTGGGTGGTACTTTCTCGCAGGGAGAAGAGGACAGCTTGGCCATGGGTGTAAGCTCGCTCCTAGAATTGTATGAAAGCAAAAAACGACTACACACTCCTAGATGGCATGTAGCAAAATGCCTTTATTTTCCACTTCCTTTTATCAGGAGTTAGTCACATACATCACATTGATCAATAATTTTAACATCCTCGATTCTCTTTTTTTTTTTTTAGACAGAGCCTCAAGCTGTCCCCCTGGGTAGAGTGCCATAGCATCACAGCTCACAGCAACCTCCAATGCCTGGGCTCAAGCAAGTCTCCAGCCTCCGCCTCCCAAGTAGCTGGGACCACAGGCGCCCACTACAACGCCTGGCTATTTTTTTGGTTGCAGCCATCATTGTTGTTTGGCGGGCCCAGGCTGGATTCGAACCCACCACCTTAGGTACATGTGGCTGGCGCCTTAGCCACTTGAGCCACAGGCGCAGAGCCAACATCCTCAATTCTTATCTTAAACTATAGAAAAGAAAGCCCGGGAAAATGAGACAACCATCCTAAGACTAGCCTCGGCTATTCCTCTCTAGAGACCCAAAACAACTATACATTATCTGACTTCTATTGTTAAAGTTAAAGGTCAGGATAAACATCGGAGTAAAACCTTTTTCTTCTATGTACTCAATTAAATTTCTGAGAAACAGGCTCCATGACTGTTTTCTCATGGTTTGGAGGCCCCACAATTACGATGGAATGTTTTACTCACATCATTACGACGGAGTTTTTCTTTTCACTCACACCAACCTTTGAGTCATGTCCCCTGCACAGATGGGTCATTTCAACCCTTATCTGGCAGGCTGACTTGACTGCACAATTGGGGTTCCGTGTAGGAGGTTGTTAAGCCTTGCCTGCAGGCCCCCACCGTGCTTTTCCAGGTCACTTAGGCCTCAACAATAACGCATAATACTCAAGAGTCCTTTCGTTCAGTTTCTGGAATTAAAAGAGCACATTTCATTTAATTTTGTGGGAGTTCACCCCACAATGTTGCAGTTGACACTTACTCTGGTTTCATTTTCGCGTCTTCTTTATTTATTTATTTATTTTTGAGACAGAGTCTTAAGCTGTCACCCTGGGTAGAGGGCTGCAGCATCATAGCTCACAACAACCTCAAACTCTTGGGCTCAAGCAATTCTCTTACCTTAGCCTCCCAAGTAGCTGGGACTACAGGTACCAGCCACAGCACCTGGCTATTTTGTTGTTGTTGTAGTTGTCATCGTTTAGCAGGCCTGGGCCAGGTTTGAGCCGGCCAGTCTCAGTGTATATGGCCGGCACCCTACCCACTGAGCTACGGGAGCCACCACTCATTTTCACTTCTTAATGCTCTGGTGAGGCTGCTAGGTATGTTATTGCTCATTGTTTAGCTGCTTTTGCTATTTTAGGAATCCCAAAACTAATCAAAACAGACAATGGTCCTGTTTATACTAGTAAATTTTCTTCCTTTTTGTTGTTAAATGGGGATTTACAGATTATGGCATCCCCTTCTCCATCCACTGGAGTACCTCCTTTTACTGTCCCTTCCATAACTATGGGACTGGACTAGAAGACTACCTGCTTCTTATAACATTAACATACTGGTGAATGGATTCCAAATATTTTAACAACAGAAACAGAAGACATACAAAAAGATCTTTGGTGTCTTGCTGTAACTTTACAGCCAGTAAAAATTTTAAAACCCACAACTGACCTGATACAAAATGGCTCTCAATCTTTACATTATGTTATGGCTTGTGTTCCACCTTCCAGACTTTTATTGGTTGGTAATTATTTATTTATTTATTTATTTATTTATTTTTGTGGAGACAGAGTCTCACTCTATCACCCTGGGTAGAGTGCCATGGCATCACAGCTCTCAGCAACCTCAAACTTCTGGGCTTAAGCAATTCTCTTGCCCCAGCCTCCCAAGTAGCTGGGAATACAGGCACCTGCCACAATGCCTGGCTGTTTTTGTTATTGTTTAGCAGGCCTAGGCTGAGTTTGAACCTGGCAGCCCTGGTGTATATGGCCAGCGCCCTAACCACTGAGCTGGGCACCAAGCCAAGTTGGTAACATTTCTATAACCAAAATTGAACATCAATTCTCTTTAAATTGTTTGAATTGTAATTTGTCTAATTGTCTTAATCATGTTAATCCGTTTGATGCTATTGCTATAATTGAACAGCCATCTTTTGTTATGTTACCTGTGAATTTAACTTAGCCCTGGTATGATGAATCAGGTATGCAACCTTTTTTTTTTTGAGACAGAGTCTCAAGCTGTCACCCTTGGTAGACTGCCATGGCGTCACGGCTAACAGCAACCTCAAACTCTTGGGCTTAAGCGATTCTCTTGCCTCGGCCTCCCGAGTAGCTGGGACTATAGGTGCCTGCCACAATGCCCAGTAATTTTTTGTTGCAATTGTCATTGTTACTTTAGCTGGCCTGGGTCAGGTTCAAACCCGCTAGTCTCAGTGTATGTGGCCGGTGCCCTGCTCACTGAGCTAGGGGTGCCACCACCAGGAATGCAAACTTTAATTGAACTTAGTAAGTATTTATACCAAGGGCCAGGTACAGTGGCTCATGCCTATGACCCCAACACTCTGGGAGGCCAAGGAGGGTGGATTACCTGAGCTCACATGTTTGAGACCAGCCTGAGAAAGAGCAAGACCTCATTTCTAAAAATAGCCAGGTGTTGTCCTGGGCACCTGTAGTCTCAGCTACTCAGGAGGCTGAGGCAAGAGAATCGCTTCAGCCCACAAGTTAGAGGTTGCTGTGAGCTATGACACCACAGCACTATATCAAGGGCAATGCAGTGAGACTCTGTCTTAAAAAAACCAAAACAAGACTCAGCACCTGTGGCTCAAGTGGCTAAGGCACCAGCCACATACACCTAAGGTGGCGGGTTCGAATCCAGCCGGGGCCCGCCAAACAACGACGGCTGCAACCAAAAAATACCCGGGCATTGTGGCAAGCGCCTGTAGTCCCACCTACTTGGGAGGCAGAGACAGGAGACTTGCTTGAGCCCAGGAGTTGGAGGTTGCTGTGAGCTGTGATGCTATGGCACTCTACCCAGGGGGACACCTTGAGGCTCTGTCTCAAAAAAAAAAAAAAAGAAAAGAAAAAACCAAAACAAAACAAAATGTATTTACACCAGGGCATAACTTGTAAGAAAAGAGTATAGGCATGATCATAGCAGGCATTACAGCATAGGTTGCTATGGTAGCCAGTGTTGTTACTTCAGCTATGGCTCTTTTTTTTTTTTTTTTTT
>NW_003852597.1:1333114-1333950 GCF_000181295.1 Otolemur garnettii | reverse complement strand
CCGCCACAACGCCCGGCTATTTTTTGGTTGCAGCTGTCATTGTTGTTTGGCGAGTCCAGGCTGGATTCAAACCTGCCACCTCAGGTGTATGTGGCTGGCACCTTAGCCACTTGAGCCACAGGCGCTGAGCCAGTTTCAAGAATTTTTATGACTGCCTTCTCAATTTTTTAAGTGACCCAAAGGTTGTTCTGGAGCATGTTATTTAATTTCCATGTATTTGCACAATTTTTAAAGTTCCTCCTGTTATTGATTTTTAGTTTATTCCATTGTGGTCTGAGAGAATACTTGATACGTTTTCAATTATTAAAAATGTGTTGAGATCAGCTGGGCATGGTAGTAGTTCATACCTATAATCCCAGGATTCCAGGAGGCTGAGGTGGGAAGATTGGTTGAGCTCAGCAGTTAGTTCCAGACCAGCCTGAGCAAGAGTGAGACCTGGTCTCTACTAAAAATAGAAAAATTAGCTGGGCATTGTGGCGGGGGCCTACAGTCCCAGCTCCTCAGGAGACTGAGGCAGGAGGATTGCTTGAGCCGAGGAGTTTGAGGTTGCTATGAGTTAGGCTGATGCCCTGGTGCTCTAGTCTGGAGCAACAGAGTGAGACTCAGTCTTAAGAAAAAAAAAAAAAAAGGAATGTTTTATTTTATTCATTGAATTATTTAGTTACAAGGTTTCTTTTTTTTTGAGACAGAGCCTCAAGCTGTCCCCCTGGGTAGAGTGTGTAGCATCACAGCTCACAGCAACCTCCAGCTCCTGAGCTCAAGTGAGTCTCCTGCCTCCATCTCCCAAGTAGCTGGGACCACAGGCACCCACCACAATGCCTGGCTATTTTTTTTTT
>NW_003852597.1:1325108-1332342 GCF_000181295.1 Otolemur garnettii | reverse complement strand
CAAGCTGTGGCCCTGGATAGAGTGCTGTGGCATCACAGCTCACAGCAACCTCCAACTCCTGGGTTCAAGAGATTCTTCAGCCTCCACCTCCCAAATAGTTGGGACTACTGGTGCCCACCACACCACCTGGCTATTTTTTGGTTGCAGCCTTTATTGTTATTTGGCGGGCCCAGGCTGGATTTGAACCTGCCAGCTCCATTGTATGTGGCTGGCACCTTAGCTGCTTGAGCCACAGGCACCAAGCCATTTTTATTTTTATTTATTTATTTATTTTGAGATGGAGTCTCTCTATGTTGCCCTCGGTAGAGTGCTGTCACGTCACAGCTCACAGCAACCTTCAACTCTTGGGTTTATGTGATTGTCTCAGGCTCCCAAGTAGCTGGGACTACAGGCACCCGCCACAGTGCCCAGCTATTTTCTGTTGCTGTTGTCATTGTTGTTTTAGCTGGTCCAGGTTGGGCTCGAACTCCCCAGCCTTGGTGTATGTGGCTAGTGCCCTAAACACTGTGCTACAAGTGCTGAGCCAACACGCAGCTATTTTTTGGTTGTTGTCATTATTGTTTAGCAGGCTCGGGTCAGGTTCGAACCCACCAGCCCCAGTGCATGTGGCTGGGGCCTTAACCACTGCACTACGGGCACTGAGCCTCTACCTCTTTATTTAATTTCTTATTCAGGTCATGAATCATTTTCCTGATTACTTTCTATCATTTATCTGTATTCTTTTATATCTCACTGCATTTCTTTAATATCATCATTCTTAACTATTTTTCAGAGCATTTTATAGATTTCCTTTTCTTGGGATCCATTATTAGTGAATTGTTGTGTTCCTTTGAAAGTATTATGCTCCTTTGCTTTGCACATTTCTTCTGTTCTTACTTTGTTATTTGCACATGTGGTGTAACAGTCACTTCTTCCGATTAATGGATTGGGTTTTGGTAGGGAAAGAATTTTTCCTGTGGCTATGTCTATAGTGTTTGTTGGGTAGGGAGATCTTGCTTTGATTCTGAGTGGGTACAGTAGTGTAGTCTCTGTATGATATCTTCATAGCTTCATCCATAATCAGCATCAGTGTTAGCAGCTTAGGCTACAGTTGTTATTGGGGTCTGTGGTGAGGTTTTGCTGGGGATGGGGATGCCATGTGGACCCAGTTGTTAAGAATCAGCAGTGGCAGCAGCAGGCCAAGCGTGCAGTTCTTGGGGGCTACAGGTGGCAGGCGTGGCATTGACAGTAGTAGCAGTGATGGTGTGAGAACCCTCATGCTCCAGAGCAGTATATATGGCTGCCAGCAGTGTCACTAGTAGCAGGTTGTGAAGACCAGTCCTTGGCCCTCCAGGAGGTAAGTATGGGTGCCCTGGGTGGGCAGCCCATCCAATGCTCCTGGATGGCATGCATGTGTACCAGTGACGGTAGATAGAACAGGTCACTGCACAGTGGATGCGGGCAGGGGGAGTAGGTGGGGTGGACCTGTTCTCAGCCCTCTGGATGGTACATATAGACTGGTCATGTTCTAGCACCACTGGGACACATAAGCCTCTCCACAGGTCCCAGGACAGTGTAGAGGTGGGCTGATTTGCATGTACATCTGTGAAGGTACATGCAGGTGTACAGTAGTCCAACCACTGGAGGAGGCAGAGTTGCCGAGGCAGGCAGCTCCTAGGCTCTGAGCAGAGCACACTGTGATACTTTGGCTCCCTTTGTCCTGTTGGCAGGCTCTCTTATGCACTGCACCACCTGTTCTTTGGAGTACAGGACATTGTATGACCTAGAATGGTGGGGACCTGGCTGCACTGCCAGGTCCAGTGGTATTGTGATGCTGCAGCCCTCTGGGTGTACGTGGGGAGATGTGGGTAGGGTCCCAGAGATGTGGTGCTCAGGGGCTGTTGGACCTTAAGGCAGGATGTAGTCTGTGGGGGTTGGGCCCTCAAAATGGTGCCATGTTGCAGCTACTTGAGTCTCTGAGGTTATGTGGTACCCAGCCTGTGCTCCCGGTCCAGAGCAGTGCCATCATATGGACTCCAGGTGGCTCTCTCTCCTAGAGTCAAGGGCTGAGGTGCTTCCTCCTGGCTAAGATTGCAGGAGTCTATGGAGGGAATGTGGACTGTGTGTCTCTCACTGACCTTTTCCCTGCATTGAAGAATTCCAAGCCAGTCCTGGCTGGCCCCACCACTTTGCTTCCTTCTCCTTCTGTGCCTCAGAGATTCCCCTGTCCCTTCCCTTCTGAATTCCCTTGTTCCCTCTTAGAAGCTTTATATGACATGAGGTTGGTTATCTACTTGCTGTCTGTGCAGAGGAGGGGAGTACTGGGCCATTTGAAGCCCTTAGGTAAGTGTATCTATACTCTCCTGGAGCCGGGGAGCAAGCTGGGTACCAGCTCTGAAAGGCAGAACCTGCTGAAGAGGACATGCTTTCCAAATGGTGCTCTATTTAAGAGAGGAAAGCTAGTCCTACCTGGAAATGTCAAAAGATTGTCCTTGTAGCCTTAATGTACTTATGTTACTATCAAACCAGAGTATCTCAAGCTAAAGGCCAAAAGCCCCCATATTTTCTTTCCTTTGACTAGTCAAATAGAGTCAAGTAAGAGATTACTTTAGGCTTCAAGTTTGTTTCCTATCTGTGTCCATTGATTAAAAAAAGAAAAGGAATGACTTGGCACCTGTAGCTCAGCAGCTAAGGCGCCAGCCACATACCGCGGAGCTGGCAGGTTCTAACCCAGCCTAGGCCTGCCAAACAATGACAAATACAACCAAAAAACAGCCAGGTGTGGGCACCTATAGTCCCAGCTACTCAGGCTAAGGCAAGATGATTGCTTAAGCCCAAGACTTTGATGTTGCTGTGAGCTGTGACACCATGGCACTCTACCAAGGGCAACATAGTGAGACTCTGTCTAAAAAAAAAGAAAGAAAGAAAAGGAAGTAATTATAGGGCATTAGAGTCCCTGTGATACAGTAAGAAATATATATTTAATTTGTGTCCCTAGTGGCTGACACAGACCTCCTAAAACTCTTGAAATTTTCTGAATGATGGGGTGATAGGAGCATCTTTTTAAATGTATAACAGGCCCTTTTAGGGTGGCGCCTGTGGCTCAGTGAGTAGGCCCCATATACAGAGGGTGGCAGGTTCGAACCCAGCCCCAGCCAAACTGCAAAAAAAAAAAAAAAAAATAGCCAGGCATTGTGGTGGGCACCTGTAGTCCTAGCCACTTGGAAGGCTAAGGCAAGAGAATCACCTAAGCCCAGGAGTTGGAGGTTGCTGTGAGCTGTGACACCACAGCACTCTACCAAGGGTGACAAAGTGAGACTCTGTCTCTAAAAAAATAAAAATAATAAATGTATAACAAGCCCTTTTCAACGTACCTGAGTTTACACTAACAAGGTGATTTTTTTTTATTAAATTGTAGCTGTATACATTAATGTAATCATGGTTTTATATACAATTTGAAATATTTTCATCAAACTGGTTAACATAGCCTTCACGGCATTTTCTTAGTTATTGTGTTTAGACATTTATATTCTACACCTAGTGAATTTCACATGTACCCCTGTAAGATGCACCGTAACAAGGTGACTTTTGGTGAACCACTAGAGAGCTTCCGGATGAGGCCTGGTGATGGTAACCAACCTTGTGATCAGAGGGTTAGAACTTTCCCCAGGTCTCTGGGGAGGGAAGAGGAGCTGGAGATTGAGTCAATTACCACTGGCCAATGATTTAATCAATTATGCCTATGTAGTGAAACCTCTATACTAATCCCTAAACAAAAAAGTTCAGAGAATATTTGAGTTGGTGAACACATTCATGTGTCAGGCAGGTAAGGTAGTATACCCTAAACTCCACAGAGACAGAAGCTCCTACATGTAGACCCCTGCCAGCACTTGCCCCATGTACCTCTTTATTGACCATTCATTGCTACCTTTTGTAATATCCTTCATAATAAACCAATAAACAGTAAGTGTTCCCTTGGAGAACAACAAAGCCATTCTAGCAAATCATTGAACCTGAGGAGAGAGTTGTGAGAACTCTGATTTATATTTGGTTGGTCAGAAGTATAGGTATAGGGCTTGGGCATGGTGGCTGATACCTGTAATCCTAGCAGTCTGGGAGGCAGAGGCAGGAGAATCATGTGAGCTCAGGAGTTAAAGACCAGCCTGAGCAAAAGCAAAAATAGAGAAATTAGTTCAGCATCATGGTGGAAAGCTGTGGTCCCAGCTACCAGGGAGACTGAGACAGGAAGATTGCTTGAACCCAGGAATTTGAGGTTGCTGTGAGGAAGGATGATGCCACTGCATTCTGCCTCAAAAAACAAACAAATAAAAACTCTAAGTACAGAAAGTAACTGGGGCTTTTTTTTTTTTTCGAGACGGAGCCTCAAGCTATCCCCCTGTGTAGAGTGCTGTGGCCTCACAGCTCACAGCAACGTCCAACTCCTGGGCTCAAGTGAGTCTCCTGCCTCAGCCTCCCAAGTAGCTGGGACCACAGGCACCTGCCACAACACCTGGCCATTTTTTGGTTGCAGCTGTCATTGTTGTTTGGCGGGCCCGGGCTGGATTCGAACCCGCCACCTTAGGTGTATGCAGCTGGCGCCTTAGCCACTTGAGCCACAGGCGCCGAGCCTGTTTTTTTTTTTTTTTTAAGCGTTATTACATCTGGTCGATTCTGAGTGTTTTTTATTTTTATTTTTTTCTAAGACAGAGTCTCACTATGTCACCCTTGGTAGAGTGCAATGGCATCACAGCTCACAGCAACATCCAACTCTTGGGCTTAAGCAATTATCTTGCCTCAGCCTCCCAAATAGCTGGGACTATAGGCACCTGCCACAATGCCCAGCTATTTGTTGTTGCAGTTGTTTAGCAGGCCAGGGCCGGGCAGCCCAGTGTATGTGGCCAACACCCTAACCACTGAGCTATGGGTACTCAGCCAGTAACTGGGACTTTTGACTGGCGTTTGAACGTGGAGGGGTGGTGGTCTTGGGGGACTGGGCCCTTACCTTGCTGGATCTGTATTACCTCCAGGTAGTCAGAATTTATTTGAATTGTAGGACACCTAGTTGGTGTCTGGAGAGTTAGAGAATTAGTTGTTGATGTGCAAAATCACCAGCATTAGAAGTGATGTGAATAAAAACAGAGTTCAGAGAGTTCTTTGGGAAATTTTCCCTATCGTGGGCTCTGAATCCCATAAAGCTGCCCATATAACTATCCTTCTCACAGGATGCACATTGGATTAACAGATTGTGACAATGGTCTTATATTTTTACACAATATTTTAACTTTCATCTGTTAAAAGGTTTCTAAGACCAGAGAAGCAACTCAAAAAAAAGTAATTAATATTAACATTTTTATTTGATCTAACACTTGATCTTTTGAGCTCAGAGTCTTCACCCTGGAGACATGTGAGTGAGGGAATTCTTATCTTTTTGTTATGGAAAATTTCAAACATACAGAGAGAATGGTATAATAAGCCTCTGTGCTGTTACCGTCAGCTTCAAGAATTATCCACATTCTACTGCTCTTATTTATAGTCTATTCTCTCCAACACCATTCTGTTTTTCTTTTGCTGGATTATTTTAAAGCAATCTATTATATCATATCACTCTATTTGTAAATTCTTCAGTAAAAATTTCTTACACATACAATGTTTATAATAACATTACAACTTCATGATTATACCCAGCAAAATTAATGGTAATTCCCTAATATCATATAATGACATGTGTTCATGTTTAGTTTTCCCCAATTGTCCAAAAAAACATTTTTTTTGAGACAGAGCCTCAAGCTGTCCCCCTAGGTAGAGTGCTGTGGCATCACAGCTCACAGCAACCTCCAACTCCTGGGCTCAAGCGAGTCTCCTGCCTCAGCCTCCCAAGTAGCTGGGACCACAGGCGCCCACCACAACGCCTGGCTATTTTTTGGTTGCAGCCATCATTGTTGTTTGGCAGGCCTGGGCTGGATTCGAATCCACCACCTTAGGTGTATGTGGCTGGTGCCTTAGCCACTTGAGCCACAGGCATGGAGCCCCAAAATGTATTTTTATAGTGGTTTATTTAAATCAGGATCTAGAAATAGCTGGGCATTGTGGTGGGCGCCTGTAAGTCCCAGCTACTTGGGAGGCTGAGGCAAGAGAATCGAATCGCTTAAGTCCAAGAGTTTGAGGTTGCTGTGAGCTGAGATGCCACATCACTCTACTGAGGGCGACAAAGTGAGACTATGCCTCAAAAAAATAAATAAATAAGTCATGATCTAGGCCTGGTGCAGTGGCTATAATCCTAGCACTCTGGAAAGCCTAGGCAGGTGGATCTTATGAGCTCAGGAGTTTGAGATCAGCCTGAGCAAAAGTGAGACCCCAACTCTAAAAATAGCTGAACATTGTGGCAGGTGCCTATAGTCCCAGCTATTTGGGAAGCTGAGGCAAAAGGATCTCTTGAGCCCAAGAGTTGAGATTACTGTGAGCTATGAAGCCATAGCACTCTCTGAGGGTGAAAAAGTGAGATTCTGTCTCAGAAGAAAAAATAAATAAATAAAAAGGCAATAGATTTCTAAACAGAAGACAGAAGACTTAGCCAAAGAGCCACAGATTAGATAGTCAGACTGGCCTAATAAAAAAGCCAAACTAATAAATTGAGTAAATGAACTTGAATGAACATTCAGAACAAAATTGTAGCTTTTGGTTAGTTTTATGTGAACAAAAGGCTAAAATCTGCCAAGATTAAGACAGGCTTCCCCCAAACTCCCCTTTAAAAAAATATATACACACAGCATATTTTTCTTTTTTATTTTCCAAGTTTATTTATTATTCACTTCAATTTTATTTAATATCCATTGCCAAGCTAGAATACATACTTCCTAGTCTAGAATGTTCCTTTCATTTTGGAGGCTTCTTCGTACCTATTAAGATCATTTTCTTTTATTAGTATTATTTTTTATTAAATCATAACTGTATACATTAATGCATTTATGGGGTACAATGTGCTGATTTGGAATGCTTACATCAAACTGGTTAACATAGCCTTCACCTCAGTTACTTAATTATTGTGTTAAGACATTTATATTTGGGCAGTGCCAGTGGCTCAGTGAGTAGGGCCCCAGCCCCATATACCGAGGAGAGGTGGTGGGTTCAAACCTGGCCCCAGCCAAACTGCAACAAAAAAATAGCTGGGCATTGTGGCGGGCGCCTGTAGTCCCAGCTACTTGGGAGACTGAGGCAGGAGAATCGCCTAAGCCCAGGAGTTAGAGGTTGCTGTAAG
>NW_003852597.1:1322603-1324151 GCF_000181295.1 Otolemur garnettii | reverse complement strand
AAAAAAAGAAGTGGAATACAAAAGAATTTCCATAGAAGTGGAATACAAAAGATGCAGTTGAGGACATCTTAGATTAGTTTAAATGTGGTTCTTGGTGGCTTTCTTGGAATTTTGAGGCAATAAATATCATATCAGGATGTTCCACATTTACTCAGTAACCTGACAGGCTGTCAGAAGACACCAGAGTAAGAGAAAATTCTCTAGTTGGTCTAGGCTGCAATGTAAATCAATATGGCATCTGTCTCCACAGCCCACCAGATCCAATCATGTTTAGATCACCATGTAGATGGAGTCCACAGCAAGCCCAGAAAGAACAGTGCAGAAGAAACCCCTAGAAAGTCATTCTCCTTTTTGGCAAATAACGGGTCTCCTTTGAGAAGCAGCTTAGTCTTGCTCCTCAGGCCCAGTAGAGACTGAATGCTTGTGCACGGGACAACCAGGTTGCCTTGCCACCTGAACTGCAAACTATTTGACTCACTACAAAGTCTGTAAAGTTCACTGGCATTCCACCATGAGGTGGAAAGTGTGTGAATGAGACCAGGCCAAAGCGAGTCCTCCTTTGCTGTCCATCCCTCAATAAACACCTATAGGCTCAAGAGGCAGAGATCATTTAAATGGGTAAAATAAATCAAAACCCAAGTATGTGAACTTTAAATGTAAACACCCAAGGAAGTTGAAAGGAAATGAAAAGAAGAAAATATACTATGCACACAGTAAGTGTGTGACAGCCGGGGTAGTTATAATACTAGATAAAGTATACTTCAACATACAGATTATTTATAGTCCAGTTTGGGGGTAGAAGACAGCAGGGGCGGGGCAGGCGGGGGGAGGACGTATGGCAAAAGGAGGGAGGGCATGACACGTGGGTCTCACCTAATGTGCACATTGTGAGAATATCTAACATGCTTCCTGGGGGAGGGGCTCTTCTACAAATGGAACCTTAACCTGGAAGTGAGAACAATGTTACCTAAATATTGTACTTGCATGTTAATTTGAATAAAGTTTTTAAAAAATAGAGATTATTACCACAGATAAACCTGGATATTTCATAATGATAAAAAGGTCAATTCACTGGGAAGATGTAACAATTATAAATGCCCCTAATAACAGAATTTCAAAATATATGGAGCATAAATGAACAGAATTAAAGAAAGAAATAGACAATTCCACAGTCACTCTCTCTCTCATGAATTGATAGAATAGATGAAATGAAAAATCAAAAGAGACATATATGATACAAAGAAGTGGCCAACACATACAGAATATTTTGTAAAATTTTGTAATGAATATTTGGTAAATAAAGGTACATTTAGCTACAATTTCCCATTTTCCTTATGTGTGTATGGTGACTTCATGGGCAACTTTTGGGGCACCCTGTAGAAAACTCCCAAATATTTGGAAAGTCACCAACATATCTTTTTTTTTTTTTTTTTTTGAAACAGCACCTCAAGCTCTCCCCCTGGGTAGAGTACTGTGGCATCACAGCTCACAAAAATCTCCAACTCCTGGGCTCAAGCGAGTCTCCTACCTCAGCCTCCCAAGTAGCTG
>NW_003852597.1:1316950-1321731 GCF_000181295.1 Otolemur garnettii | reverse complement strand
TTGTTTGGCGGGCCCGGGCTGGGGATTCGAACCCGCCACCTTAGGTGTATGTGGCTGGCGCCTTAGCCACTTGAGCTATAGGTGCCGAGCCCATTCCAAAATTTATGGTCCAGTGGGCTGGATGATTCACAGGTCACACCAGACAGCTCCGTTGGTCTCTCATGGTCAGGCATTTACCTTCTGCCAGGGGCCAGGTATAAAGCAGAAACCACTTTTCAAGTGGTGGCCAATTGTTTGCAGGTGATATCATAGCCTAATGGCAGAATTCTGGGTAGCTGTGCTGTGATTCTGCTACTGGGATTGCCAGAGGGCATACGTAAGATCTTTGTCACAAAATACTTCCAACATCTATTGGATAACCAGACCTGAACCAGTACTTGCTCTGCATTAGAACCCCTTTATGAGACGGGCCTCCCTGAAAATTTATAGGTTACCTGATAAAAGAGTTACAGGAAGACCAATGTAGTACAAGTGCCTCCAAACCCAAAGAAGACCCCCGAGCTTTGTAACACTTACTTCAAGAGTTACTTCAAGGTGGTACAAGATGTAGCACCTTATCTCTTACTTTAATTTTTACTTATTTGGTCTAGAAAAGCAAAATAGTTTATCTGCAAAGAAGTTTGTAAGAGAGGCAGACTTTAGAAGATCTGGCTCACCAAATTAAAAACAAATAACACAAAGAAGATAAGCAAACTGATCAATTTGTTCATGGTGGAAAAACAGCAATTCTCTCACAGAATTATCATATCTAAAGAGCATCAGATATGGTCAGAACTCAGCATTGCAACTATCAAGAATAAAGTCTTTGTGAGAGAGTCAGTAATGGACTGGAAAGGATTATAATTTCATTTATTGTGGGTTTAGGACTAGTCAGTGTGGCCCAGTTTTTGTTTTGTTTTGTTTATACCCAGGAACAAGTGCTCCCTCCAATTGGCGTATGTGATTTGCACACCTACTCAAAATGGAGGCAGAGAAAGATATCATTTTTGCCCCAGTCCTTCCTTGGGGTCAATTCCTATACATAAGTACAAATTTGCCCAGGTACGTCTATTTAGTGCTTTCTGATTTGATCTAGTGTTTTTATTTTCTGAGGTTTTTTGTTTGTTTGTTTGTTTGTTTGTTTGTTTGAGACAGTCTCACTCTGTTGCCCTGGGTAGAATGTCCTGGCCTCATCACATAGCTCACAGCAACCTCAAACTCTTGTGCTGAAGAGGATCCTCTTGCCTCAGGCTCCCCCAGTAGGTGGCACTTCAGGCTATGCCTGGCTAGTTTTCTTTTCTTTCTTTTTCTCTTTCTTTTTTTTTTTTTTTTTTTGGCTGGGGCTGGGTTTGAACCTGCCACCTCCAGCATATGGGGCCAGTGCCCTACTCCTTTCAGCCACAGGCGCTGCCCATAGTTTTTCTATACTTAGTAGAGAAGGAGTCTCACTTTTGCTCAGGCTGGTCTGGAACTCCTGAGCTCAAACTATCCACCCTTCTTAGCCTCCCAGAGTGTGAGCCACTGCGCCCAACCAATTGAGGTATTATTTTCCGTACAATAAAATATACATTCGTAAATGTACCAGTTTGATAAGTATTTACATGAAGGATTTTTGGTAAGAGGAATGAAGAGGCTTGACACAGAGTCTGTGCCAGGGGACTGAGGAGCTCAGGAAGGAGTTCTCTCCAGCAAAGCTCAGTCCATATTTATTATCACAAATCAGGAAGAAGTAGATAAAAAGTGTTTATCAGGTATCAGCACTGATTAGGGAGGATAAAGAGATCAGATAGAATGTCTCCACCTTGTTTTTGCAAAATCACAAACCTTGAGCATGACTTTTGCCTCCAGAGTCAAAAGACCTTTGGAATCCAGAGAATCTTTATTGCCACACCTCACATATACATTCTCTCTTGGAGAATTCTCAGTTTTCTGCCCTCCTGCACATATACAACTCATTCTCATGACTCTTTAGGTCTCTCAAGCAGAAAGTGAGCCTGTGGTCAAGGTCAGGACCCTATTTTCCCTACACGTACATATGTATGTATACAACTATATACCACCACCTACATCAAGATATGGAGCTCTCCCAGCAGGCTGATGGGCTCCCTCATCCCTCTTTCTCTTTGGTGCCCCTCTCAGTGTTCTGACCTAGATCATGACAGATAAGCCTGATTTTGAACTTCCTATAAATGAGGAAGTCCTACATTATGAATTCACATGTGCTTTACTTCTTCACACATTGTGTCAGTGAAATTGATTCATATTGTTTTCCTTTTTCTTTTTTTCTTTCTTTCTTTTTTTTTTTTTTGAGACAGAATCTCAAACTGTCACCCTGGGTAGAGTGCTGTGGCATCACAGCTCACAGCAACTTCCAACTCATGGACTCAACTGAGTCTCCTGCCTCCGCCTCCCAAGTAGCTGGGACTACAGGTGCCCGCAACATGCCTGGCTATTTTTTGGTTGCTGTCGTCGTTGTTGTTTGGCAGGCCCGGACTGGATTCGAACCTGCCACCTTAGCTGTATGTGGCTGGTGCCTTAGCCACTTGAGCCACAGACGCCGACCTGATGAAAACATTTTGTAACTGTCTCTCAGACAATACGCACGATGCATGCTAGTGCTAGTTAAACAAGTGATGTTGGCTCGATGCCTGTGGCTCAAGTGTAGGGTGACCAGACGTCCTGCTTTGGAACAATTTGTCCCATGTCCTGCGTTGTTTTAAAAAAGTCCTGATTTTTGGAAAGAATGCACTAACGGGGTGGGGGGGGTTTGAGAACAGGAAGTTCCGGAATATACTTTTCGGCTGCCATGTGGCTATTTTGCCAGAATATGAGTTTTATATTATTTTTGTTAATTTTATAATGTTAAACTGTAATAATAACAAATAATTGTTGAGAAGTGATTATCAAGAACTGCTTATCAAAGTTTGCATTGTTGTCAGGTCCCTCCCTGCCTCGCCCCCTGCCCCTCCCCCACCCTGCCCCCGCCTCTTCCCCCCGCCACGTTGTCCCACTTTATAAATGTTAAAATCTGGTCACCCTACTCATGACAAAACACAAACCCTGAAATGCCAGCTACAAGCTCAGCCAGGAACACCAGGGACAGAAACACAGCACACAGTTTCAGCATCCACGGGCTAAGCATCATGCAGCAAAGCATCCAAACAAGCCAAAGATGACAATAGTGGTGCCAGCTCCAATGGGCACATAGGGAGCATTTGTGACGTTCTCAGCAATAAGAGAGATGTAGGAGCCCAGAGTGAGTTTGTCCCAGACTCCAACAGCCGGGAGGATCACTCCAGTGGTCCAGAAGATGAAAGAGTAGATGAGGAGGAGGGCTTTGAGACAGGTTATCACAGGTTTGGTCTTTATTCTCCTCGATGCCATACTATAGAGCTCCACTGCTGGCGGCAGTGGTGGCAGCGGCAGGCCTATTTATTTATTTATTTTTTTGTAGAGACAGAGTCTCACTTTATCACCCTTGGTAGAGTGCTGTGGTGTCACACAGCTCACAGCAACCTCCAACTCCTGGGCTAAAGTGATTCTCTTGCCTCAGCCTCCCCAGTAGCTGGGGCTACAGGCACCCACCACAACGCCCAGCTATTTTTTCATTGCAGTTTGGCGGGTTTGAACCCACCACCCTTGATATATGGGGCTGGTGTTTGAACCCACCACCCTTGATATATGGGGCTGGTGCCCTACCCACTGAGCCACAGGTGCCACCCGGGAATTAAATTATTAAACCACATGGGAACATTGACAGTATCTACTACACTATACGTATACAGGATGTCACAGCAGATCTACCCCTGGGTTTATTACCAAGAGAAATAAGTGCTTATGTTCACCAAAAATAAATGCAAAAATGACCATAAAAGAAGCATTACTCATAATTGTCCCCAAATGGAAACAGTTCAAAAGTCTCTTTACAGTAGGAATAAATTATGGTATATTTGTGCAATGACATATTACAAGCAATGAGAAAGAATAAACTATTGCCACATGCATAAGGTGACCAGATTTTAACATTGGTAAAGCGGGACACCATTGACTGGGGGAGAGGGTGTTCTTAATTAAAAGTTTGGTCTGTATGGAGCAAAAAAAATTTTCATAGAACACAAAAATAGTATTGTAATATTTATTTTTAATTTCAACATAAGTACAATTTACAAATATAATACATTTTAAAAATATGTATTGTATTATTTTATTCTTTGGCATATTTCAAATTTGAGTGAAATTTTTTTGGTAGATTGCTGTCGTTGTTTAAAAGGTCATGAAATTTTTCACAAGAATTTGTTAAATTATATTTCACACATAACAATTTTTCACAAGAATTTGTTAAATTATATTTCACACATAAAATGGCTTTCAAAGTCTCAGCACTTAATTGTGATTTTTCTGATGTCCACACTTTATTTACCTTAGAAAAACACATTCAGTTGCAGCATTAGTTCCTGGTAAGGACAGCATGCAGCATGTATCCCACAATTCTTAGTGC
This sequence comes from Otolemur garnettii, assembly GCF_000181295.1. NCBI lineage: Eukaryota > Metazoa > Chordata > Mammalia > Primates > Galagidae > Otolemur > Otolemur garnettii. Next base: position 1,317,254 of record NW_003852597.1, on the reverse strand, counting down.
ATTATTGTATGGAACATGGTTTGTTTCAAAATGATGACATATTTCTAACCATTTGTTCTCCATTGTGATTTTTGTTGATGTCCAAGATTTAACCTTTTCCTTATCAATAAATTTTTTAATAATGATACCTTGTAAGTCATAAGTGTCACTTTCAAGGCCAGCACTAGACTTTGTGCCACCACTATAAAATATAAATGAGTACAGTCTGCTAAATTCATGAAATAAATAAATAAATAAATTACTTAACTAAATTATCTGAATAGCTGATTTGTTGACATCACTTGTTTATGTATTTTTTTTTTTT
>NW_003852597.1:1254783-1316592 GCF_000181295.1 Otolemur garnettii | reverse complement strand
AACCTCCAACTCCTAGGCTCAAGTAAGTCTCCTGCCTCAGCCTCCCAAGTAGCTGGGACCACAGGCACCCGCCACAACGACCGGCTATTTTTTGGTTGCAGCCGTTATTGTTATTCTGGCGGACCCAGACTGGATTCAAACCTGCCACCTTAGGTGTTTGTGGCTGGTGCCTTAGCCACTTGAGTAGGGTGACCAGATTTTAACATTTGTAAAGCGAGACAACATGGGGGAGGGTGGGGCGGGGACAGGGCAGGGGGCGGGGCGGGGCAGGGCCTGGCAATGCAAACTTTGATAAGCAGTTCTCAATAATCACTTCTCAACGATTATTTGTTATTACAGTTTAACATTATAAAATTAACAAAAATAATATAAAACTCATATTCTGGCAAAATAGCCACATGGCAGCTGAAAACTGTATATTCCCTTCCTGTTCTCCTGCCCGTTAGTGCATTCTTTCCAAAAATCAGGACTTTTTTAAAACACCGTGGGATATGGGACAAACTGTTAAAAAGCGGGACGTCTGGTTACCCAAGCCATGCAGGCTTACAATGGCCATGACGAGAGGAGCTGGGCAGTGGACCATGTGCAGTGCAGTCTGAGCTGCTGTGGGGTGCAGAACTATACCAACTGGAGCACCAACCCCTACTTCCTGGACAACGGCATCCCCCCCGCCAGTTGCTGCATGAATGGAATGGATTGTAACTCCCAGGATCTGCGCAATCTGACCAGTGCCGCCACCAAAGTTAACCGGAAAGGTTGCTATGATCTGGCGACCAGTTTCATGGAGACTAACGTGGGCATCATTGCTGGAATGGCATTTGGAATCACATTTTCCCAGCTGACTGGCATGCTGCTGGCCTGCTGTCTGTCCTGGTTCATCACAGCCAATCAGTATGAGATGGTATAAGGAGAAGTCTTTCCAGAATGACAGCAGAATAAGAGACCTGTTTTAAAAATGAACTGCAGCAATGTTTGAAAGACTTCCAGAGAATGTTAGAGCACAGTATATAATACACCTGCCCTGCTCCCCTCTATCCCTTAACCCCCCATGTGCAACTGACACTCCCACCCAGTCTCTGCTCCACCTTTCAGCCTGTGTCCATTTTGTGAAGCCCTGTTGTGGCACAGAGTGTAGCCAGGTCCCCCGCGCAGCTAGTCCTAGTGAACCCCATCTAGAAGCCCCACGCATGCCAGTTCCTCCACATGTACTTGGTCCAATTGCAGCTTGTTGTAGGTGACTGGCTGTCACACCACCACTGGCCCCTTTGGACCCTTCATGTAGTGTGAGAAGCTCCTGTTAGCTCCTCACTGTGGTCCATAAATGCCACACACCTTTAAGTAGATAAGCAGATTATATTATCTGTTCTTTTGGCTTAATTTGGTTTGGTTTTCCCTTTACTAAGGCTCTTTCCTATCTTCTTAAGCTGCCTCAGACATGTAAAGAGACATATCAGTAATTGTCCATGAGGAGAAAAAAGCATGTGTCACACATGAAGGAACTTACTGTTGAGCTTTAGGTGGCCTCCTTGCTTGTTATCACAACCCGGGGTATGGACAGGCAGTTTAGTGCCCCTTTGCCTCTCAGTTGAAACCTGTATAATCCTGTTACAAGGCTGTGTTTCTGCTTCTCGTGAAGGCAATGATATTACTTTTGGTTTTTCCCAATTAATTGCTCTTGTGTTGTTTTCCTTCTTTTTCTTTCTGTATTTTTTTCTTGCATTGACATTACAGACATTGAGGACTCAATGGATCAATTTAAAAATGGCAGCGAAGGGGAAACAAAAGTCAACATGTTTTTAAAAGATCTTCAAAATAATGCCTTGTCTAGTATGCCAATAAGAATGCATTGATATTGTGAACATTTGTGATACATGTATTAATAAATAGAGCAATTACAAAATAAATAATAATAATTTAATTCTTCCCACCAGCAATGTTCAAGAGTACTGTGGCTCCACATCCTCACCCATACTTGATATTGTCAGTGTTTTTACTTTTAGCCATTGTTGTGGGGAAAATATAAACTACCAATATTGAAATCAGGACGATACAGACTGGTAAGTGTTTATAAAATTTAAATAATCCTTAAAATCTCCCTTTACCGCACCCTGTCCCCAAAAGGCCTGAGGGGCTTATGAATCTTTTTTTTTTTTTTTTAAACAGAATCTTACTCTGTTGCTCCAGGCTACAGTGATGTGTTATCACCCTAGGTCACAGCAATCCCAAACTCCTAGGTTCAAGTGATCCTCCTGCCTCAGACTCCAGAGTACTTGGACTACAGTCCCCACCACAATGCCCAGCTAGTTTTTCTATTTTTAGGAGACACAGAGGTCTCAGTGTTGTTAAGGCTGTTCCCTAACTCCTAAGTGCAAATAATGCACCAGTCTCAGCCCCCAGGCGTGCCAGGATAGCCTTTGGGCCTGGTTCTCATGGGTCATTTCCACAAAACTAAAAATATAGGGTGGACATGAAGTTTGTGTGCAATTAAAATTTAAATGACACACAAACTTTATGTCCTCCCTGTATAAACAAGGAGGGGTGTGTGTGTGTGTGTATTTTACATTGGTCAGATGGTAGAAAAAGAATGATGATTCCCAGCTGAGGAGACTAGTATATTGATTCCAAAATCAGATAAGGAAATTACAAAAAAAAAAAAATTATGAGCTGATTTCAGTTGTAAATTTTTTAACAACTAGGTAAAATTATTAGCTAACTAAATCCAGCAGTGTTTTTTTTAACTCCTAGGTAACATATTAGCTAACTAAATCCAGTAGTGTTTTTTTTAACTCCTAGGTAAAATATTAGCTAACTAAATCCAGTAGTGTTTTTTCTTTAAACAGGTATAGTGATCAGGTGAATTTCATTCCATGAATGTTGCATCAGTAAATCTATCACCTTAATTCACTCCATTAATAGGCTAAAGGGGATAAATCTTATGAATACATCAATTGATGAAAAAAACTTTGCTATATATTATCACCTTTTTATTTATTTATTTATATTTTAGAAACAGTCTCAGTTTATTGTCCTTGGTAGAGTGCCATGGCATCACAGCTCACAGCAACCTCCAACCCTGGGGCTTAGGCAATTCTCTTGCCTTGGTCTCCCAAGTAGCTGGGACTACAGGTGCTCGCCACAACGCCTGGCTATTTTTTTTTTGCAGTTTGGCCGGGGCCAGGGCTGGACCCGCCACCCTCAGTATATGGGACTGCCACCCTACTCACTGAGCCACAGGCACCCTATCTTTTGGGGGGGGGGTACAGAGTCTCATTATATTACCCTCGGTAGAGTGCTGTGGCATCACAGCTCACAGCAACCTCAAACTCTTGGGCTTAAGTGATACTTTTCCTCAGCTTCCCAAGTAGCTGGGACTATAGGTACCCGCCACAACGCCAGGCTATTTTTTGGTTGTAGTCATTGTTGTTTAGCAGGCCTGGGTCAGGCTGGAACCCACCACCTTTGGTGTATGTGGCTGGTGCCCCACTCACTGAGCTACAGGCACTGACCCTATTTCTTTATTTACTTATTTTGAGACAGAGTTTCACTTTTTCACCCTTAGTAGAATGCCTTGGCATCACAGCTCACAGCGACCTCAAACTCTTGGGCTCAAGCAATTCTCTTGCCTCAGCCTCCCAAGCAGCTGGGACTACAGAAGCTTCCCACAACACCCAGCTGTTTTTTTAGAGACGGGGTCTCACACTTGCTCAGGCTGGTCTCTAACCTGTGAGCTCTGGGCAATCCACCCACCTCTGCCTCCCAGAGTGCTAGGATTACAGGCATGAACTACCATGCCCAGCCCTATTATCACCTTTTTATGACTAAGGAATAAACAACTCTTAGAAACCTAAAAAGAGTAATGTTTCTTTTTTGTTTTGCTTTGTTTTTTGAGACAGGGCCTCAAGCTGTCCCCCTGGGTAGAGTGCCGTGGTGCTGTGGCATCACAGCTCACAGCAATCTCCAACTCCTGGGCTCAAGCAAGTCTCCTGCCTCAGCTTCCCAAGTAGCTGGGACCAAAGGCGACTGCCACAACGCCTGGCTATTTTTTGGTTGCAGCTGTCATTGTTGTTTGGCGGGCCTGGGCTGGATTCGAACCTGCCACCTTAGGTGTATGTGCCTGGTGCCTTAGCCACTTGAGCCACAGGTGCCGAGCCAGTAATGTTTCTTATTTGGGGAAAGTATATACCAAAGCCCTAGAACAAACATTATGTTTAATAGAAAAAATTTAAGTGCACTCCTCCTAAATCAGTAATAAGACAAGAGCGCCCATGACCATAGCTGCCATTTTATTTCTTTCTATCTCTCTCTCTTTTCTTTAAATGAATCAAGGGCCAGGTGTGGTGGCTCATGTCTGTAATCCTGGCACTCTGGAAGTCCAAGGCAGGCTGATCACCTGAGCTCAGGGCTTAAAGACCAGCCTCAGCAAGAGCAAGATCCCTCCTCTAATAAAAATACAAAAACTACCAGGTGTTGTGCTGGGTACCTATAGTTCCAGCTACTTGGGAGGCTAAGGCAAGAGGACTGCTTGAGCCCAAGAGCTTGAGGTTGGTATAAGCTATGATGCCAGGGCACTCTACCCAAGGTTACAGGGTGAGACTTTGTCTCAAAATAAATAAACAAACAAATAAAATGAAGGCTGATTCGAGCTGTTTAACCTATTGTTGGATGTCCTGGCAAATGCTAAAAGCAAAAGAAATAAGAAGTGTAGAAATTGAGAGGGAGGAGATAAAATTATCATTACTTGCAGATAATATAATCATCTATCTCTGAACATTTCTGGAATCTATCCCCATGGTTGCAGCCTTGGTTCAGCTTCCAAACATCCCTTGCCTAGATAGTCACAGCTGCTCCTTAATCAGTCTCTCTGTCTGGCCCTATTCATCCTCTAAGCAGGGATCCTCAAACTTTTTAAACAGGGGGTCAGTTCACTGTCCCTTAGACCGTTGGAGGGCTGGACTATGGGCCCCGAGACGAGCTGGCTGCTAAGCAGGACAGGCAGCAGCAGCAAAACACCCAGCAGGCTGGATAAATGTTCTAGGCCGGCCACATGCGGCCTGCGGGCCATAGTTTGAGGCTGCCTGCTCTATAGCACAAGAGCCTGTCTTTCTTCCCTCCCTCTTTCCCTTGTCTTATAAAAGACACTCTAGGCTCGGCGCCTGTGGCTCAAGCGGCTAAGGTGCCAGCCATATATACCTGAGAGCTGGCGGGTTCAAATCCAGCCTGGGCCTGCCAAACAACGACGGCTGCAACCAAAAAGTAGTTGGGCGCTGTGGTGGGCACCTGTAGTCCCAGCTACTTGGGAGGCAGAGGGAGGAGAATCGCTTGAGCCCAGGAGCTGGAGGTTGCTGTGAGCTGTGATGCTACGGCACTCTACCTAGGGCAAAAGCTTGAGGCTCCATCTCAAAAAAAAAAAAAAAATTAAAAAACACTCTAGATCACCTGAGCTCAAGGGTTAGAGACCAGCCTGAGCAGGAGTAGTCTATTTTCTACTAAAAATAGAAAAAAACTTGCCAGGTGTTGTGGAGGGTGCTTGTAGTCCCCAGGTACTAGGGAGGCTGAGGCTATAGTATCACTTGAGCCCAAGAGTTTGAGGTTGCTGTGAGCTATGACACCACAGCACCCTACTATAGGAACAGTGAGACTCTGCCTCAAAACAAACAACAAAAAAGACACATATATTTATTATAGAAAGTTTAGAAAATATCTATAGACAGAAGGAAGAAAATATAAACTGCCTAGATAAAAACAAACATCATTTTACCTTGTTCCCTTCGAGAAGTTTTTCTATACATATACACATTTATAAAAGAGAGAGGCCACTAACTCACTGAAGGCAGAGAACATGGTTGTGTTCTTTTTTTTTTTTTTTTTTTTTTGGCGACAGGGTCTCACTATGTCACCCTTGGTACAGTCCCATGGTGTCACAGCTCACAGCAACCTCCAACCCTTGGGCTTAAGTGATTCTCTTGCCTCAGCCTCCCAAGTAGCTGGGACTATAGGTGCCTGCCACAATGCCAGCCTATTTTTTGTTACAGTTGTCAATGTTGTTTAGCTGGCCCAGGCCGTATTCAAACCTGCCAGCCTCGGTGTATGTGGCTGGTGCCGTAACCACTGTGCTACGGGTGCCGAGCCCATGGTTGTGTTCTTTGCTACTGTATATCCAAGGGCTCACCCAGTACTTGCCATATAGTGAGATGTATCTAAACGGTATACATTAAGTATCAAACAAATATTTACTAAATAAATTAATGAACAACATTAGATCATTTACATTTTCACTAACAGTGTACGTTAGTGTCTATTTTATCCATATCTTATTAAGAACAGGTATTATGGGCTGGGCACAATGGCTCATGCTTGTAATCCTAGCACCCTGGGAGGCTGAGGCAGGTGGATTGCTTGAGCTCACAAGTTTGAGACCAGCCTGAGCAAGAACAAGATCCTTTCTTTAAAAATAGTGGGGCATCGGGACAGGTGCCTTTAGTCCCAGCTCCTTTGGAAGCTGAGGCCAGAGGATCTCTTGAGCCAAAAGTTTGAGGTAGCTCTTCCATATGAAGAACGCTTTCCATTTTAGGGACTTTAGACTTATTTTTCCTCCTGCCTAAAACATTCCTTCCCCAGATATTCTGTGGCTGTTTCCATCATTTAAATCCCAGCTCAGCATTCAGCTCACCATAGAAACCTTCCTTAACCACACTAAGTAAAGTAGTCCTCCATCCTATTACTCTTATTTTATTTCCTTCATAGCTCTTATCATCAAAACTTAACATGATCAGCTTTACTGTCTATATGCTTAGTGTTTCTCTTCCTCCACTAAATATAAGCTGCACGAGGAGATATTTGTATCTCATTCACCCACTACAGACCCAGAATCTAGAATTAAGCCTGGCACATACATTCAGTTTTGATCCCTATCTTCAGAAGTGAGTCTATCAAGGGAGATATATTGAACAAATAATTACACAATCAGCTACAATTTGGGCCAAGAGTTTGAGGCAGAGGCACAAGGCCCTCTCTCATTGTTCTGTTTATGCCACCAGGGACCATTTCTTACCCTGTGGGCAATTTCTGCTGCAAAACCTTGGCTTTCCCCAGAAATTATTTGGAACTCAGTGGATCCACACAGAAATTATTTGGAACTCAGTGGATCCATACAGGAATCAGGCCCCAAGAACAGGGCAAGGTTTGTAGTGCCAGGCCTAGTTTCCAAAATTTTAGAGTCTTGCCAGGCCATGGCTGCAACTGTTGCATCCCCATCCTCTAGGTCAGAATGGGCTAACAGCTATTCTCAACCTGTGGGTTGCGACCCACAGGAACTGTATTAAAGGGCCGAGGCACTAGGAAGTTTGAGAACCACTGGGCTACAACATTTATAACTAACTTGTGCAGGCTGTCTGCTCCTCTAGTCCCTGCTGGGATATTTATTTATTTATTTTGTGACAGATTTTCACTATGTCACCTTCAGTAGAGTCCTGAGGCATCACAGCTCACAGCAACCTCAAACTCTCGTGCTCAAGCGATTCTTTTGCCTCAGCCTCCCAAGTAGCTAGGACTACAGGCGCCAAACACAATGCCTGGCTATTTTTTTGTTGTTGTTGTAGTTTTTAGCAGGCCGGCAGAGTATGGACCCACCAGTCTCGTGTATGTGGCCAGCGTCCTAACCACGGAGCTACAGGTGCCTTCCTTCAGTAAGTCTTGGTTTGGAATCTGGCCTCCTTAATGCCTTACAAGCCCCACCCCACTCCTCTTCACTTTGGGGGGTTTATTTTTACAGTTTTTGGCTGGGGCTGGGTTTGAACCCGCCACCTCTGGTATATGGGGCCAGTGCCCTACTCCTTTGAGCCAGAGGCGCTGCCCTCCCCTTCACTTTTTGCCCATGTACATTAACAGGCTGATCTGCAGAGGCCAGATCTGGGAGCTGCTTCCCCTGTCCCTCTGCCTTTCCTCAGGATCTCCTGTCCGTCTCTTTCGAGGGATCTTCTAGCTGCTCCTTGTTTGGGGCTGTGTTTTGAGTCTCTTTGTAACTCAAACTAGTGCAGCTATCTCTTGAACTAGTGAAGTTCCAGGAAGCCAGGCTTCCAGAAGGCCCACAAAGCCATGACCCATAGCCACCTCCATCAGCAGAGGAGCAAGTGAGGTTCCAGACCTTACTCCCTACTGACAGCCACGCTGGTAAGCTGTGCTTTCATTTCTTCATCTCCAAGCTTATCACAGTTTATCTCTTCATTTACAATAAAGCATCGTTGTTGGTACACATTAACACTTAATGAACAGGCTCGGCGCCCATAGCACAGTGGTTACAGCACCAGCCACATGCACCAAGGGTGGCGGGTTCAAACCCGACCCGGGCCATCTAAACAACGACAACTGCAACAACAAAATAGCCGGGCGTTGCAGCGGGCGCCTGTAGTCCCAGCTACTTGGGAGGCTGAGGTGGGAGAATCGCTTAAGCGAGTAACCTTGAGTTTGAGGTTGCTGTGAGCTGTGACATCACAGTACTCTTCTACCCAGGGCGACGTAGTGAGACTCTGTCTCCAAAAAAAAACACTTAATGACCAAGGACAATTAATATCATCAATTCATTTAACAAAAAAGTAAATGTTCCAAACACTGCACTAATGTTTTACATGCATTATCGGTATTTCATTTAGGCAGGTACCATTACAATTTCCATTATGCCAATGAAGAAACCGGTTCGGTTAAATTAAGTGGCTTCTCAAGGTCGCAGAGCTCTAGAGACTTTCTTTCCATTGCCTGAGATGCAACGGAGCGCCGTACAGGTTAAATACTAGAAAGCAGACAACGCTTCAATCCGCGCGGGCTTACAGAAGCAAAGGACAGAGACGAGCTCAGCGTACAGCGGGCTGCCAGACGGCTCCTTTTCCGCCAAGCACAGACCGGAAGTGTTCGCGTCGGCCGCAATTCTAAGGAGCACGGCCGGAAGTTTCTGCTCGCGGCTTTGCTGGGATAGGGGAGCCGAAACAGAGGACGCAGCCGGGGGACCCAGGTGCGGGGGTGAGGGGCGAGGAGGCTGATGGAGCCGTTAGGAACACTCAAGAGGCAAGACACAGGCAGAATTTTGACTTGACCCGGACCAGTCTCCTCCTCCTCCCGGCCCTCCTGTTCACCCTGCCCCCACTTGGGAGCCCCGTCCTCTGACCCGAGCCTGGTCCCTCCTCAGGCCCTGACCCTTGACCTCGGGTCGCTGCCCCATCTCCCCGGCGCGATGGCTACGGGCGCGGATGTACGGGACATTCTAGAACTCGGGGGTCCTGAAGGGGATGCAGCCTCTGGCACCATCAGCAAAAAGGACATTATCAACCCAGACAAGGTAGCAGGGGCTTCTGAGAGCGTAGGGGGAGTGACGCGATGGGGAGGGTTGACAACGGAAGAGAGATGGGGGAAGTGATGAGGTGCTGCACTTCTAGGGAGATGGGCGGTGAAAAGGTATGACATAAAGGGACCGAGAGTATGTGTTGCATTTGATGAGACGGGACAGAGGAGGTTACACTCTGGGATGAGAACCATGAGGGTATGGCAAGGTATCTTACTCAGGGTAAGATACTGGGTGATGAGAAACCGAGACATTATGACAGTCTGAGAAATGGTGGGATGGGGAGGGGAATGGCCTGCTTAGACTGGGGAAGTCCCTGTGAGTGGTTTTCTGTGACTTTATAGTGTGTCAGTATGTGTCCTTGTACCTGCGGTACTGGTTTGTTTGGGGATTGAGCTGGACTAAAGAATTTTCAGGAAAGGGGATCTAGGCAGTGGTTCCTTCTTGTGGTTTCCTTCCTCAGAAAAAATCGAAGAAGTCCTCTGAGACATTGACTTTCAAGAGGCCAGAGGGCATGCATCGGGAGGTCTATGCACTGCTCTACTCTGACAAGAAGCAAGTATTGGTATCCAAGTCCCCATGCTCTGGCCCCTGATTCACCTGCCATGTCCCTAACTCTTAGTTTTCTCTTCCAGTTACTTCTCTTTTTGCCCCTACCCTCCCCAGCCAGGGCTCTTGCTTGCTTAGTGGGATGCAGGAGGAGTTCAGACTATTGCTTCAGGACCTGACTTCTTGCTCAAGTGTAGATCAGCTTCCTGAGCCCAAGTGCTTTCTTATACAACTACTGATTTCTAACCTCCCACCTCCCCAAACCCTACTGCCAGGGATGCACCTCCACTGCTACCCAGTGACACTGGTCAGGGTTACCGCACAGTGAAAGCTAAGTTGGGCTCCAAGAAGGTGCGGCCCTGGAAATGGATGCCGTTCACCAACCCAGCCCGCAAGGATGGAGCTATGTTCTTCCACTGGAGACGGGCAGCAGAGGAAGGGAAGGACTACCCCTTCGCCAGGTTCAATAAGGTGAGCTGCCTCATTCAGAAACAGGCCAGGATTGCCCACTGACTTTGAGCCAGTTGTATCCTAGGGTTGGATCCAGGGGCATGCTGAGGCCCAGCCATGGTTACCTACTCAGTCCCTGTGGCAAATAGACATGGAGTGGATGGAGTAGTCAGAGCCTGAACTTTTTTTTTTTTTTTTTTTTTTTGAGGCAGGGTCATCACTCTATCACCCTGGATAGAGTACTGTGGGGTCATAGCTCACAGCAACCTCAAACTCCTGGGTTTGAGCCATCCTCTTTCCTTAGCCTCCCAAGTAGCTAGGAATACAGGCACCTGCCACAATGCCTGGCTATTTTTTGATTGTAGTTGTCATTATTGTTTTGGCAGGCTCAGGCTGGATTCGAACCTGCCAGCTCCAGTGTATGTGCCTGGCACGCTAGCTGCTGAGCTATAGGCGCCAAGCCTCATTCTGTATTTTAGTAAATACCATTCCATGCCAAGTCAAGCCCTAGGTATTGCGGTCACAAAAATTAATCAGATACAATGTCTGCCCTCAAAAAACTTCTCTGTATTGTTGGGGTTAGGGCTGGGGTTGGGATACCTGCTAAATTGGGAGTACTTGAAGGTCACCGAAGCTTCCTGGAGTAGTTAGAGCCTGGGTTGAGTCTTGAAGGATGTTGTCACCACATAGTAGTAGTAAAGGAGTACAGTGACTTTTGCAGGCAGAGGGAGCCGTATGAGCAAAGGCATAAATAAAACCTTTTTTAACGGATATATGTACAGGATGTTGTGGGCATTTCCATGTTGTTGAAGTCTAAACCCAGGGTAGGCTATTAAGAGGTCAGTAGGGGCCAGGCCAGGTTGGGCCTTGGCAAACAGACTTAGGAATTTGGGCTTTGCTCTGATGTCTTTAGACAGCCAGGGGCAAACTTTAAGCAAATAGTATCAGGATCAGTTATTTATTTTTCTTAAGAGACAATGGCCTGCTTTGTCACCAGGCTAGAGTGCAGTGGCACAATCAGATCACTGCAGCTTGAAACTCCTGGGCTCAAGTGATCCCACCTCAACTTCCCAGAGAGCCAGGACTACAGAAGAACGCCACTATGCCTACCTAATTTTTACAGATTTTTTATAGAGATGGCGTCTTGCTTTGTTGCCTAGTCTGGTCTTGAAGTTTTGGTCTCAAGTGACCCTCCTGCCTTGGCTTCCAAGTGTGTTATGATTATATAAGTGTGAGCCACTGCACCCAGCCAAGGATCAGTTTTAAATTTTAGAAAGATCATGATAACTACTGGGTGGAGAATAATGAGGTTGGAGTGAAGTGAATTAATGATCTTCCTCTCCAGTATGTCTTCTCCTGGGGTGTCCTATTCTCATTCAGTGGCTCTCCATCCACTCTTTTGTTCAAGCCAGAACCATGGGAATCACCTATGATAGCATCTTCCCTCACCCTTCACATCCAAGTCCTATGATTTCTTTTTTTTTTTAGAGACAGAGTATCACTTTATTGTCCTTGGTAGAGTGCTATGGCTTCACAGCTCACAGCAACCTCCAACTCGTGGGCTTAGGTAATTCTCTTGCCTCAGCCCCCCAAGTAGCTGAGACTACAGGCACCTGCCACAATTTCTAGTTTTTGTTGTTGCTGTTGTTGTTGTTGCAATTTGGATGGGGCCAAGTTCGAACCTGCTACCCTTGGTATATGGGGCTGGCACCCTACTCACTGAGCCATGGGCACTGCCCAGTCCTATGGTTTTTTATCTCTATAATCTGTCCTTTTTCTCTGGCTTTCACTGTGCTGTTTTAGGTCAGGCCTTTTCAGTTCTTTTTTTTTTTTTTTTCTATTGGTAAGATAAGAAAGATTTTATTAGACAGAAAAGAAATTCAGAAGGCGTAAAAAGCACCAGAGCTTCTGGCAAAGGGGAAGACCCAAGTTGCAAGTCTCCCCACTTTTTCAGTTCTTACCTGCATTATTTCTAAAATCTGCCACCTGGTCTCTTAGACTTGTGTCACTCTTCGGTCCTCACTGCTGCCAGCATGGTTTTTGTTAAAGAGAAACATGACCAAAAATGAACCTTATTAGCTCCCATCACCTTCAGGGTGAATTCTGAACTCCTCAGCAGGGGACAGGTCTTGTGGCAGCTGGCCTCTGCTAACTTGGCCAGGCTCTTCCTGTCTCCCTTTGTTTTGTTTTGCTTTTTGTAGAGACAGAGTCTCACTTTATCACCCTCGGTAGAGTGCCATGGTGTTACACAGCTCACAGCAACCTCCAGCTCCTAGGCTTAGGCAATTCACTTGACTCAGCCTCCTGAGTAGCTAGGACTGCAGGTGCCCGCCACAACACCTGGCTATTTTTTTGTTGCAGTTTGGCTGAGGCCAGGTTTGTTGTGTATGTGGGGCCAGCGCCCTACCCACTGAGCCACAGGCACTGCCCTGTCTCCCTTTGTTTTCCCAACATGTCTCTGATTGCCAAGCTCATGCACATTAGACTGTCTTTCTCTCATGCCTGTGTTTGTATTGCCCCCTCTGCCCAGGATTCTCTGTCTTCCTCACTAACTAGTTATACTTCTATATAACTTATATAACTATAAGACTGAACCAGGTCTAATGTGCCTCTTCTTTGACTATCTCTTGTGCCCAGGCTGGATCACGTGTCACTTGTTATTCTCTTAAGTATACCTCTGTCATCAAATTTGCTGCACTATACTAAAATCATTTTTACAAGCCCAGCACAGTGACTCACACCTGTAATCCTGCTACTCTAGGAGGCTAAGGCAGATGGATTGCTTGAGATTAGTAGGAGTTTGAGACCACCCTGAGCAAGAGTAAGACCCCCATTTCTACTAAAAATACAAAAACTAACCAGGCATTGTGCCTATAGTCCCAGCTACATGGGAGGCTGAGGCAAGAGGATCACTTGACCCAAGAGTTTGAGCTATGACACCATGACACTCTGACCCAGGGTGACAGAGTGAGACTGTCTGGGAAAATAAATAAATAAATAAATAAATAAAATTATTTTTACAGCTGGAGTGTGAGCTCTGAGAGGCTAAGACCCCCATCTGTCATATTTAGCACTGTCTCTGTATTGTAGGCCCATGATAAATACTTGTGAAATGGATGAGAGAATGTCTTCCTTACTTAACTATGACCTCCTTGAGAGGACTGGCTACATAGTTCCTGAGGTTTTTTTAATGAAATGCAACTAAAATGCATAGGAAGAACACTTTTTTTTTTTTGAGACACAGTCTTATTGTGTCACCCTTGGTAGAGTACTGTGGTATCACAGCTCACAGCAACCTCAAACTCTTGGGCTTAACCGATTCTCTTACTTCAGCCTCCCAAGTAGCTGGGACTACAGGTACTCGCCACAACGCCTGGCTATTTTCTGGTTGCAGTTGTTGTTTAGCTGGCCCTGGCTGTATTCAAACCCGCCAGCCCCAGTGTATGTGACCAGCACCCTAACCACTGTGCTACAGGCGCCAAGCCCCATAGGAAGAAAACTTAACACACCTGGAAAACTAGAGAGACTCTCCAGAAGAGATGATACCTGAAAAAGATGAAAAGGATGAAAAAGTTATATAGGTAGAAGGAACATTTCAGGCAAGAACAAAAGCTGGCGTGGGGGGAGCTGGTATGTTCCAGAAAATTGCTAGTCATTTGGCTGGAAATTAGGGTCCCTGAGGGACAGTGGCTATGGGAGGGGGCCAGACCATTTATTCATGTGTTTATACTGATAGTAAATGTTGATACCTATAATATGCTGAGCCTTAAAGGTAGGAAAGGAACTAGAAAGCCCTTGCTCTTGAAAAGTTTCTGAATTATCTACAACAGTGGTTCTCAACCTTCCTAATGCCGCTACCCTTTAATATAGATCTTCATGGGGTTGCAACCCACAGGTTGAGAATTGCTGATCTAGAAGGTGCTTTATCTTGGAGGTGGAGCCTTTGAGAGTTTTTTGTTTTGTTTTTTCCTGCAGTTTTTGGCCATGGCCATGTTTGAACCTGCCACCTCCGGTATATGGGGCCGGCACCCTACTCCTTTGAGCCACAGGCACCGCCTTTTTTTTTTTTTTTTTCAGACAAGTCTCACTCTATTGGCTGAGCTAGAGTGCACAGCAACCTCAAACTCCTCCCTCAGCCTCCCAAGTAGCTGGGAGGCTACACAATGCCTAGCTAATTTTTTTTTTTTTTTTTGAGACAGAGCCTCAAGCTGCCCCCCTGGGTGGAGTGCCATGACATCACAGCTCACAGCAACCTCCAACTCCTGGGCTCAAGCGAGTCTCCTGCCTCAGCCTCCCAAGTAGCTGGGACCATCGGCGCCTGCCACAACACCCGGCTATTTTTTGGTTGCAGCCGTCGTCGTTTTTGGCGGGCCTGGGCTGGATTCGAACCTGCCACCTTAGGTATATGTGGCTGGCGCCTTAGCCACTTGAGCCACAGGCACTGAGCCTTTTTTTTTTTTTTTTTGAGGCAAGAGGCTATGTCATAGAGTGCCATGGCATCACAGTTACAGCAGCCTCCAACTCTTGGGCTTTAAGTGATTCTCTTGCCTCAGCCTCCCAAGTAGCTGGGACTACAGGTGCCCACCACAACCCCTGGCTATTTTTTGGTTATAGTTGTCATTGTTTGGTAGGCCTGGGCTGGATTTGAACCCACCAGCACTGGTGTATGTGGCTAGTGCCCTGGCCCCTGAGCTACAAGCGCCAAGCCATAATTTTTCTATTTTTTATACAGACAGGGTTTCGCTCTTCCTTAGGCTGGCCTTAAACTCCTGGCCTCAAGTGATCCTCCTACTACAGCCTCCCAGAGTGCTAGAATTATAGATGTGAGCCACTGTGCTTGCCCACGTGGTCGAATAAGGGATTGTTGGGTGACACGATGAGATGTATATTCTAGGACACCAGGATAGTGTGTCTCAAATTATCTGTGGTCAAGGATGTTTTCTTTTTGGTTTCCATCAGAGAGTGACTGATAAAGATACAAGTTTTATATTGTTCATGCTAGATTCAACAGCATACCATTATAAAATTGTTATAAAACTCTTCCATGCTTACTTTCAATTTCCATTCTTATAGGTCAGTGGTAACTGCAAACAGCACTAGACTGCCTGTTAAGTAGCACTGTTTAAAGGGATCCAAGTCTTGGCTACAGATGGAGAATTGATTGGAGGAGGATTGGGTGGGAGCAGATACTAGTAGGGAGGCTATTTCTTTGATCCAGGCAAGTGGTAGTGGTGTTCTGGACTGGAATGTGGCAATGGAGATAGAAATTTTGGAGGTGAAAGCCAGATTTGGTGAAGGGGAGGAGTCAAGGGGAAAAGTAGGAATTAAAGATGCTTGGGCAACTAGGTTGGGCGATGGTGACATGGACTGAGATCTGGACTGGAAAAGATAAATGTTTTGGGGGAGGTGATGTTCAGTACTGAGCATGTTGAGTTTGAGATATGTGTGAACCTCTCGATGTCCAAGAGGCAGCTGGAAAATACAGGTCTTGGCTCGGCGCCTATAGCTCAACCGGCTAAGGCGCCAGCCACGTACACCTAAGGTGGCGGGTTCGAATCCAGCCCGGGCCCGCCAAAAAAAAGATGACTGCGGGCTGTGAAAATAGCCGGGCGTTGTGGCGGGCGCCTGTGGTCCCAGCTACTTGGGAGGCGGAGGCAGGAGACTCGCTTGAGCCCAGGAGTTGGAGGTTGCTGTGAGCTGTAATGCCACGGCACTCTGCCCAGGGGGACAGCTTGAGGCTCTGTCTCAAAAAAAAAAAAGAAAATACAGGTCTTGAGGGAAGGTTCAGAGCCAGTTGTGGTCTTTAACAGAGAAGAGAAACTCCCTGGTCCAGTCTAGCGTGATTCCTTCTTTGATCTCTGCCAGATCAAGTTGGTGATGCTGTTTGTCTCTGGGAGAGTCCTGGGAGTTGGGATGGAGGGAAGAGGGAGGTATGTTGAGACTAGGATTCAGGCCTGGATTCTGTGATGTGTGCTGATGAGTCTGGGGAAGCCGCACGTCCCCCTGTCACCACTGGATGGCAGTAGTGCTTTAGATAAGAGTTGTGTGGACCAGAGACGCCTGAGCCTTTCTCCAGGTGTTAGCCATTTGCCCTACCCCAATGTTGACTTCGGGGACTTCATAGAAGTGCTCACATGTGGGGCCCTCAACCTTAACCATGGAGGCAGGAGCGTGTGCCATTGCCGGGGCTGTGGAGCTGAAGACGTAGTAAAGTTGCTCCTGGGTTGAATCAGGCAGCCTGCAGGCCCAAAGCCTGCTAAGCCTGTGGTCAAACAGACAGGTTCTTTCCTCACGCCAGGCTGCTCCTGCAGGGAACAGGCAGAGGGTTGCTTTTTGTTTAGCCCAGGGGAGGTAATAAACAGAAGTAGCTGTGGTCACAGGGGCATGTCTCTGCTGTGTTGCTTCTCGCTAGTAGACTGTGCAGGTGCCTGTGTACTCAGAGCAGGAGTACCAACTGTATCTCCACGATGATGCTTGGACTAAGGCAGAAACTGATCACCTCTTTGACCTCAGCCGCCGCTTTGACCTGCGTTTTGTAGTTATCCACGACCGGTATGACCACCAGCAGTTCAAGGTGAGCGGTTGTGCATCTGTATATGTATGCCCAACCCCTGGGACTGACCTTCATGCTGTCCCCTCCAATTGCCCCTGAATGTTCATTCCCATACCTGGTCTTGATCCTCAGAAGCGTTCTGTGGAGGACCTGAAGGAGCGATACTACCACATCTGTGCTAAGCTTGCCAATGTGCGGGCTGTGCCAGGTACAGACCTCAAGATACCAGTATTTGATGCTGGGCATGAGCGACGGCGGAAGGAACAGCTAGAGCGTCTGTACAACCGGACCCCAGAGCAGGTCAGCCTAAGCCCCACATACTTCTCCTCCATGCCCATATCCCCATCCTCCATCCCCTTATCTCCCTCCCTTAGATATGCTGTTACCTGCCCCTACCCATTCCTATGTGAGTCATTCCCCTACTCTTCATGGCCCTTCACCTCCCTCATGATCCTTCACTTCTCAGGTTTCCTCATAGGCGTCCCAGCATCCATCGCCACCCTGCCTGCCCTCACACCTAGCATCTTTCACCTCCCCAGGTGGCAGAGGAGGAGTACCTGCTACAGGAGCTGCGCAAGATTGAAGCACGGAAGAAGGAGCGGGAGAAACGTAGCCAAGACCTACAGAAGTTGATTACAGCAGCAGACACCACTGCAGAGCAGCGGCGCACGGAACGCAAGGCCCCTAAGAAGAAGCTACCCCAGAAAAAGGAGGCTGAGAAACCGGTGCGGGGGCTAAGCCAGCCCAGCTCAGGATAGAGGGTTGCCTGGCATAGGGCCCCACACAAGTGGAGGATTCTAAGAGCACCTAGAGCTGGTGGGGTACTGGGACTAATCCTGGGCCCACTCCCTGCAACACCTAGGTTCCCATAATGCCTTCTTCCCCAGGCTGTTCCTGAGACTGCAGGCATCAAGTTTCCAGATTTTAAGTCTGCAGGTGTCACACTGCGGAGCCAGCGGGTATGTGTGTCACCTCCTGTGGAATGTTTGGGCCCTGGACTTTTCTGAGTCCTGTGACCTGCTGGCAGATGGGGCTGGAGAGGTTGCTGCAGACAACTGTGGCCTCTCCAGGATCTCAGGAGGATGTAGCCAAGCCGAGGCCGTAGCTTTCACTCCATTCCATTTCCTGGCTATTCCCTTTTCTAGCCCATAGCTACCTCCGTGGATTACTTTCTTTTTTCCATCCCCTAACCCCCTGTTGCCTTCGGTCCCCATCATCCTAAGCCTTTTGTCGGGCAGAGAGCTTAGCTGCCTGGGTCATTGCAGATGAAGCTGCCAAGCTCTGTGGGACAGAAGAAGATCAAGGCCCTGGAACAGATGCTACTGGAGCTTGGTGTGGGTGAGTGTGGGGATGGCCCCATGGGCTATATCTACCCAGGGCTATGGATGAAGGCTGGGCAGTGGGAAGGGTTCACAGTGCTGGCCTCCCACCATAGCAAGCTCTACCCTATGCTGCTCACCACCTGCAGAGCTGAGCCCAACACCCACGGAGGAGCTGGTGCACATGTTCAACGAGCTGCGAAGCGACCTGGTGCTGCTCTATGAGCTGAAGCAGGCCTGTGCCAACTGTGAATATGAGCTGCAGATGCTGCGGCACCGTCACGAGGCACTGGCCCGGGCTGGCGTGCTGGGGGGCCCTGCCACACCAGCATCGGGCCCAGCCCCAGCCTCTGCTGAGCCAGCAGTGTCTGAACCTGGACTTGGCCCTGACCCCACCAAGGAAACCATCATTGATGTGGTGGGCGCACCCCTCACACCCAATTCGGTAAGAACCTGGGTGGGCTAGGAGCGCATGCTCTGACTCCACTCCCTCTAGTGCTGGAACAGGAGCGATCACCCCTCTGTGGGTCTGAGACTGAGGGAGGAGCGGGCAGGCATCATCCCCCCAAGAGTGTTAAACACACACACACAGGCACGCAGACACCTGACTCAGGCCCTGGGGCCACTGACCTCCACACTTTCTGTGTCCCCTCAGAGGAAGCGAAGGGAGTCGGCCTCCAGCTCATCTTCTGTGAAGAAAGCCAAGAAGCCATGAGAGGCCACATGGGGCGTGGGTGACACTATTGTGTAAATAGAGCTGCTAAGTTGGATCAGCCTGCTTCCTTTCCCTTTCTACCTCTTGTCTCTGGCTGGGAGAAGTGGGCCAGGAGGGGATTCCACAGCCACTGCACAGGGTGGTAGTGGGGCTTGCCTACGTTCAGGCCCTTCAGGGGCCCTCTGACCACCAACCACTACCAGTTTTGCCGAACATTCTGCACCTTTGAACCTCCACAATTCTTTTTTTTTTTTTTGCCGTTTTTGGCCAGGGCTGGGTTTGAACTCATCACCTCTGGCATATGGGGCTGGCGCCCTACTCCTTTGAGCCACAGGCGCAGCCCTGAACCTCCACAGTTTTATACAGCAATGACCTCAGATGCCAGCAGCTTTGAGCTTAGACAGTCCCCACACTTCCACAGACTTGTGTATATTCAATGAGGGTGTCTTAGTCACTTGTTGATAGCTTTGGGCACAGAGGCAGCCTGAAGCTGAAGCACACTACCTGCCTTAACAGCCTGACAGTGCCAGGCACAGCAACAGCCTTACACACACAGATGGTACTGCGCGCACACCCAGGGCCTCATTTCCCCGACTTTATTCAGTGGCACGTTCACAGCGGGGATGGGGTAGACACAAGGTGGGGCCTGATCTGTCCTGGAGCCCTGGAGGTACCACACACCATGCACTATGGATGGGAAGGGGCACAAGGGGCTAGATGCCCCAGCAGAAGCCTGTATACCAGGGAGGAGGCAGTTAGTGCCTGGGTCCCCCTAGCCCAGGCCAACAATGGGAAGGACTGATACTGGGCTGAGATTGAGGGGTGGGGATGGGGGGGGGGCAAAAAGTGTCTGCTCCAGAGAGGCCAAGTTGGCCAAGCCCTTGCCCAGGGCATAAACCCAATAGGGCAACTGGGGGGACACTCTGGATGCAGAGCTGTGCCACTCTCCCTTTTCCCCTCTAGAGAGGGAGAGGAGGATTCTGGACTAAGCCAAACAGCTACCCTGTCCTGCCCCATCCTGTCCTTGGCCAATCAGAATGGCTTCGATGTCTGCTTGAAGATGAAGCCTCGATATGCAAGTGTCTTCATGATGTTGGCAATGTTCTTGCAGTCATCTAAAAAGAAGAAGAGAAGACATTTAGATGGGCCCCAGATCCTTCCCCTGTGCCCATAGGTTCCCTTACAAGGGAGAGAAGCAGGGTTGAATTCAAGAGTGACGGGCTGTAGAACTGGACGTCCTATTCCCTGGTGGCAGCATCTCCAGCTTAAGGCTGGGCTGGGTGATGCTGGGCCGGCAGGAAGCCTGGTCTCAATGCTTCTCAGTCCCATAATTCATGCTGGAAATTGGCCGGCGTGTCCCGCCCCAGCCCCAGTGGTGATGTATGGGTGCCGTCGCAGTAAGAAAAAGGCAGAGTAAATGTGTAATTTCTCCCTTGACGGCCCCCGGCCCCTGGGCGATCCTTCTTGTTGCCGCCGCGTGGGGATGGCCCGTCCGCCACACTCCGTCTTCCCGCCACCCGCTTTGATGTCTCCATTTCATTACTGTGTGGCCATTCATCACGCCCATGGCCAGGGTGACTTTGCCGGCACTTTCATGTGTGTGAGAGATGTGACCCAAGCCATAATCACTAGTGACAAGGCACAAGGCTCAGCACCACTGGACCAGGGCCCTGGGAACACAGGCCCTGTGCCCCAGACTTGAGTGCTCAGACAGCTACTTGCCTAGGTATCTATTCCTGTGCAGCCCCCAGACAGGTTGGGGAGAGTCCTCACAGCCTTGGCCATCCACTCCCTATTGGACACTCCTGTGTACATTAGCCTAAGTCCTGCCTCCATTCCAGTAGGCTCGAAGTGGGTGCTGGTCACCTTCTTGGGCCCTGTCTTCTGCCCATACTTCAGGTAAAATATGTGTGTCAGACTCTGTCAGAAGCAGTGTTCTACTGTCCTAAAATCCTGGAGACTACAGAATCATGGACATGGACCAGGACTTGTTCCATCCACTACCACTACCACCAGCAGGAGGTGCAGCTGCTCAGAGCTTATCCCACTGGAGTAAGCCAAGAAGGAAACAGCCTGAGTTTTTCTCTCAGTTGCCCAGAGCAGCTACTACTTGCCATCCTCTCACTTCCCACTTCTCTCAGATGTTGAGCCATAACCAGGGCCTCAGCTGCCATCAACCCTCATGGAATTGAGGCTGTGACTGAGGAAATAATTGCATTATCAATGTCATAGTCAAGCATGGGGTGGAGGGGTAACATCAAGGTGGGATCAGGAGGCCTCTGCATCTGTCAAAGACCAACCCCTTCCACTGAGCCCCCAGGCCCACCCTTGCCAGGATCTTAGCCTTGGAAGGGGGAAGCTCCAGTATGAGAAAAGGGCTGTGGGAGAAAATGGACTCTGGTTGGCCAGACACCAGCTCCATGGAACCTGCTTAGCCTGTCTTGCAGGGTTCAGTGTGGATGTACCTGCGGGAGAGGTGGGCATGAAGAGAGGACATGACGTTTCCCCAGGGACTCAGGAAGCCATGAGGTCTGGTCTGAGGCAGAACAGTGGGAAGACAGATGGGTGGGCAGTGGCGGCCATGGCAACTCCAGACGTGACCCATCCCCGTGGTTTATGGGCCGGACACGCGCCCTGCTCAGCTGAGGCCCCGTCATTTGTCTCCCTTAGTGTGTATGCCTATGCTGTGGGGGTAGAGGGTGGTGGAGGGAGGGGCTGTGACAGGAGGAGCTAGGCAGTTGATAAGAAGCGGAATGGGACAGGAAGCAGCCTGGGAGGGGGAGGGCTCATGAGGGGCTCAGGGGCTGAGATGGCATTGGTGGAGGGCCTATGATAGGGTGATTTTCTTCCCAAATAAACCTGGCCCTGTCAGGGCACCTCCAATCTTTCCTGTCTCCTGCACTCTGGGGACCATGGCTGCTGTGCATATTAAGAATAAGTCCCCTCGTTATCTGCAATTACCCAGCGGCCACACACCTCATTTCTTCCAGCAGAAAAGAAAATTAGTTTTCTATTGACTTCATCTGGCTCCTCCCTCATTGCTGGACAAATCGTTCAATCTGCTCCCCTGGCCCAAGTGAATGTCCTAGCCCCGACCCCCAGAACACCAGCCATCCACTAGACAGGCACTGACCTCCCACTTGTGCCTGGCCACATGCCCCAGTCTCTGTCCTTGACCTCTCCCTACTCCATACACTGGATGACTTCATCCAAATCCTGAGCTTCAGCAACTCTTTTTTTTTTTTTTTTTTTTTTTGAGACAGAGCCTCAAGCTGTCCCTCCTGGGTAGAGTGCCATGGCATCAAAGCTCACAGCAACCTCCAACTCCTGGGTTCAAGCAAGTGTCCTGCCTCAACCTCCCAAGTACCTGGGATCACAGGCACCCACCACAATGCCCGGCTACTTTTTGGTTGCAGCTGTCATTGTTGTTTGGCGGGCCAGGCTGGATTCGAACCCGCCACCTTAGATGTATGTGGCTTGCACCTTAGCCACTTGAGCCACAGGCGCTGAGCTGAGCTTCAGCAACTCTTAAGTTCACTATTCCAGCCCGGATTTCTCCTGGGCTCCACACCACATACTAAGCCCCTTGAACATCTCTTTCTAGATGAGGGATCCTCAAACTTTTTAAACAGGGCCAGTTCATTGTCTCTCAGACCTTTGGAGGGCCAGACTGCGGGCCCCAGGATGAGTTGGCTGCTAATCAGGACAGGCAGCAGCAGCAAAAACAGCCGGTGGGCTACATGTGGCCTGCAGGCCATAGTTTGAGGACACCTGTTCTAGATATACAAACTCATAACGTCCAACAATAAACTAATTTCCTAATTTCCTCCCCCAGCTGTTACTGGTGTTTCCCATCCCAATGAACACCATCATAATGCACTCCAAAGGCCCAAAGAAGAAACCTGGGGAGTCATACTGCCACCTTGCCTTCTCCCTCACTCCCCAAATCTACTCAAGCAGTACGTTCTGCAAATATTCTCTTCTTAATCATCTACTTCCCTTCATTCTGCAGCCAGTCCAGACCCCATCTCTCTTTCTTTTTAATACTTGGAATATATCATCATCTCTTGCTTGGATTACTTCAACAGCCTATCTTTTTTGTCTCCCTCTAATCCAGTGGTTCTCAACCTTCCTAATGCCGCGACCCTTTAATACAATTCCTGTGGGTCGTGACCCACGGGTTGAGAACCGCTGCTCTAATCCACTGTCTTGTAGCCAAACTGATCTTTCTTATACATATCTAATCATGTTCTTCCCTCTTTAAATCTGATCAGTGGCTCACCTGTCCAAAGTTTAAATGCTACACTCTTAGCTCAGTGCTAGTAGCTCAGTGAGTAGGTGCCGGCCACACACACCAAGGCTGGTGGGTTTGGGCCTAGCCCAGGCATGCTAAACAATGACAACTGCAACCAAAAAATACCCAGGCGTGGGGGGCGTCTGTGGCTCCAGGAGTAGGGTGCTAGCCTCATAGGCTGGGGGGGGTGGGGTCCAACCCAGCCCCAGCCAAAAACTGCAAAAAAAAAAAAAAAAAACCCAGGTATTGTGGCGGGCACCTGTAGTCCCAGCTATTTGAGAGGCTGAGGCAAGAGAATCGCTTAAGCCCAAGAGTTTGAGGTTACTATGAGCTATGACACCACGGCACTCTACCGAGGACAACAGTGAGACTCTGTCTCAAATAAATAAATAATAGCTGTGTGCAGTGGCTCATGCCTGTAATCCCAGCACTGTGGGAGGATGAGGTGGGAGGATTGCTGAGCTCAGGAGTTTGAGGCTTGTCTGAGTTGGAGTGATACCCTGACTCATGAAAAAAATGGAAAAACCCAGCCGGGTGCCGTGGCAAGTGTCTGTAATCCCAGCAGCTTCGGAGGCTGAGGCAGCAGGATGCCCACAGCCAAGTCTGAGGTTGCAGTGAGCTACGATACCATTGCACTCTGCTCAGGACATAGGGTAGAACTCTGTCTCGACAAAAAAAAAAAAAACGAAAGAAAAAATAAGTAAATAAATTCTACACTCTTTAATATATCTGCAAAGCTCTGTAAAAATTGATTGCTATTTCTGGTCTCTGCCAGAGATTGAGGTCTCTACCCTCAATCCCTCATTTCTATCTCAAGGAACCACTATTTTCTGAAAATGACAAAGTGTGTTTTGGAGTCAGAGGGACCTGTTTCCAATCCTGACTCCACCCACTGGCTGCACAGCTTGGGGCAAGTGCTTTGTTTTCTCTAAACTTCAGGTTCCTCCACAAGGGATGATAATGGCCTTGCCATTATTAGGAAGCCTGAGCAAGATGCTGCAGCCACATGTATTTGCACTTGCTGTCCTTTATGCTTCCTGAAGAGAGATGGCAAAGATGCTAGTTTTCTGGATGAGCCAATGGTGAGAAAGTATACTCTGTACAATCTGTGGCAGAGATGACAGATATGGGTCAGCACACCTGACAAAACTAAATGGCATCACTCCATAAACTCTGACTACTGATCCTGTTTAATGGAGATTCTGAAGCTCACTTGTTGCAACTGATCCACTATAAAAAAGAAAAGACCCAGAGAGAGGAAGAAACTTGCTCCAGCTCACCTACCAAGTCAATGGAATGGCAATTATGGGCTTCCAGCTCAAGACTCTTTTTTCTAGGCCTTGAAGCCTTGAAATTTGATGTGCAAACTACTGATTAGTTTTTTTTTAAGTAAATGGCACAATTACAAAATGAGGAAATTTGGCAGAATCACCACCAGAGTAAGATCTAGGCCATGTAATGGGTGAAAAGTTCAGAGAGAGACAGCAGCATGGTGAGGCTGGACAACATAGCCTATTGGAGAATCTTCTGTTTGAAACTCTGGGGCCACCTGGGTTAGTAAACTTGCCTCTGGCACCTCTCACTAAGCTAATGAGGCCAACATAAGCTGCTATGAGCCCAAGGGGTGACAGCCTTGGGCTCATAATAGAGGACTCCAAGAGTAGGTCTTCCTCACCTTCAAATTCTAGAAGCCTAACTTGTTTTTATGTTCTTATAGAATCATCAACTTGTGACAAGATAACACTTTTCTTTGTTGGGGGGAGGCATTAATATTTTTTTTTTTTGAGACCCAGAGTCTCACTTTGTCGCCCTTTGTAGAGTACCGTAACGTCACAGCTCACAGCAACCTCCAGCTCTTGGGCTTAGGCAATTCTCTTGCCTCAGCCTCCCAAGTAGCTGGGACTACAGGCACCCACCACAATGTCCAGCTGTTTTTTTGTTGCAGTTTGGCCAGGGCTAGGTTGGAACCCGCCACCCTCAGTATATAGGGCTGGTGCCCTAGTCACTGAGCCACAGGGGCCGCCCTATATTCTTAATGTTAGAAACAGTTTTATATTGCCAAGACCACATTGGGAGGGGTACAGCTGCATAAATCCCTCAGTGAGAAGATGAGCAGACTAGCACCTAACAAGGAAGGTTAAGCTTGTTGGGTGAGCTCCAGGGCAGTTAAATATCTACTTGGCAAAGCAGCAGTGTGGCTCATATTGCTTAGGATACCAAGTGAGAGCTGACCCAGGGCAAACAACCTGGGGCTGACATGTTCCAGTTGGCTGCACTTGTTTGGAAATAGCACAGTAGAGGACAAGAAGCAGGGCCTGAGCCAGTGAGACCCTGAGGAGGTAAGGGACCCAAGAAACTCTTGGAGGACCATTCATTCATGCACTGACTCATTCAGCAACATGTACTGACACCTTCTTTTTACTCACAGGCCATGCTTAAGTCTAAGGGATATGCAAAACTCTAGCTCCCTGCCCTCAAGTTGCTTAGAAACAGCCTTGCCAAGGATGAAGCACTATGATAAAAGGAGGCATGGAAAAGTTACCTAGTTCTATGCGAGGATCAGGAAAGGATTCCTAGAACAACTGGAAGTTAAGCAAAGATCTTAGGGGATGGGGGAGGGAGCTAGCCTGGTAAGTTGGGGTTGAGGTGAGGAAATATTCTCAGCAGAAGGAAAAGTATAGGTACATTTCCGGAGGTAAAATGTGGACTGCCACACACACACACACACACACACACACACAAATTAAGTTTACCAGATGGTGGGGGGATGATGAAGCAGCAGCAAGGGAGTTGTTAGAGATGAAGCTGGACCCAAATGCTAATCAAAGGACCTTAAAATTTTATTATTTTGAGAATAATGAACATTAACATGTTGAAGGAGGGGACCAGATCAGTGTTTCAGAATTATCCTCCTCAGATGTAAAGAAAGAATTGGAGAGGTTAACCTTGAAGGCACAGAGATCAATTAGCAGGCTGTATTGTGGTCCAGGCCAGAAAAGGTGGCCGAGAACTAGGCCAGCGATGATAGAGATGAAGGTGAAAATATACTGATGATCTGCACAAGTGGATGGAGGCAAGAGAGTTTTTAGGGAGTAAAATGAGCAACCCTTAAGGAGGGGATGAGGATGGCTGGGGGAGGGATGAGTTTAAGATCTCTCACTAAGATATGGCAAAGCAGAGGAAATATAAATTTGGGGGCAACAATGAACTTAGTTTTGGATGAGTTAAGTCAGATTCCTGAGGGATGTCTAAATTTTGTCAGGCATTTCCTTATAGCTTCTAAGCTTAATATCTCATTTAAGAAGAAGGCCTTCTGGCTCGGCGCCTATAGCTCAACCGGCTAAGGCGCCAGCCACATACACCTAAGGTGGCGGGTTCGAATCCCCAGCCCGGACCCGCCAAACAACAATGACGGCTGCAACCAAAAAATAGCCGGGCGCTGTGGCGGGCGCCTGTGGTCCCAGCTACTTGGGAGGCGGAGGCAGGAGACTCGCTTGAGCCCTGGAGTTGGAGGTTGCTGTGAGCGTGATGCCATGGCACTCTACCCAGGGGGACAGCTTGAGGCTCTGTCTCAAAAAAAAAAAAAAAAGAAGAAGGCCTTCTCTATATTTTCTTCTAATACTTTCTTTATTTATATTTAACTTTTTAATCTGGGATGTGGGGGGAAGGGATTTAAGAAATAGAAGATCTAATTTTTTTTCCCTAATGGACAGCCAATTGTCCTATCGACTGAACTTTCTACACCTTCCCCACACTTCTGTACACATCATATATACAATTTCCACACATGGTCTGTCAGAGATAGGAAAGAGAACGAACATATAATGATCAAAGAGGAAAGTCCAGTTGGGGGAGCAAGAAGCACAGCATAGTGACAAGCTGCTGACTTGGGGCTGAGAGGCTGTGTGGCCTAAGAAACACACAGACACATCCTGAGGCTCACTGGAGTCTCCACAGGCCTCCGGCCTAAAAAGTTCAGCCTGGTAACACACTTTATTAGTGATCTTCAGGAGCTGCTGAGGAAAGGGGCCAGAGTCCACGCAACAGAGACCAGGAAAGATAGGGTGAAGTGGCTGGGGGTGGTGAGGAGTACAAAGAGCATGGTAAAGATGAGACAGCAAATGTGTCCATGTTTTAGAACCTTGTTTTGTTGCCACATCTGTTTGTCTGGACATCCCTGCAGCAGTAATGCCCTGAGAACACAGCACCAGTGGGTTAATCCTGGGCCTGCTTGATAGAGAATTGCCAGATTAATTGCAGCCTCAACCCCACATGGTATATATTTACACTAAAAAATTATTTGTTTTGGCTGCGCGGCAGCTCACACCTGTAATCTTAGCACTCTGGGAGGCTGAGGCGGGTGGATTGCCTGACCTCAAGAATTCAAGACCAGCCTGAGCTAGAGTGAGACCCCATTTCTAAAAATAGCCAGGCATTATGGCAGGTACCTGTAGTCCCAGCTACTTGGGAAGCTGAGGCAAGAAGATCTTTTGAGCCCAAGAATTTGAGGTTGCTGTGAGCTATGACACTAGGACACTCTATTTAGGGTGACAGAGTAAGACACTTGTCTCAAAAAAAAAAAATTATTTATCTAAAATTCAAATTTAACTGGTATCCTATAATCTTATTTGCTAAATCTGACAACTCTATCATGGGGGCTAATATCCCAAGCTATAGCTAGCGACAGCTCAGGGTTCAGCAGCAAACGTTAGCTCAGAAAAGAAGAGAGAGGGCCAAGGCAGTAGCAGTGAGTTTAGGACTGAGACAACAGAGGGCCCCTATATATCCTTAGATTCTATGTTCAAATCCAAACTCCATCTCTTAACAACTATGAACTTGAGCAAGTTCCTCAACTTTATCTAACTTCTCAGTGTTTTGGTTTCTTCTTCTCTAAAATGGCAATAATTATAACTATACCAACTACTTCCCTCTAAGGGCTGTTAAAAAGATGAAATGAGTTATTTGTGAAGTGCTTAAAACAGTAGTTGGGTTATTACTATTATTGTTATTCTAATAACATCCAATAATAATACTGATATTCCAACAATATCCTGATACTCCCCTTCCTTGTCTCAGGGCCCACACAGTCCCTGGGGCCCCATTCAGAGCCACCTTGGCCCACCCAACATACTCCCCAGACACAGCTCCCATAGCTTCCTAACCCTCCCCCGATAGGGTCCTTAAGCCTCAACTCTAAAGTGACCCCTTCTTTCAGTCCCTCCCCCAACCCCCTCCACCCAAGTGAGGTGCCTGGAGGTGCCACAGGGCTGATGGTGAAGGATGACGGTGGTTCCACAATAAGGAGAAAAGGCAATTTCATCTTGATTAGCAGGCGATTTCTCTCTCTATAATAAGCACGCTCCAAATAATTAGCGTGTTTTACGTAATAATGAAATTACAGAAATGCAGTCCACTTATTCAAACAACTCACCATTACCATATTTTTAAATATTAGACTTAATTAGAGTTTATCACTTCAGAGAAGTATGCGGACCGAAGATGTTTTTAAAAAAATCCTCATAAAGTGTTTATTAAGCGCTGGTAAAGCTGGGATAATGATGTGTTTGGAAATTAAGGCAATCAAACACTTACCGCCGCTCCTGGAGGCCGGGCATGGAAATGAGGCCATTACACGCCCATTACCCGCCAGCTCACAGCCACTTGGGGGTGGGGTGGGGGGAAGGATATGCCTGGCCGAGAGGGCATGGTGCCCGGAAAAGCCTGTGCCAACATCCCAGCACTGCCTGACCAGTAAGCACATCATCAAACCCCTTATGTTACTTATAGCACACTTGGCCACCAGGAGCTCAACTCAGACTTAGCCAGGCAAATAATTGGGTTTGTCCCAAATGTCAAAGAAGAAACCCAAGATCAAACCTGATTCAAACTCCCAAGCCTGGCAAGATATGTCAACTCCATTCAAACTCCAATGCAAGATGAGGACAGAAGTCAGGTCGGACAGCCAGAGAGGTCACTGAGAGGATGTGGAAGGTGAATCCCACCTGCTGGCTCAAGCCATTGCACAGGAAGCTACAGACCCAGACCAGGTCACCACTGCCAAGGCTGGGCAACACAAGAGGGGGTAACCAGAGTAGTGGGAGGAAGCTAAGGAACTGAGCCAGGGCCAGGCTCAAGAGTAGACCTGGGGACAGAACCTGGGTCAAGGAAAGCAGACAACAAGGGTAGCAGGGAGAGGGGCTGATAGCTCCAGGCCCCATTTATCCCAGCGAATAACTAATTCTAAAATTTATAGTGCTGGGTTTTTGTTCTGTGGTCATTTATATCTGCAAGGGGAGGAAATGAAGAGGCAGCGCGGACGCCACATCTTTCTGTGTTATTGCTTGTCTGCCATTTGCAAATCATTATTAATTGTGGGCCCTGGTGGCAGGCTGGGTGGGGGCCAGGCTGGGTACATCCACATAGCTCTTCATCAAGGACCCCAGCCGCTGCCCCAGAGAGCCAATTACCCCGCCCTGATTGGGATCAGATAAAGAGGGAATTTTTACAAATTAGGGAATAAATAGAATTTCCACACAGGGCGCGGGCAGGACCTGAGAGGCTATAATGAAAAACCATCCGTCACCATCAGCGTAGCCTGGCCACAAGGCTGCGGACCCCCTCCCTGTAGGCCCACCCTAATGCTCAGGGGCCTGGGTATATGGGTCTAAGGATACCCTCAACCCTTCCAAGGCCTGGAAGCAGGAGAGGAGTTTTGGGGCATGTGTGTACCCTTTGCCCTGAAGATGCTTGGGCCCCAACCCTGGCCTGGCCTATTGCTGACTCTCCTTTTCCCTGCCTGTCCCTCCCTCAGGGTTTTAGGAAGGAGACTAAGGGAGTTCTGAGAAAGACACATCCATGTCCCTACAGTCATGGCTGCCCTAGGGCAGAGCCCCAGCCCCAAGGACCATTCACGCTGGGCTCCCATTAGCGCTCCTCCCCTTGGATCATTAAATATGTATATCTTATTACACGCCTTGTTAGAGTATCGAGCTCTATTGACTGATGATAAATCCTGAGCCTCGTCCTGGCCATAAATTTATCTGGAGATGATGAAGACTCAATAATCTAGTCAGGCAGATAATATCATCGGGCCTTAAAAAAGATCATTACATTATATGTCAGAATTAAAAGTGAAATACGCCGTAGTAACAGGGCAGTCATTCTGGCCATTACAACAGATGCCTGCCTCCCCCAGCTCCAGCCCCATCAAGGCCCATCCAGGTAGAGAGGCTAGGAAGTCTCACCTTCCTCCTGGCTCTGGGATGCCACAGCTGAAGTGCCAGATTATAGCCAGACAACCTATGGCCAAGTGAAGGGGGCCTGGCCAGGGAAGGGTGGGGGAAAGAGGCAACTACTGAGAACAGCTGAGATCTACCATCTCTGGCAGCCTCATCTGCCCCAACAAAGATTCCACCTGACCCTGTCCCTAAGGGTCTCCCACAGGACAGGCTTCTGGGCTCTTCAGTGGTTCCATTGGGAAGGTGTCAGGGCCTCACCCTCTTCCATAATGGCCTGAATAACCAGGACAGATTCTTTCCAAACTGGAGACAGGACACTGAGGTAGAGAGAGGTTAGGCTACTTGCCTGTGCTACCCCAAGGACCTGGAGAGTACCAGGCCTGTGCCATGCCAGAAGCCCAGCTGGAGCCTCTCCTGTAAGCTTGTGCTATAATCTTTCTAGACCATAGCTACCTCCTTCCTGAGAGATCTCAGGCTCAGTAACCTAACCTTTGAGAACCTGGTTGCTAGCCTCTTTCTTCTCTGACCACAGCACTAATGACTTTCTCCATTGTATCTTACCCTCAACCTTTTCAACATACTACTATTTTTGCTCTGAAATATTAAATTCAAATATCCCTGGTCTGATGATAATAAGGTTGAGTATTCCTTATTCAAAATGCTTGGGACCAGAAGTATTTCAGATTTTTTTCAGATTTTGGAATATTTGCATATACGTAATGAGATTATCTTGGGGGTGGGACCCAAATCTAAATACAAAATTATTTATGTTTTAAATAAATTTTATACATATGGCCTAAGGATATTATAGAATATTTTTAATAATTTTGTGCATTAAACAAAGTTTAGACTGCATTTTGACTATGACCTATCACATGAGACCAGGTGTGGAATTTTCCACTCATGATGTCATGTTGGTGATTGAAGTTTTAGATTTTGGAGCACTGTGTAGTTTGGATTTTCAGATTAAAAATGCCCAACCCCGTTGGGCTCAGTGGCTCACATCTGTAATCCTAGCATCCTGGGAGGCCAAGGCTGGTGGATTGCCTGAGCTCAGGAGTTCAAAACCAGCCTGAGCAAAGTAAGAGCTCATCTCTATTAAAAATAGAAAAAACAAAAACAAAAACAAAACTAGCCTGGCTTTGTGGCAGACACCTTTAATCCCAGCCACTTGGGAGGCTAAGACAAGAGTATTGCCTCAGCCCAAGAGTTTGAGGTTGCTGTGAGCTATGATGCCACAGCACTCAACTCCAGGGCAAATGAGTGAGACTCTGTCTCAAAAAAGAAAGAAAGAAAGAAAGAAAAGCCTAATCTACATACTTTTTCTCTCACTCCCTAGAACCTTGAAACTATTTATAACTCTACCCTCTCTGCATATTGTATCATCCCTCCTATCCTCTCTTCCTTGCCCACTTTTGACTATGTACTCAACAGCTACTCCTGTGCACCATGCTGAAGGAGCCCACTACTCCCTTGGGTAACCAGGGTTAATCCTCTGTGGTCTGAGACATTGCTAGTGATCCTATCTCCCTTTGGCAGTCACTGGTGTAGGGGTAGTCCTGTCCCTGACTACTGAGACATGAAGGCAAGTTTGCCAACAGGGCTTTAAGGAAAATTTCTTTACTCTTATGAAGAGCAGCAGGAGGGAAAAACAGTCCTTTATATTCTGCTGGATGTTTTCATTTCTGCACATAATATCTGGGACTGTAGAATCCATCTTCCAACCTCGAGGCGGTCAGCCTGTTGAGGACCATGCTGAAAATTCAACAGCAAGAAAATGAAAAAAAAAAAAAAAAAATCTGGGTCCCTGACGACACTGCTGAGGTGTTGAATTAACTAAACCTAGGATCACCTCACCTCTAAATTTCATTTGTGAAACAGTAAGCTCCCTTATTATTTAAGATAATTTAAATTAGTGCCACGTAGAAGATCAGAAGTGTCTTTT
Organism: Otolemur garnettii; assembly: GCF_000181295.1. Lineage (NCBI taxonomy): Eukaryota > Metazoa > Chordata > Mammalia > Primates > Galagidae > Otolemur > Otolemur garnettii. The sequence continues at coordinate 1,284,198 of NW_003852597.1, read as the reverse complement.
TCTTATAGCTAAAAGTATACTGACACAGAATGTAGAGGTAGGAAGGTGAATGATGTTAGGAATGAACCTTAGGGTATAGAAGTGATTGGCTAGTGACTTGGCACTTGTAGCTCAGAGGCTAGGGTGCCAGCCACATACACCAGAGCTGGTGGGTTTGAATCCAGCCCAGGCCAACTACAACCAAAAAATAGCCAGGCGTTATGGCAGGTGCCTATAGTCCCAGATACTTGGAGGCTGAGGCAAGAGAATGCTTAAGCCCAAGAGTTTGAGGTTGCTATGAGCTGTGACGCCACAGCACTCTACCAAGGGTGACATAATGAAACTTTGTCTCCAAAAAAAAAGTGACTGGCTAAAGAAGGCAGGGCAAAGTACAAAGAGGGTGCTGCTCGGTCAGGCTGGGAAGTCAGTAAACATTTTTATGTTTTCTTGAAACATCTCATCAAATCATTCCTTGCTGTATGTTAGGACATGGGCCACGTTACCAAAAAGACTAAAAGTCAGGTTTAAACTGAAACCCCACATAAAACATAGACAAGAAAACAAAATTTTACTAAGCAAGGTATTTTATGCCTGTGGTTTGCAATGTGAGTGGACTAAAAGCCCACAGCTCCACAGAGTCATCAGATTCAGGCTTCTTCTTTTGTTCTGTCCTGCTATTTTCAGCAGCTCCCAATCCCAAGATGATTTCATGGTCCAGAAAAACTGCTGGAATTCCAACCATTGCATCCACAATCCAGGAAAAAGGAAGGAGGAAGATGGGAAAGGTTAAGAATAGTATATTTCCCAACTGAGTTGTTTCCCTTTAAGTATTATTCCTAGGGGCCCTGCACAACACATTTCTTATGTCACTGACCAGAGTTCAGAGACACAGCTATACTTAGTTTATTTAGCTATATGAGAAACTAAAATGGTAGGTTTGTTTTGTTTTGTTTTGTTTTTGGAAAAAACTGTGAAACTTTATTGAAAAAATTTTAACAAATTTCCAATGTAAGAACAGTCTACATTCATCATTTCAGTTTGTCTTCTTTGTAATTTCTTTTTCTTTTTTTTTTGAGACAGAGCCTCAAGCTGTCACTCTGGGCAGAGTGCCGTGGCATCACAGCTCACAGCAACCTCCAACTCCTGGGCTCAAGCGATTCTCCTAACTCTGCCTCCCAAGTAGCTGGGACTACGCGCCTGCCACAACGCCCGGCTATTTTTTGGTTGCAGCCATCATTGTTATTTGGCGGGCCCCCAGCTGAATTCAAACCCGCCAGCTCAGGTGTATGTGGCTGGTGCCTTAGGCACTTGAGCCATAGGTGCTGAGCCTGTAATCTTTAAAAAAATAAAAATAAAAATAAAAGAGGGAGAGAGATGGGGCTTGCTCTGTCACCCAGGCTAGAGTTCAGGGGCAGGATCACAGCTCACTGAAAGCAATTCTCCTGCCTCAGCGTCTTCTTTAGCTGGTACCACCCTGCCTAGCTAATCTTATTTTTAGAGATGGGGTCTTGCTATGTTGCCCAGGCTGCCTTCAAACTTCTGGTCTCAAGTAATCTTTCTGCCTCAGCCTCCTAAGTTGCTAAGATTACAGGTGTGACCCACCATGCCAAGCCTACTCCTTTAACTAGGTACACTCTGACGTCCCTAGGGGCTCTATTTAGTAAGAATGAAGAGAAACCTCATAGTGGGTAGGTACCAAGTCATTTCTGTCCTAGGAACATAACTGACATACCTCCCTTTGGAGCTGGAAGTCCATGGCCCATCATTTCAATTAATTTTTTCTTTTCTTTTTTTTTTTTTGAAGACAGAGTCAGCTCACTCTGTTGCCCCAGGTTAGAGTGCCATGGCATCAGCCTCGCTCACAGCGAACTCAAACTCCTGGGTTCAGGAGTTTTAGCCTCCTGAGTAACTGAAACTACAGGTGTCGGCCAGGTCACCCAGCTAATTTGTGTGTGTGTCTGTGTGTGTTTAGTAGAGTTGAGAGTCTCACTCTTCCTCAGGCTGGTCTTGAACTCCTGAGCTCAAGAGATCCTCCCACCAAGCCCCCCTGAGTGTTAGGATTACAGGCATGGGTCACTGAGCCCAGCCGAAACTCTGCTTCTCTCTGCCTGCTCCCAGACTGAGTGTGACTAGAGAAAATCTCAACTACATAGACTAGTGCCACGTACAAGGTCAGAGTCATCAGCCTCAGCTGGGTATGTAAGACTGCCCAGGCAGTCTTCAACCTTCCTGATTAGTGTGCACACTTGCTCTTCTTCACCCTCACTTTCAAGTTTCTCTACTTGCCATAAATCTCAAATTCCTGGCCCCCAATATCACCTAATTCCCTTGCTCATACAATCTTTTCTCCTCCTTCACAAGAACCACATCGAAGCCACACTCCTGAATCTGTATCAGTTATCTTCACCAGCTCTCATGAAGGGACCAATCCTGACGTCACTTCCTAAGTGCATACCTCCACTCCACCTGGATGGTGTCCAACCAGAACCCAGGCCTTTTCTGGGCCCTTAGCTTATTAAGTACTCCCCTTTCTCTCCAACCCAGCTTCAAATTTTTTTCTTCTATCCTAGTTCCTTCGTATAAGTACGTAGATATGGCTGGGTGCAATGGCTCATGCCTATAATCCTAGTACTCCAGGGAGGCCTCACAGGAGGATCTCTTGAGCTCAGGAGTACAAGACCTGCCTGAGCAAGAGTAAGACCCAGTCTCTACTAAAAAACAGGAATAATTCACCAGGCATTGTGGTGGGTGCCTATAGTCTCAGCTACTTGAAAGGCTGAGGTAGGAGGATTTCTTCAACCCAGGACTCTGACGTTGCTGTGAGCTAGGCTAATACCATGCAATTCTAGCCCAGGTAACAGAGTGAGACTCTGTCTTTTAAAAAAAAAAAGCATGTATAGATACACTGAATCTTTCCAATCCTGGGAGAAACAAGTCTTCTAACTCCCCTTCCCTATTGGCTGGTACCCAATCTCTCCTCTAAAAAAAGTTTTAGAGGCAAAGTTCAGAGTTATTTACACTCAAAGTCTCATTTCCTCTTCTTTCACCTTGCAATCTGATAATCACTTTACCAAAACTACTTTCTCTAATGATCCCTATGACTCATGGAGTGAAGCTTTTTAGGTTTGGATGGACACAGTGGACTACTCACTCCTCAGGCTTCAGTTATCCCACTCTTTTTTTTTTTTTTTTTTAGACAGAGTCTCAAGCCATCACCCTGGGTAGAGTGCGGTGGCATCACAGCTTACAGCAACCTCAAACTCTTGGGCTTAGGAGGTTCTCTTGCCTCAGCCTCCCGAGTAGCTGGGACTACAGGCACCCACCACAATGCCCGGCTACTTTTTTGTTGTAGTTGTCACTACTGTTTAGCAGGCCCTGGCCAGGTTAGAACCCACCAGCCCTGGTGTATGTGCCCTAACCACCGAGTATGGGTGCCGAGCCCCCACTCTCTTTTCATGCTATCCTCCTCACTTCCTTTGAGCACTTCTTTTCTTCAGACCACTCCTTAGATGTGGTGTTGCTCAGAGCTGTCATTGGCTCTCCTTCTCACACTCTACTCTTTCCCCAAGCAAACTAATTTATCTGCTCCTGGGGATTAAATTACTATATATTTTCCATTAATTTTTACTTTTTTTTTTTTAAGAGACATAGTCTCACTTTGTCACCCTTGGTCACCCTTTGTCACTTTGTTGCCCTCATAACAACCTCCAGCTCTTGGGCTTAGGCGATTCTCTCACCTCAGCCTCCCAAATAGCTGGGACTACACATGCCACAACACCCTGCTATTTTTTTGTTGCAGTTTGGCCGGGGCCAGGTTCGAACCCACCACCCTCAGTATATGGGGCTGGCACCCTATTCCTTGAGCCACAAGGAATAGCGCCACCTCCAATAATTTTTTTTTCTTTTTTTTTTTTTTTTTTTTTGGTGGTTTTTGGCCAGGGCTGATTTTGAACCTGCCACCTCCGGCATATGGGGCTGGCACCCTACTCCTTTGAGCCACAGGCACCACCCCTCCAATAATTTTTAAACCCTTATTCCTACTACCACCATTCTGATGTAGGCCACTACCATCTCTCATCTAGTGGACAGCAGTACCCCTGTAAATTTCTCCTCTGTAGTGTCCTCTTAAACCACAAATCTGCTCATTTCATTCCCTTGACCTAAAAACCCTTCAATGGCTAAAAAACATGAAAATATGCTCAATATCAGAGAAATACTAATTAAAACCACCTTACCTCTGTTAGAATGGTTACTATTAAAAAGTAAAAAAACAACAGATGCTGGCACGGATACAGAAAGAAAAAAGTAGACTTATATACTGTTGGTGGCACTGAAAACTGGTACAACTTCTGTGGAACATAGTATGGCAATTCTTCAGAGAACTAAAAGCAGACCTACTATTTGATCCAGCAATCCCACTACTGGATATCCCAAGGTAAAAGTAGTATTTTTATAAAAAGGACACCTCTGCACCCAAATGTTTATCACAGCACAATTCATAATTGCAAAGATACAGAATCAACCTAAGTGCCCAAACTGAGTAGCAGATAAAGAAAATGTGGTGTGTATGCACATACATACATGCATAGAACCCCCATACACTGACCTGATTTTCACAGACCAGACATACACTTCATGTACATACCAGTACAGGAGGCCTAGTTCCTTTATGTTGAACACTTTCATATGTTGATCAGTTTGTTAAAGTCTCCTGGTTGGTCAATTTACAGAGGTTCTACTGGATACACAAAACACAAAGGTACCAAACAAAAGGATACACGTTTTTTTGTGTGTGTGTTTTTTTTTTTTTTTTTTTTTTTGAGACAGAGCCTCAAGCTATTCCCCCTGGGTAAAGTGCCTTGGCATCACAGCTCACAGCAACTTCCAACTCCTGGGCTCAAGTGAGTCTCCTGCCTCAGCCTCCCAAGTAGCTGGGACCACAGGCTCCCGCCACAATGCCTGGCCATTTTTTTGGTTGCAGCCATCACTGTTGTTTGGCAGGCCTGGGTTGGATTTGAACCTGCCACCTTAGGTGTATGTGGCTGGCGCCTTAGACCCTTGAGCCACAGGTGCCAAGCCAAGGACATACATTTTAAGAAAGGAAAAAACTGTGTTAAAATTGTAATGATCAATATTTACCAATAACAAAAGATGAATACAAGTCACATTTGAACATTTCTTGTAGTTGCAGAAGTCAAATGTGACTTGAGTGTTACAATTTTAATAGTCTTTTAATATCTTAAAACGTATATGTAATTTTTTGGCACTTTCTGTATATATACATATACAGACATATTTTACATATTTTATAATTTTAATACAGTCTTTTAATTTCTTAAAACGTATATGTAATTTTTTGGCACTCTCTGTATATATACAGGTACAGACATACAGCTGACCACCTAAGGGATGCAGGTAGTACTCAAGGCCATTGAGTACTCCAGTTTGACTTCTGGAATTATAAGAGATAAAAGATATAATACACAAGATAACAAACTTTATTGATATATGTCAATTATTACAATTTTAGTATAGTTTTTTCCTTTCTTAAAATGTGTATACATTTTGGGGGGCATCCTTTGTGTGCCCACACAGATACAAATAAATGCACACACCATGGAGTACTACTCAGCCGTTAAAAAAGAATGAAATAATGTCCTCTGCAGCAACTTACATATAGAGAACTGGAGGCTATTAGGCTGAGCGTGGTGGGTCACATCTATAATCCTAGCACTCTAGGAGACCAAGGTGGGTAGATCACTTGAGCTCGGAGTTCCAGACCAGCCTGAGCAAAAGTTGAGAACCCTTCTCTACTAAAAATAGGAAAACTAGCCAGGTATGGTGGTGGGTGCCTATAATCCCAGCTACCTCGGAGGCTGAAGCCAGTGGATCTCTTGAACTCAGGAGTTTAAGGTTGCTGTGAGGTATGACACTACTGTACTCTACCCAGGTGACAGAGTCACTGTCTCAAAAAAAAAAAAGAAAAGTAGGAACTAAATGAAGTGTATGTATTTCATAAAGTGGTGTAATAGCACTAAAATATAAGAAGGCAAGAGGGTAGGAGGAGGTTAAGGGATAAAAATCTACCTATTGGGTACAGTGTACACTGTTCTGGTACTCTTTTGTACACTAAAAGCCCTAATTTCTGCATCAAACACTTGCACTCCTTAAATCTATTGAAATTAAAAAGAAAAATCCTTTAATGATCCTGAAACAGGAAAAGAACATTAATGAAAACACTGATGAAATTAAATTAAGGCTTTTGATAGGCTTGGTGCCTGTAGCTCAAGCAGCTAAGGCGCCAACCACATATACCAGAGCTGGTGGGTTTGAATCCAGCCTGGGCCTGCCAAACAACAATGACAACCACAACCAAAAAAGAGCTGGGTGTTGTGGCGGGCCCCTGTGGTTCTAGCTACTTGGGAGGCTGAGGCAAGAGAATCGCTTAAGCCCAGGAGTTGGAGGTTGCTGTGAGCTATGGTGTCACAGCACTCTATTCAGGGCAACAGCTAGAGGTGGTCTCGAGAGAAAAAAAAAAAAGGCTTCTAATAGCATAGGGTGTGGTGGTTCACACCTTTAATCCTTGCATTTTGGAAGGCCAAGGTGGAAGGGTCACTTGAGGTCAGGAGTCCCAAACCAGCCTAATGAAGAGTTGAGATTCCATCTCTATAAAAAAAAAATAGAAAAATTAGCCAGGTGTGGTGGTGGGCACCTATAGTCCAAGTTACGTGGGTGGGAGAATTGTTTGAGCCCAGGAGTTTGAGGTTTCAGTAAGCTGTAACAATGCCACCGTACTTTAGCCAACATGACAGAGTGATGCCCTGTCTCAAAAATCAAATATAGTACCAATGTTAACTTTCTGGTACTGATAATTGTACTAATACTATGTCAGGTACGTAAGATGTTAACATTAGGGAAGGCTGGGTAAGGGATATATAGAAACTTTCCTACAAATGTAAAATTAATTTAACATAAAAAGTTAAGAGCCAAAAATTAAAACAGACCAGGCGTAGTGGCTCAAAGCCTATAATCCTAGCACTTTGAGATGCAGAGGTGAGAGGATTATTTGAGACCTGGAGTTCAAGACCTGAGCAACATGATGAGACTGTGTTTCTATAAAAAAATAGAAGAAAACTTAGCCTGGTAGCACATACCTGTGGTCCTAGCTACTTGAGAGGCTGAGGCCTAAGGATCGCTTAAGCCCAGAAAGTTGAGGTTGCAGTGAGGTTATGGTGACATCACTGCACTCTAGCCAGGGTGATAGAGTGAGAGTCTATCTTAAAAATAAATAAATAAAATAAACAAAACCAGCAATGGTTCCTCACTGCTCAGGACAGCATCCACATAACTTTATAAAATTCCGGGGATCTGGCCCTGGTTAAAGCTCTGGTTTCATCATTTCTGATCTCCTGTTACAAAGATGCTCTTTTGTCCCTTGGCTTTCTCATATGCTCTGCCTTCTGTCTGGAAAATTCCCCCTCACTTCTCTCTTGGCACTACCCCCTTTATCCCTCAGTGCACAAGCTTGCCAGTTTCCTCTGGGGTGCCTAACCTCAGCCCCACCTTTGTGCTAGGAACCTCTTCTGAGTGTCTCCACAGCACCCAATTCTCTTTCTACCACAACTGCCTGTCACCTCCTGCTAGATCACAAACCCCTTGACAGCACAAATACTACCTACAGAGGCCCTCAGGAAACAGGTACTGAGTAGAAAGAAGAAAGAACTGAAGGAAAAGAGAGCAGGGTAGAGGGGCAGGTGAACTTACTCCTAATCCAACATTTGCCGCCCAAAGTCTCAACATGCCCAGGCTCTACAAATTGAGCATATCCTTTGTCTCCAGCTTTTGGCTTTAGCTTCCTCCCTCCTCCATTCCCTCCTAGCTTCTTGGTTTCCCTAAGACTCACTGTGCCAAGAGACTGACTGGGGTCTGAGATCTCACCATTCCTGCCAGCCTGTCCTACAAAAGAAGGCAGCCAGTTGTGGTATTAGTGGTGCTGTGGCTCCCAGGCCTAGCCAACGCTACTCCTGAGAAAGGCCTAATGATGCCTTGGGACTCTGGGAGGGGGGCTGCCCTCCCTGAGCCCAGTCCCACCTGGTAAATATTTCATCCTCAAACTGCTCAGATAATCCCTATTAATTTCCATACTGCCGCCTTGCCTGGCTCAGCTCCCAATGCATTATTTATCCCCTTTGTTTGTTTGTCGCTAACAGGTGGGCCCCAGCGGAGGCGCTGACTGGGAACAAGCCCACTCCATCATAGCGTCGCTGTGAATTAATCATGAGGACTAATGGGAACCACCTTAGCTCCAGGCACTTCCCCCTGCCCTGGCACCCAGGGGTGGGCCAAGGACATCTCAGCTCAGTTCAACTCAATTCAAAACACCACATTTTATTTACTATCTGCCTACACATGTCAGACACTGTTCTGTGCTTTGGGAATAAAAGCTGAACAAAACAGATGTAAATTCTTGCCCTCAGGGAACTTACAATCTAGTGGGGGAGAGTGGAATTTAAACAACTATCAAGCAAGTAATTTCTCAATTACAACTGTGGTTATATGCTATAAAGGTGGGCAAGGGTGCTGTATAAAAGCACACGGTGGTAGAGGGACTTGACGAAGTCTAGGAGTCAGGGGAGGCCTCCCTGAGGAACCAAACCTGGAGCTAAGCTCTGAAGGATGAATAGGAGCTAATTAGGCCACATGGGAAGGTCCCCAGGTGAGAGAAGGTTGGAAGGTTCCAGGAGATGAGATAAGAGTCCAAGTTTAGGGAACAGAAGGAGACTGGCTTGAGAAGGAACAGGAGTGGTCAGCAGAAGACAGAGGCTATGAGGGCACAGCAACTGCCCCTAAGCCAACAAGGCAGGGAATGGGGGACTCTCTTCTATCTAATGACCAGCCCTTGTCCTGAGGGATACCATGGAGTCATCCTAAACACAGTATTTTCACTTATACTACCCAATACAAACACTCACACCACGTCTGCTAACTGAAGCAACTTCCGATTGACCTTGGGCTTGTGAGCCTTTGGAGGCTGTCCCTGGTGCTAGGTCCTCCCCCTCCAAGGAATCCTTGATTCCTGTTTGCTCCTCCTGCCCACCCTCAGGTGGTGCTAACCTAGGGTGACCAGACGTCCCGATTTTGGCGGGACAGTCCCGCTTTTCAACAATTTGTCCCACGTCCTGTGGCGTTTTTAAAAAGTCCCGATTTTTGGAAAGAATGCACAAACGGGCTGGAGAACAAGAAGGGAATATATGGTTTTCAGCTGCCATATGGCTATTTCGCCAGAATATGAGTTTTATATTATTGTTAATTTTATAATGTTAAACTGTAATAAATAATTGCTGAGAAGTGATTATCCAGAACTGCTTATCAAAGTTTGCCTTGTTGTCAGGCCCTGCCCTGCGCTGTCCCCTGCGCTGTCCCCTGCGCTCCGCCCCCGCCCCGCCCGCTCCACCCCCACCATGTTGTCCCGCCTTACAGATGTTAGAATCTGGTCACCCTATGCTAACCTTCAACAGAATAGATCTGGAGACTCAGGTGAGAATCTGGCCTGGGGGCTTATGAGCAGCCTGAAGGTTTTAGTGTTCCCATGGAAGGACAGGGCTGGATGTGGGCACTCAACCCTCTGGTAGAACCAGGCACAGTGCTGGGAACACTGACCTTCCTCAGGCAAAAGTGCTCACCTCACCCCCCAGGAATTTCCTCATCTCTGAGGCCCTAGTCCTGGCCTGGACATCCAGGTCATCTCAGCAAATAGTTTGTGATAAATGACTTAACAAAGTGAACATTGCACCATTTCCCATGAAAATCTTTTTTCCCAAGCACGGCTGCTCACGCCTATAATCCCAGCACTTGGGAGGCCAAGGTGGGTGGTTTGTCTGAGCTCACAGGTTCGAGACCGGCCTGAGCAAGAGTGAGACCTCGTCTCTAAAAATAGCCAGGCATTGTGGCAGGTGCCTGTAGTCCCAGCTACTTGGGAGGCTGAGGCAAGAGAATCACTTAAGCCCAGGAGTTTGAGGTTGCTGTGAGTTATGATGCTACAGCACTCTACAGAGGGTGACACAGTAAGACTCTGTCTCAAAAAAAAAAAAAAAAATCTTTTTCCCAGACACACACTTCTCTCAGAAATTTTTCTGGAGGTTTAAACAGACAAAGGAGCTAATATGTACTCAGGATTTTACAGTACTTATTTTCACTGAGCCTGAGAGTTAGAAGCTATCATTGACCCTGCTTGGTTACTATTTATTTTTTTAGAGACAGGGTCTCACTATGTTGCCCAAGCTAGCCTCCCAGTGTGCTGGGATTACACATGTGAGCTATGGTGCCTGGCCAACCCCACTTTAAAAGAGAAAGCAGCAGAAGTGAATGACTTACCCAGGATCACTTAACCTGGAAGGGATGAGCCTTAACCAGAACGAGGTCAACCTGGTTCCAGCACACTCAGAGGTATGCACCCTCTGTGGGTTTTCCATCAGCTACTGAGAAAGAACCTAATAGGTGCCTAATTTCTGAACCATATGCAGCTCTGCTGGCAAAGGCCTCACTGTGCACATGCTGAGGGTTTGTAATTCTATTCAAAATAGCCACTTTGAAAATCCATATGTCTCCAGGCTCCCTGTACATCATGGTGTCAAGTCCTGGAGCAGAGGCATCCCTCAGTGGCTCCCAAACACCAAGGTGTGTATGCCCACATGCCTGAATCCTCCCTCTCCCACTGAGTGACTGTCCTTGGCTTCCACCTGCTGTGGCAGCATGACCTCATCCTGTGCAAAGGCTCACTCTAGCCGTAGCCATCCACCTGGGCCAGCTTTACCCTTGCCTTAAGACTCATCTGGCTTCCCTGACCCTCTGTCCCAAATACCTCCTTGGCCCTACCTGGTCTCTGCCCTTCTTTCTCCGAGCTAGGGAGCCAGCATGGAGGCAGCCCCGATAACTTGCTAACGTGCTGCCCATACTGTTCTTAAAAATTTATGACTGTGCAACATGAAAAATCCGGCTGAGGAGCCATCATTAGCGGTGCTGCCTCCCTCCCCCACCAGAGCCGCCCTCGTAAATTGAGATTTATGGCTGTGCAGACGGGGCGGGGGCGTGTGCGGGAGGTGAGGATGTGGGGAGGGAGACAGGGAGAGACCAATGAGGCAGCGGTGGGGCCAGGGGCTCCCCCCTGCGGCAGCTCCAGCTCATCACAGGCTTAGGTGCTGGTGGCTGCTGATATGGAGGTGCAGACAGTGAGGTGCGAAACGACTGGGTGTCAGCACAGGCCACTTAGGAGGAGAGGGTTGAGGAGGAGCCTAAGCCAATCACTGGATCCTTTAGGTATGTAGGACCAGATCCTGAGGTGCTAGGTGCTGAGCAGAGGTCACCAGAGAAGGGGCATCATCCTTGCTGGAGTCACAAGACCCAGCCACATCCAGTCAGTTTCTCCAACCAGAAGTATCTGAGCTGGACTAGGCTGTGACTGAGGTATCCCAACCAGAGAACCAAGGGGAAAGCAACAAGGGAGGGAGAAGTCTCCCTCCACATCCTGGTGATCAGGGCCAGAGTGCAGGACTGAGCCCAGTCCCACAGCCTCCCCCAGTGGAGGCCAGGCTGCGCTGAGAAGGAAGTGCTCCCACAGCCTGCTCTCCCCCTGCAGACCCTCCCTATCACCTCCCGTACATACACCTCCTCCCCTGCTCACTTAGCCCTGTCAGCCGGGCCATTATGAAATTGGGGTTTCATTTACAGACTAATTAAACATTACAGCTTGTTCACAATTACAACGCGGGGATGAGGGAGTAACTAATTACGGAAGAAATGAGCTAACATTTATCTCTGCTCCCACCCTCCTTCTCCCACAGCCCCCCACCCCCACCCCCACGCACGCCTGGTTTCCTCCCACTCTCTGGTCAGTACCAGCTCTCTAAGCTTACTTCCTAGGATGGGGGCCCTGGCACCCCCCTACCCTGGACACAAGATCTGACTGCAGTTCCAGCTGTGCTGGAGGTGGGACTTAGTAGTGGCAGGGGACAGTCAGGGCTTTTGTGGAAGACCCTGTGGGTCTGACTAGAGTATGGGACCCTGTGATGGTACATGAGGCTGTGATATCTGGTGTGTGACAGTGCTGTGGAGCAGTGTGGCTCTATGTATCTTCATCTTGTGGGACAAGGTTTTGATGTGACTACTGCAGATGACTATTTGTATGATAGGATATGAGTGTGAATGAACCACACCCTCAACCCTTCCCCCAGGACAAGACAGAAAAGAGCTAAGTGGCTGCAGGAGGTGATGGCCAAAGCAGGTCTGGGATATGGCCCCACAGCCCAGATCCCAAATTCCTGCTGGGTGGCCCCATTCACTCTCCTGCCTCAGAAGCAAGAGAGGCAGGATACCCTGCCCTTGGGCTCAGCTGGCTTGACCTTGGCCTCTGGCCAGATCTCCCCTCTGGGGCCCAAGGAACCTCCTGGGGGCCTGGGGTGCCCCCTGTGGGCAGGAGTCCTGGGGTTTGGCTGGCTTGCCGCAGGGTTTAATAATAGTAACAGTGAGTGTAAGCGTTTCCATCCTTCCTGCCTTTGGGCAGAAGAAGAAAGGAAAGAGGAGGGAGAGGAGGGAGTAGAGGGAGCCGGCTGAAGGGAGGCTTTGAGGCCTCAGAACTCACATCAAACGGCAGGATCTGGGCCTAATTGTCTGACCCCTGCCCCTGCCTTCAATCAGCTATGCGGCTCCCCGCCCGCCCCTTGCCTAACTAGCAGCCATGTTCTCCTCATTAGGACAAGCTCCCCTTGCACACGTGTCCCCGGACATGTCCCTAGTACTCCTAGCTCCCAACCGGGCTGGTGGGAGGGTACTGCAGGGACCCAGTTTTGGAGGGACACCTGGGACAGTTCTACCCTTAGCTACTGCAGCTGGCCTGCCTGGCTGCAGGAGCCTGGATGCTGCATGCTAGGACACACTCCTGGGCTGGCTCAGCCGCTGGGTACATTCTGTCCTCTGTGTGTCCTTCCTGCTATAATCTAGCTGTCTTGGCTACACAGCCTCTGCCCATTGCCTGCTTCAGCCTGGCTTGGGCTGGGTCAGCCTAGCAGGAGGTCTGGGTCTGGGTCAGGGTCAGGGTGTAGGTTCACAAGCCAGGAGCTGAAGGAACTTGTCTGCCTACTGCACAAGGATGGCTCACTTAAGTGGATCCAGATGTGGTGATATGTCCAGTGTGTGGCTGGTGGAATGGCTATGAAACGGTAGGGCTTGGTTAAGAGCTCAATCCCTGGACCAGGAGAGATCTGTGTTCAAATTCTAGCTCCTCCCAGTACCTTTGGGTGAATGACAACCTTCTTGAGCCTCAGTCTCCTCATATACAGCAGAGATGGCAGCCTCTATCACAGTCTGAGAACTCAATGAAATAACAGATTCAAAGTCCTCTGTACTATACCTGGCACTCAGCAAATGTGCAATGATACTGCTATGACTCAGACTAGACCAAATTAATTCCCCCCTCCAATGGCCACAGACCTCACCTTCCCCACCTGGGGCCAGGGCCCAGGTCAGTAGTGTGCAGGATCAGAGTAGCTGGGGGGAAAGAGTCCAGTCCCAGGGGGCAAAGGTAGTACTTGGGAGGCAGGGACGTAATACAGTAGCTTCAGATGGAGGGGCAGGGCCCAGCTAAAGAAGTGTCAGGTAGCACTAGTTCAGGTGAGGTGGGTAGCAGGGCTGGCCCACAAGGTGTGGATGGCTGTGAGTGCTGTGGGCCCTGGGAGGGGCTGCTGGGAGCGCGGATGGAGTGAAGGTGCTATTGACCATTCCAGGAACTTATGCTCAGGACAGCAGACCTGTTGGGGGGGGTTGGGGGAGGGGCTGGCCTGGTCTGAGCCCTGACATTGTCTCTCACCTTAACCTGCGGTAATGACTTGCAAATATCGATGGAAATGCAAAGTACAAAGATTGTGTTTTTCGGGGAGTTGAGCGAAGGTGGGGAGAGGGGATAAGGAGGAAAATAAACTGAAATGAAGTCTGGTTATCTCCCATCTGTGGCTGCTCCTAATCCCCCAGCCCAAAGGAATCCAATGCAGTCCCTTATCTGCCCTGTCAATCACTCAATCACCGCCTAGTGCTCAGTGGGCACTGCACACCCTTACACATGCTCACACATGCACACGCACACACTTACTCCACTACCTCTTGCTCCAACACTCCTGCCCACCCCCAGCCCATTACTCCTCTGAGTAGAAGCAGCCAGCACTTGGTCCTGCCAGATGGATGCAATTTGCATAATATCAGCAGCAGAGGCTGCAAGATCACCAGGGGTCAGGGCGCTGACATCCCCGCACAGTCTATCTGCAAGTGCTAATTTGGCCAGCATTGATCTGTCTTTCTGATTTCTTTGTCATTTAGTCTGCCATGGTTTGACAGGAGATACAGAAAGAGACAAGGGGAGGCCAGGCCGGGGCCTGGGGCTAGGAAAGTAGGGAAACAAAGATTGTACTTCCCAATGCATCTGGCACAAACAGGACACACACACACACACCCCGCCTTCCTCTATCCACCTACCCACCAGCTCATCATCCATCCATCTTTCTGTCTGTGGTTGCTACTGAAGACTAGAGCCAGGTATATGGCAAGAACCAATTCCTCAGATGTCCCTGGCATGCCAAAGGGGTCAGCTCAGGGAGGAAGGAGCCAGCACCCATCTCCTCAAGCACTACCCACATAGGCAGTGGAGACCCCATGGACACCTAGAGTGATCCCATCTATCCTCCAGGCTTCTCACTTTCTCAAGGCCATGCCAGAAAGAGCTAGATAGGAGCGGGCTGTAGTGTTGGGAAAGCAAACACTCTTGTGTTCTCTGCCCTCCCTATAAGGCAGCTGGACTGACTCCTCCCTCCCAACCCTGAAGATGGCCAAAACTGGATAGCGGGGAACCTCTCTGGGAGAGATGGAAAGAGGGACATGAAGGTCTGCAGAAGCCTTGCATCAGCACTTCACCATGCAAAGCCCGGCCCCTGGGAATCCTGAGGGCTCCAAAGTTCTCTAGCTGAGCCCAAAAGACCTATCAGATCTAAAATGCTACCTGCTGAACCTTCAGCCAGAGTCCTTACAATCTTCCCCACCTTGGGGGAGGGGGGGCGGGGTTGTCACTACAGGGAGCGGGACACTGCCCAGCTAGATGTCCTGGGGAAAGGGGAGGAGATGACTGCAGCTCTGAGAAGAGAGCTGTCTGTGAGAGGTGGCTATGGTCACTCTGCCAAAGGGTACAGAGGGGTTTGAGGTTTCCCAGGGGTGTGAACCCCCTCCCCCGGCTGCTGTGGCTGTCTTGGCATCACCCCCTTTCCCTGCCTATGATAGCAAGAGCAGGGTGATCAGAAGGAACTCCCTGCTGGGCAAGAGGAGGGCTGGCGTTTGGTGTGTGCTAATCCTGGGCCTGAGGTCTTCAGAGGGACCTGGGAAACTTCAAGGAGGAGAAGGCAAAGCTGTACTGCAGACGAGCTCATTAGCCAGCACCCCCCCCCCCACGAGGAGGAGGGTGGGCAGCCCAGTGAGCGTGGCGGCAGAGGCGGCACAGAAAAGGCTGTCACTGTCCTTTCTTCCTTTTGGTACAAGCATCTCCCTGAGCCAACGATTCTCCCGCAGTGACACCTCTCACGGGCACTAATGAGATCCATGTCACAGAGCTAATGTGTTCTGACTGGACTCCTGATAGACACCCCACTCCTTCAGGGGAGACCACAGGCCAGCACTCCTCTCCTGGGGACCAGGCCCCACCCTGCCTCCTGCCAGCCCAGCTCTCTTGCCAAACTGTGCTGGGTGCAAGCTCCTGTGAAAGTCCACTCGGTCTGGTCTCTGGCCATGCCACCTGTACCACACGCCTCAGAGGGATCCTCCTCAGTCCCAGAGCAGCAGGGCTAAGCTTCAAGGGCAGGACCACCCAGCTGAGCATCAGAGAAGGTTCCAGTTACTCTCCCAGCCACTGAAACCAGCAGTCTGAGCATCAGGGAAGGTTCCAGTTACTCTCCCAGCCACTAAAACCAGAAGTCTGTGGGGCGTCCATGATACAATTAACAGAAGAGATTTTACTGACATTTCCTGTGCAGATTTCCAGAAAGAACAAGAAGGAGGCCTAGGCCCTGCCCTTAGAGAACCCAAGTATACAAGGGCCAGGTAATGACACCTCCAACAAATTATACTCTAGTCCGGCTTGGCGCCTGTGGCTCAAGCGGCTAAGGCGCCAGCCACATACACCTAAGGTGGTGGGTTCAAATCCCCAGCCTGGGCCCGCCAAACAACAATGATGGCTGCAACCAAAAAATAGCCGGGCGTTGTGGCGGGCGCCTGTAGTCCCAGCTACTTGGGAGGCTGAGGCAGGAGACTCGCTTGAGCCCAGGAGTTGGAGGTTGCTGTGAGCGTGATGCCATGGCACTTTACCCGGGAGGATAGCTTGAGGCTCCGTCTCAAAAAAAAAAAAAAAAAAAAAATTATACTCTAGTCCAAGTATGCATTCTGTATACTCAGATTGAGACGGCCAGGCAAGATTCCCAGAGGAGGTGGGAATCTGGAAGATGGGCAGAATTTTCCTGGGTCAAGAGGAGGAGAGCAAACTGAAGTCAAAGAACTGTCAGGGCCAGAGGAGGTCAGCTGCTCATAGCTGCACAGCTCTGGTTCTGAAGGCGACTACAAGAGCATGAAGGAGTGGCAGTGCCGCCTCTTCCTTCTTCCTCAGCTGCTGCTTCTGAGGCTTTGTGAAGGCCTGCATATTTCACATGATGCTGAGGGAAATGAAGGATGGGAGCTCCTCTGGCAGCACAAAGCCTGACACCAAAAAGGTACTTCGTAGTTCAGTACAGTGATAAGAACACAGGCTTTGTACTCAAATGAACTTGGGTTTGAATCCTGGCTCCTCGACTCAACTGGCTGTGTGATCGTAGGCAAGTCACTTTTAACTAAGCCTCAGTTTTCTCATCTATAAAATGGGAATGATGATGATAATGCCTGCTTTCATTTCATCCAACTGTTGTGAAAATTAAATTAGTTAATATGAAGTGCCCTAAAGTAATGTGGGTGCTTTGCTGACATGGCCTGGGGCCCAAACCCAGGATGTTCACTGGTAGGCCTGGAAGACAGCAATTCTTTTTTTTTTTTTCAGCAATTCTAAGCACAGAGTTCTCACCTGCAACCTGCTCTAGCACCACTCTGTTCACCAGGCTCCCAAGGCCAATCCAGTACCCCAGGAGGAAGCATCCGTCCCTAACATGCTAACAAGCCTGCAAAAGCCTTTGTGCCATGTGCTTCACTACCTCTGGATGGTCCTTAGCCATCCCTGAAACCTACCTCCCCCTCAGTCCCCAGGGCCAAGCCTACCATTCCACCTGTGAGCTCTGTGGGGCACTGTCATCTTTACCAATACATTTCTAGCATCTATCACAGTTCTTGACTTGTAGTAGGTACAAGGTAACGTATACTGAATGAAAGTTTTACCTAGTCCCCTGCTTTCATTTCCAGGGCCACTGCCCTGGCTCTGAATTAGCCATAACCTCTTGCTTTGTAGTTCTCCTCATGAGTCCTTCCTGTACCAACTACAAGACTGTAATGACTGAAGCCCAACTCTGACCAAGTCTATTCACTGCCCCAAACGCTCCAATAGCTCCCCCTCAAACATCTCAGTCTGCAGCACATGACTATGCCAACTGGCCCTCTCCCCTTTTACAGCCAATGCCCTGCCCTGCACCTGTCACCCCAACACTACTGCTAACCTGCCTCCTTTGCCCTTTTGGCACCTCCACACCACTCATGCCACACCCCCACAGCACTGCAGGGGAACCAAGCAGACACTGGAGATGGCTAAGTTACAAGATCTGCAAAATCCTTGCCCAGCATCACCCAATGCTGCCTTCCCCCCACCAATATACATACCACTCCCCACTCCAGGCTGGCAGCTCCTCACACAGTTAATTAGCTCCATGTCACTGAGGACCAGCCTGAGTGGCCAGTGACAGGAGCTGACCCCCGACCCCAGGGCTGGGAAGCAGTCCACATCAAACTCTTACAGCGCGACCCTTTTAGCACGCACAGTAACTCGGGGCACAGCCAGCTGAAGCTCATTAAAGCTGTCTCTTTGGTGCGAGGGCCATTAACCTCACTGTTCAAAACCCATGCCTCCCCTCCCCGCCTCTCCCAGCCCAATTAATGCCCTGCATCCTCCCTCCCTTCCAAGCACCCTCACCCACACCTCAGAGGCAGCCCAGAGCTGGCAGGGCAGCCCTCTTCATTCAAAGACTACAAAGATTAAGTGCCAAGAACCCCCTAGGGAGCCCCTGGGGCTGGCAAGGCACCAGAGAAGGGAGCTCCTTGAACACCCACTGAGTGCCAGGCATTGCACAAGCTTTTTACACACGTGACTTGCTGAACCTTCCTGATAGCCCTGAGAGGCATCTGGCACTCTTCTTCATCTATGCCACAGGGTCCTAGGTGGTGAAACCAGAATTTCCTGTGGCTCCAAAGTCTTTACTCCATTGTTACCCAGAGCCTATGCTGACCTGTAGGGCCCACCCAGGTGGAGAAAATTTCCTGTCTGGAGGAAGAGGGGTCCTAACCCAGGGTCAACAGGGAGAACAGACAGGAGGGGCATCACTGAGATACCAAGAGTGTATCCATGTATCTTTTCACAAAGAGGTTCTCTGGGATAGACACACAGAAGTAGGGCATCCAGATCCAGGCTGGGTCCATTAACCTGGTCTCACTGCCCTTCTCACTAGCCAGATTCAAGCATTAGCAGTTCCTCCTCCCCTGGACCAAAGCAAGTCTTCTCACTGGTGCTCTGTCTAGTTCCTACCTTTCCCATCACTCCCTTATCACTTTTTCATGGATTCATTTACTTACACATTTGTTCATCCATCCATTCATCCATCTGCATTTATTGAGCACCTACTGAGAACTATTTTTTTTGCAGCACAAAAAACCTCATTGATTCTGAATCAGAGCTTTGGTCATTCTCTCACTCACAAACCTCCTATGTCTCCTCAGAACCTCAGGAAAAATCCACAACCTCTAACCATGCAGCATTCAAAGCCCTGCTTCGGTCCATTTATTTTCTAGCTGTTCCCTAAACCAAATTTTCCACTCCAATCATGAGAAACTACTTGTAGATATCTAAACTTGTCCTCTTAATATGCTGGGCTTTCAGCTCGGCGCCTGTGGCTCAAGTGGCTAAGGCGCCAGCCACATACACCTAAGGTGGCAGGTTCGAATCCCCAGCCCGGGTCCGCCAAACAACAATGATGGCTGCAACCAAAAAATGGCCAGGCGTTGTGGCGGGCACCTGTGGTCCCAGCTACTTGGGAGGCTGAGGCAGGAGACTCGCTTGAGCCCAGGATTTGGAGGTTGCTGTGAGCGTGATGCCACGGCACTCTACCAGGGGGATAGCTTGAGGCTTCGTCTCAAAAAAAAAAAAAAAAAATGCTGGGCTTTCTCGTGCCCCCAGGTATTTGTACAGTCTCCCTACCTAAAATACCTTTCCCCATTTTTCTGCCTAGTAAACTATTATTCATCCTTTAAAGATCCCAACTTAAGTGTTCTGTTCCCTAGGAAACTTTCTGGGGACCTCCCAAGCACATCACCTTGCTGGGTTTGGTATCTTCCCTGGGTTGCATGGAAAATTTCTATGGGAGGGAGCAGCAGTTACAGGGGAGCACCCCCAGTTCCCCAGGCCTGTTGACTGCTTCTTCTTTCCCTCTGAACCCCAGAAGAGCCTTGAGATGTCCCAAATAGAATAACATGGGGCATCCCAGGAGTTAGTGAGATGTAACTGAAGAAGCAGAAGCTACCTTGGGAACTGAGAACAGGTGATTCTATCACAGCCCTTACTACCCAGGGTGACAAGCATCTGTTTCACTGTCTCTCTCCAGGATGTGCATTCCCTGAGAACAGGAACTTCTACTAAGCATGATCAACACCCACTAGGCACCAGTAAATGTCTGTGGAATGGACAGAGAGGCTACTCCTAGGTTCTCAGCCTTCTGGTATATGTCTCTAGTTCCCCATAATGATACCTACCCTAAGGTACATAGGCTGTGACAATGTTGCAACACCATCCAGGAATACCCTAGCCCCTCCCCACTTGAAATAAAGCCTATGCCTGGTCAAGTACCCTACCTGAAAGCACTTGCATTCACATATGCGCCTATGCAAACAAAATACTGTAAGACACAGAAACAGACAGATACTTTCTGACAGATATACATAGGCAGGTGGTTGCTTCCATATACAGACACATGCCCTCAGAAAAATACAGGTATATTGTTATACACACAGAGATATGTATAATCACAGACGCATTACACTCTTAGACACACAGAGACATACAGTTAAAGGTGTCATACATGCACACAGATACTCATAGACGCATCTTCATACTGATAGAACAGAAGCTACCACGGCTTCCAACTATCTGTAGTCATAGCCACTCCATTCCCCTACCAACCAGGAATCCTCCTAAGGGTGTACCCCCACCTGGTACCCCAAGTGTCCCCTTCCAACCCAGGCACCGCTCAATGGAGCCTGCTGCTCCTGCGGGGGAGTCAATACCCTGTGGACGGAGCCATCGGTCAGAAGGACCCCAACTAATTAAAAGCTGGTGAGGTTTAAATAATTCATCTCCTTAACTCCCATTGATCGTCCAGTTTAGTGGCCACAGACTTGAAACAATATTAAACAGCCTCCTCCAGCTCCATGGGGGCTAGGTAAGCTGACATGTGCCCACCCCCTGAGGATACTGCCCACTAGGGATGCAAACAAGGGGGGAACTTTGGCCTGAATCCAAGGCAATCCCCTCACTCCATCCCTTTGCCACTTCTCTCTGCTATGGAGAGAGCCCTGCCAGGGCAGTAAATAAGCCATTGAATCCCTCTGTGTGTCAGGGAACTGGGGCATGTGGGCAGGGGACTGACCAAGCTGCCAGAGGGATATGCGAAGGGACTGACCGATGCCGCTGTGGGGCCGACCTATGTGCTGCAGGCTGAGGCCCTTGTTCATGTCTAGAAGTCCATTCTTGGGCCAGCAGCCCATGGCGAAGCTGTAAGCCTGGAAGACAGGAGGCAAGAGTGGTTAACAAAGGTCCTGACTCCTGAACTAACCCCACTCACCAGGTCCCCCCAACCCCAGACCACCATAATGCTACCTAGTCCCCATGCTGGGTCCTCTTTCCACTAAGGCACTTCCAGCAGAAAATCCCTTCCCTCTCCAGAGTTCCCTTTCTCCAGGGCTTCTCCCCATGGGAGTCCCCAGCCCTCACAGGGCACCTCTCTAGAGAGTTCCTATTGACATGGATCAGGGGTCCTCAAACTTTTTAAACAGGGGGCCAGTACACTGTCCCTCAGACCATTGGAGGGCCGGACTGCAGGCCCTGGGACCAGTCGGCTGCTAAGCAGGACAGGCAGCGGTGGCAAAAACACCCAGCAGGCCAGATAAATGTCCTAGGCTGGCCGCATGTGGCCCCTGGGCAGGGCCATAGTTTGAGGACGCCTGACATGGATCTTCCTCATCAGGAAACCTCCTCTCATCAGGGCACCGCCTTCACCATGCACCCCCTTAGATTCTCCCTTTTCCAGAGCTCAAGAACTTTGCTGGGCTCCCTCCCCACAGTATTACTGGTCACAAAAACTGGCTTCAGGGAGGACCTTGGACACCCTGCTTGCAGTCAAGGTGCTTTTGACTCCGAGCAGGCCAGGAGGTGGCAGGCTCTGAGCACCATGTGGGGGCTCAACTAAGGAGTAGAGTAAGGTCACCTGCTGGCCTCAAGCAGCTCTGAAGGGAGCTCGGAAGGGGAGGGGTGAAGAGAGAGTTTGTGTGTTATGTGTGGGGGGAGCAGATGCTCTGCTGAAGGTCAAGTGCTCACTTATGCATATTCAAAGCGGCCACCCATCGATCTGTACTTAATTGTTTTCCTGGGGTTGGGGAAGGAAGTGCTGGGGGCATCGATTTCCTCAAGCCCCCAGCATTCCGCTACCCCCCTCCATGCCTACCACCGCACAGGTCCACCAGCAACCTCCACTTGGGGACACATGGCAAGAAGGGGACAGCACCGTTCCTTGGCATGACTGACTTAATGTCACAGATGAGGAAACTGAGGCCCAGAAAGAAGAGACCCACACAGCTTAGAATGCTATGAAGCCGCTGAAGAGGATTTAATTCCAGATTGGTCTACTGACAAAGTCCTGGGTTTCTACCAGTGGGCCTGGTAGTAAGTTAAATCCACAAACGTTACCCATCCCCTCATTTTAGAAGTCCCTAAACACCAGGTTGCCCTTCTCCCAGTATCAGGACAGCATGAAGGACAGTGATAACTGGGAATGAAGCTTGGGTGAATTCCAGAAGTTACACTGGGATGTGGTGTCCAGTGATGGAACCAAAGTGACTACCAGCCATGGTCAGACACTGTGCCAATGCCCAGGGACCAGACCGTGTCCACCATTCCTTTCCAGTCCTATGGGTACTTGGAGGCTAGAAACCAGTGTACTGAAACCTTAGCACCCTCTAAAGCTGTATTTCTTTTTTTTTTGAGACGGAGCCTCAAGCTATCCGCCTGGGTAGAGTGCCATGGCATCACGCTCACAGCAACCTCCAAATCCTGGGCTCAAGCAAGTCTCCTGCCTCAGCCTCCCAAGTAGCTGGGACTACAGGCGCCCGCCACAACGCCTGGCCATTTTTTGGTTGCAGCCATCATTGTTGTTTGGCGGGCCTGGGCTGGGGATTCGAACCCGCCACCTTAGGTGTATGTGGCTGGCGCCTTAGCCACTTGAGCCACAGGCGCCGAGCCTAAAGCTGTATTTCTTGACTACAGAGGTTCCAGCCTCAGCCCAATTCCCCAGCCAACCTCTCCCAGGCCTCAGCTGAACCCACAAATCAGGGGCTGACTGTGAGACTCAAGGACAGGGGAGAAGATGCTGGCCTAGAGCCTGGGCAGAGCTGGGACACGGGCAGTAAGGCAAGCAAGCAGCCAGTGGGCGGTACACAGCTGCAGTTGCTGGCTGCTTCGCCTGGTCAGGGCTGAGGCTGGAGCGCAGTGGGCCAGAGAGCAGTGGCGGCAGCCTTTCAAGTACTTTAAAATCACTTACAAAGGCCGGATTAAACGATCAGAAATTCCATTTAATAGGACAAATAAAGAAATAACAATCTACTCTATCAGCCTGGAGAAGCGAGCTGGATGGGTTTTTTTCCCCCTCTAAAAAGGAAAAAGGGAAGGAAGGGGGAAAAAGAAGGATAATGTGTGTTTACTCAAGCAAAGAAAAAAATATTTAAGTGATGTCGGGGAGAAGATTGCAGTAACTAGTGAAGAATAACATCGTCTACTTTGCTGTCAAATCACACCCGAATTTCAGTAATAGATTCTCGGCTGACACTCAATTCAATTCGAAGGTGATCCTGCTTTATCCCAGCCCATCAAATATTAAACACTTGCATTAGCAGGTGCTGCCGCTTCCCGGCTTAAAGCGGCGGCGGGCGGGTGGCAGGGCTGCTGAGGCCCCTCTGCTCTGCTCGAAGCTCGGGGACAAGGCAGCTCAACGTTATCTGCACGTCATCCCGAGTCTTATCGCAGCTAAGCGGGAAGACCACTTCAGATAACATTAGATGCTTGCCCTGCGCGTCACTATGATTAGATTATTATTGTAATTATGATTCCCTAAGATCTTCTGCAAGCTGGACTGAGTGGGAAGGGGATGGAGGGCAGCAGAGCCCAGGAGGGCCAGGCTGGGCCAGGGCAAGCTGGAGCCCCTGGAAGGAAAGTGGAGGTGCCAAGCAAGGCAGCAGCCCGTCCCGCCTGACGGATGCCTTTCAGGAAGGGCAGTCTAGCTTGTCAGAGCGAGGGCGAGATGAATTGGCGTCTCCACTGCGGCCACGGGTGTCATGCTGCACAGTTTCATATTCCCAGATAAGGTGTGATAACCAATTGCTGCCATGACATGGCCTCATCCAGCACTTCCTCAGGGGGGCACAGGGCAGGGGGAGGGGCAGTGTGTGCACATGGGTCTGCCAAGCTCCTAATAAGAGGGATTTAATTTTTACAAATGCTGCTTCCAGCGGGGCCTTCACATACCAGCCAAAGTCCAAAATGATATTAAAAACAGTTAATTAAAACTGCTCTCCTCCAGCCTGGACTCACCCCCTGCTGCCTCTACTAAGAACCCTGGCATGTCTCTCCCAGGTAGTGACATACACCCTTGCAGAGCTTAACCTTTAGATGTGACCACCAGCCTCACACAACCACCCTAAGTATAGTATAAGGGCTCAGCACATCAAGCTTCCGTCATCTTAGGACCCCTCAGGTACAGCAGCAGACACAGACAGCCACCTAGAGAACACAGAGGGTCCTACAGCAACCTGTGCTCTTGCCAATGTATGGTCTGGATCAGGCATCCTCAAACTGCGGCCCACCAAGGACATTTATCCAGCCCACCAGGTGTTTTTGCCACCGCTGCCTGTCCTGCTTAGCAGCCGACTCATCCTGGGGCCTGTAGTCCAGCCCTCCAACAGTCTGAGGGACAGTGAACTGGCCCCATTTAAAAAGTTTGAGGACCCCTGGTCTAGATCCTCCCATCTGCACCTGTACCCACACACCACCACCCTGGCACTCACTTTTAAAGCCCACGCCCCTCCTCAGATACGCAGATGACATCATGGCCCAACCACATATATGCGGCACACCACACATGCATCAGACTCTCCCTCAGGTGACTCTGTCTGTCCTTTCATTCCTTGCACCCTCCACACACGTTCTCTTTAAAATATTACATCTGTCTACATGTCTTAGGAGAGCCCTTCCTGGAAGTCCCATTCAGGGCAAGGTGATATGGGTTATGTCTAGTTGTGAAGTCAAGGCCAGCACCCAGGAACTCATCACAGCAGGGGAATCAGGAAGGCTGAGCCTGTGGGTTGCCCATGGAGGACAATGAACAGAAGCAGACCATGTTGGGTTGGAGGAGGCTTGGAAAGCTTTCTGGAAAGAGTGGTACTAGAGGGCCAGGAGGGTTGGACAGATGGCAGGAGAACACAACATTCCAAGCAGAAGGCTCAGCAAGGACAAAGGAGAACGGCAGGTGTGAGCACAAGCGCTTGGGTGTGGCTAGGGCAGCCAACTTAAGAGAAGGAGCCACATCTTGAGGCATCTCTTCCCAACTCCACATGCCAACAGCAAAACAGGCATCAGTGGGCCTTGTATCTATCCCTTTACTCTGCTCCCTCCCTCTCTCCCACCAGCCTGTGGGACACTGGGGAGAGGGGCCTAGAAGCTTGCTGCCCTTGTTCAGTGTGGGGTAGAAATCTGTTTTTAGAGTTTTCTCCAAGAGCTTGTCCCTGAGCCTCTTTCCCAACACTGGCTCCAAACTCTCTGGATGCCACTTCTCCAGCTGCACTTCTCTCAGCCCTCAGGGCCCACCTGCCAGTGATTCAGTCAGCACCTGACCAGTGGATGACTCAGGAGCAGGAACTGGTACTGCACCACTGGTGTGGGTGGGGTTGAGGTGAAAGTGGCCAGTTACCACACCAACCCATTCCAGCCCTCTGCCAGGCAGGCACGCACATTTCCCTTTCCCTGGGCTGCTGTAATTTCCATGCGCAGGGAAGCAGGTGCTGAGCTGCTCCTGGCTGGCTCTCCCCTCTCATGGCTCTGCCCGCCTTGGCTGCTGCCCCATTAGCTTAGTGGCCAGCCATCTGCGACGGGCTTGCTGCACAGCCCTGCTGTAGGCGCGGCGGGTGGCCCCCTGTGTAACAGGGAGCTTTACCATTAGCGCCTTTAATATTCTGACACCTCAGCACAGCCTGCTATTACATGCAAACGCTGATCGCCCTGTGAAATTACATTGCTGGGCCCGAGAAATGGAATCGTGTATAATCAGCCTCCTCCATGCACTGTCAGTCCCATCACAAACACGGCGCCCGGCGGCTTATGGGGGCTTAGCAGCTGCGACAAGTGTATTGGGTTTAATAGATGAAGTAGCCCTCATCGGCAGCAGCATCCTTCAAAGAGGAAAGAAGAGGCATCAACAACTGCTATGGTGTCTCTGCCCATCCATACCCCACCTATCAGGGCCCGGAGAGTGGAGTGGACACAGACTGAGCAGGGCAGTAATTGGGTTAAAGGGCTAGAACCCAGCTCAGCCTGCACGTGGAAGAATAGTCTGCTCTGAAACTTCCAGAAAACCCAGAGCTTCCAAGCCAGCATCAGCACATCCAGCTTATGCTGCCTCGCCATGAGGTGGGCAGGAGCAGACCTTTAACCACATCTCTGGATCACCTGTTACCCTGTAGGCCTAAGGCTCATAGGCCATTTCCCAAGATTAGGGACCAAATCATACTACCTGCCATTCCCCTAACACCTAACAGAGATGAAGCTGTAAAGATGATATTCTAGTGGAAGGGCAGGGTGGCTCACACCTGTAATCCTAGCACTCTGGGAGGCCAAAGCAGGTGGACTGCCTGAGCTCACTGGTTCGAGACCAGCCTGAGCCAGAGCGAGACCTCGTCTCTAAAAATAGCTGGGTGTTGTGGCAGGCATCTGTAGTCCCAGCTACTTGGGAGGCTGAGGCAAGAGAATCACTTGATCACTTGAGCCCAAGAGTTTGAGGTTACTAAAAGCTATGACGCCATAGCACTCTATGGAGGATGATAAAATGAGACTCTGTCTCAAAAAAAAAAAGATGATATTCTAGACTAAGGAAGGGGGAGAGAAAAATCTGACAAATAACTACTACTTAGCTTTTTATCCAATTAACCAACTCTTCCAAGCTGGTGAATCACAGGTAAACATTAGGGTGGCATATGCCATGTATACTTATGGCACACCTAACAGTCTCATAGAAAGGCAGTATGCTCAGGACTCAGATGTGCCAAGAAAATTTTTAAAGATGATTAATTATTCTTTTTTGAGACAGACTCACTTTGTCACCCTTGGGAAAGTGCCATGGTGTCATGGCTCACAGCAACTTCAAACTCTTGGGCTCAACTGATTCTCTTGCCTCGGCCTCTCAAATAGCTGGGACTGGACTATGTGCCCACCACAATGCCTGGCTATTTTTTAGAGATGGGGTCTCGTTCTTACTCAGGCTGGTTTCGAACTCTTTTTTTTTTCTTCTGAATACTAATTCCATTCTTTTATTTCCTCATACCACAAACATTTTAGTTTATCTGCCTTTTTACAACCTGATTTATATAAGCAAATTGCAAATAAAAAACAGGCATTCTTTAATCCTCCAAAATACACGTATGAAATATAGAACAAATCTTAGTATTTAAACAAACAGGTTTAGCTGAAGCAACTTTATTATTGCTTTATTATTGCAACTTTATTAAGGCTTCCCTACTCTGAAGCCTTCTTAAAATTAGCATTACAGTTTAAATATTTATGCCTATAAAGGTATGCATAATCTACAATATATAGTTATTTCAGAAACAAGACTTATAAACAAATTGAAAATCTAAAACTTCAACGCAAAGCTGTAACAATTAAACATTTAGGGTCGAACTTTACTATGTCGCCCTCAGTAACAGTGTTGTGGCGTCAGACTCTTGGGTTCAACAATTCTCTTGCCTCAGCCTCCCAAGTAGCTGGGACTACAGGCTCCCACCCCAACGCCGGCTATTTTTTTGTTGCAGTTCGGCAGGGGCAGGGTTTGAACCTGACACCCTCAGTATATGGGGCCTGCGCCCTACCCACTGAGCCACAGGCACCTCCTGATGTGCTATTGTTTTAAGTCACTAAGTTTTGGGATGATTTATTATGCAACAATAGTAATCAGAAAACCAATACATACTCATTTATGTATACACTCTGCCAATATTCTCAAACTCTTCTTTCCTGGTACCTCTAGACCAGGCATCCTCAAAGTACAGCTCAGCCTGCGGGCCATATGCGGACCGCCCAGGACATTTATCCAGCCCTCTGGGTGTTTTTGCCACTGCTGCCTGTCCTGCTTAGCAGCTGAGTCTTTCTGGGGCCTGCAGTCCGACCCTCCCAACGGTCTGAGGGACAGTGAACTGGCCCCCTGTTTAAAAAGTTTGAGGACCCCTGCTCTAGAGTGTTCTTCCTTTCCCTCTATAACTTCATTCCAAATCATCATTCTGGGCAACTTCAGCATCTCCAGGATAACCTACCCATGAAACTTGCCTCTCAATCTCTCTCTCAATTCCCTGTGCTCTAATGACCTTCTCCACTTCTCTACCTATCTCAGGCATCTTACCCCATGGCTATACCCTGGATCTTGTTATCACCTAGAAGTGTTCTCTCTCTGAAATCTCCCAATGATAGATTTTACTCTCACCCCAGCCTCCTATCCTCATAGATTTTGTACACTCCCTCCCTCTATCCTTAATTTTTCCCCCCAGTCTATCCAACACATTCTAGCTTCAATCCTTTTCTACTAAGCCTTGACCCCATGAATCTATCATTTCAATCACCCATTCCCCAATCTTCAAGTCCCCTACCCACAAATCTTAGCACACATTCACCAAAAAACCCCAACTATGGCTCTGTTTCTTTTTTTTTTTTTTTTTGTACAGTTTTGTGCCAGGGCCAAGTTTGAACCCACCACCTCTAGTATATGGGGCCAGCGCCCTACTCCTTTGAGCGACAGGCGCCACCCTCTATTTCTCTTCACTTACAGTTGAGCTAAGTGATGCCAGAAAAAGTCACTCTTACATGTTGGGAAGTGGTTATTACAGATCCTAGATCACAACCTTAGCAATACTCAGTGGTACCCAACAATCTACTCCTCTCCTACTTTCAAAGATAATAAAGCCACTAGGCAGAACTCTTTCAACTGCATGCCCCTCATCCTCAAATGCACCGCCATCCTTCCCTACTCTTCTCCACCAGCTCTTTCACCTCTTCTGTTCTAGACACCTCACTCCTCGGCTAAAGCCAACCCCCTACTTGTGCTTTACATGTCACCCTTTTCTACATCCTCAGGCCCTTTCTCCACCTAGCATCCCCTTTCTTTCTAAATCCAGAAACCCTTTCTCACTGGCTCCTTCCATCAGCATATGCATACGCATGAATTTCTATCACAATCATCTAACTTCTCTGTGTCTCAATTTCCTCTTTATAAAATGGGGATAACAATAGTTCCTACCGCATAGACTTAATGTGAGAACTAAAGTGCTCAAAACACTGCCTGGCTCTTTGAAAGCTAAGTATCCTCCACACACTCCCTACCCCCATCCAGCTGCTACTGTTCTCCTGGTAACAGCCAAACTTCTCAGACCTGCCTCCATTGGTCCCCACCCTCAGTCTCTGAAGTCTGGTCTCCATGCCCTCATGCCACTTGGCTCCACGGGGTCAACAACCCCACCCAAACTGGCCATCTCTGTGGACAGTTCAGGTTCTTACTTGTCTTCCCTACTCTGAAACCTGCTCCATCTCTGAAACCATTTTTTGGTGGTTTTCTTGACTTTCTACTCAGTTTTCCTTTTTTTTTTTTTTTT
>NW_003852597.1:1239034-1254313 GCF_000181295.1 Otolemur garnettii | reverse complement strand
TGGATTCGAACCCGCCACCTTAGGTGTATGTGGCTGGCGCCTTAGCCACTTGAGCCACAGGTGCCGAGCCTACTCAGTTTTCTTATTTCCTAGCTCTCTGCTGTTTTCTCACAATCTCTCATATAGTCTCCTCTGCCCTTGGTCATCTTATGTGTGCACTCACACACTCCACGCTCTCTCTTCCTATTTTTTTTTTGCACATTACCACTCTCCTTGGGTGATTTACCCAACTCTCTTGTCTTCAACCTATCTAACTCCCAAATTTGTGTTTCTTATCACTACTTGAATGTCAACATAAATATTCTCTTGCTTGCCTGGCATTTCCACCTGGATGTCACAGAGACACTTGATTCTCAATACGTTTACATCCCATTTCAACTGCTTCTTCTCCTGAGTTCCCAGATCCCAGTGAAAGCCATCACCATCTACCTGGTCTACTGAGCCAGAAATGTGAGATTCAACTTTGATTCTTCCTCTTCCTTACTACCCACCAAGTCCTGGCAGGTTGTTTCATGCCTCTAAGACTTTACCCAAGCAACTCCTTAAGCATGCCTAGAATGTCCTCTGCCTTCTCCTGCTTTTTGTCCTAATAGAATACATACTCCTTTTTTAACACTTCACTCAAAAGTATCATCCTTTACAGTCTTTCCTAATTCCTCTTTCCTTTATTCCCCCTAAGTACCCTGAACGGTGTCTGTAATGTTAGGTTTGTCTATATATCTGTTACCCCATAAAGCTAGGAGATTTTTTTTTTTTTGAGACAGCTTCAAGCTGTTGCCCTGGGTAGAGTGCCATGGCATCACAGCTCACAGCAACAGCAACCTCTAACTCCTGAGCTTAAGCGATTCTCTTGCCTCAGCCTCCCAAATAACTGTGACTACAGGTACCCGTCACAACGCCCAGCTATTTTTTGGTTGTAGTTATCATCATTGTTTGGCAGGCCTGGGCTGGATTTGAACCCACCAGCTTTGGTGTATGCGGCTGGCACCTTAGCCCGTTGAGCTACAGGCACCGAGCCATGCTAGGAGATTCTTAAGGACAAGGAATGTATCTGTAGTCTGTGAATGGTTTCCACTGAGAAAAAGGAAAGGGAGGGAAGGGGAATGGATGAAAGGACACCTCCTTGGATGTACTTCTGCCAGGTGTGGAAGCCTGGTTTCCAGAACTGCCACTCATGCTGGCCCTACCCTTTCTCCTTCAGGAACCACTGCCATTCTTGCCCAGTGGAATAGCAATCCTAATCCTCCCATAACCGTTCCTGGAACTGGGGCTGAGCTGCCTGTTCCTGCCCCATTCTCCTTTCCAAACTCTTCAGTCTCTGGGTAACCCCCACACCATTCCTTAGGCCCAATAGAGACCTGGCCAGCACACCTATCGTAACAAAATGATGGGCACTTGCATCAGGTGACAAAACCCATTCTCAGCTAGTGGTTCTGCTGTGCGCACAGTGTCCGCTGGCTACCAACATACTTCAGGGGCCACAGAGCTGCTTCTGCCTCTATCCATCACAGAACTTGAGTGGGATAATTGTCCTCTCTGTGTTCTTAACCTTATTGCTCCACTGCCTGCAACAAGACAACTGCTTCTAGTGTGCTGGGCCACCACCACAGCAAAGGTAGGTGTTGTGCTACAGGTCTACATTCCACAACATTTGGCACTGAGGGGCCAGCTGCTAGCTCTGTGTGATCCCATTAGGGTGCTGAATGTTTTCAAATGGAGTTATCTCCTTCGTTCCCAGATCCCTTGGCTTCACTGCTGAGTCAGAGGGAACTTGGGGACATTGAAATTTCTGGGATGGGAACCAGGTAAGTGCTTCTGAGCCATGCTGCCTCAGCCCCTGCGGAAGAGGGTACCCACTCTGGGGTTCCATGTGCATTGTCACAGAATCTAAGACTGCAGATCAGTCTAAGCCAACTGCCCAGGGTGAGAGCTACACTGTGAGTTTTCTTTGTTTTCATTACCATTTCCTCTCTCACTGCTTCTTTTTAGCCAGCACTTTCCTCCCTGGGATGCTGGGGATTGAATGAAACACCACCCCCGGCTCCAATAAGTGTATTTCAATTACATCTGTCACTGCATAACGATATAATGATATATCATGTGATATTAAATCCATGGTAATCATATCAGGGATTTTTTTTAATCGTGCACTAATCACATTATTACATCTCTATAATTAACAACAGGAGGTATGGAAATTCAGTTAAGGCAGTGGCCTCAATGTATTCCCCTATCCCACCCCCAACTTCGCTCCCCCGGATTAGGACTTGAGTAGGGGTGGAGACTGCAACTGCAGGGCACTACAAGCTGGGTCAAAGCCCCCACCCCCAGTGCCTCAGCCATGGGAAGAACCTTTGGCATCCAGGGCTGGCAGTGAGTATCTGGACTGAGACCAGGGCATTTGTCTATCTTGTGACTGCTCAGTATCAGTGTGGAGCAAAAGCCAGACACAGAGGCCCAACTACAAGGCTCACCTGAGCTTTCCAGAACTCCCGCCACTGAAGCATCAAGTCATCTCCACAGGGAGGGGTGTTACCTTTTCTTTCAATAGCAAAGCCCTCAAAGATGCTTGTAAGGCATAGGGCAAGTTTCTTCCTCATGGGCTCTTGTACCAGAATTCCACCTGCTATTGCCACACATATTCTACCCCCACTCCCTGACCTAGCACCCTGACTGCTCCTAACATCACCAGACCCAGCAGTTGGGCTGACCAAACCTAATTCTTCCTGGGGCCATTCCTCCCCAATTCTTCCTCTGAACTCTGGCTCTTCTATTGCATGACAAGTGGGTTTTTGACAACCACTGGGGTTGTTCCTCCATCCTTCACAATAGTCTAAGTTCTTATGTCCTCCCATCCAGGCCTAGATGGAGAAAGGCAGGGCTAGGGACTGCAGCTTGAACTATGTCAAATGACCCTGTCTCTCCCACCCCCCTTCCTGATACTGAGCTGTTAGGGCTAATCTCCTCAGGGGTGTCAGAACCAGTCTGCAAAGCAGAATTCTGTATTTCAAGTCCAAAGCTTTGAACCTGGCATGTAACTAGTCCTCAGTAAGGGGCAGGCATTTTGCTAAGTTTGACTCTCAGAAGTTGGACAGGCCTGAACATAAAAGAGAAAAATCATGTCCTTTTTCCTAATAAAAAGGAGACACTAATAGCAGTCAGCACTTAGGCAAAGCACTTTAAGTTTCTAAAGTGCTTTCCAAATTAAATATCATCTTTTACTGAGCATGGGACACCACCCCCACCCCTCACACACAGAGGTATGTGCGCACTTGCACACAGCACCTGCACCTTCACTTTACAAAGGAAAAAGAAGGATGTCAAAAACATTCATCCCAGATCCTCTTTCCTTTTCATTCAATTGCTCATGTAACACATTTATTGAGCAACTACCATGTGCCAAGCCCTATGCTGGGTGCTGGAGATACACAGAGGAAATAGACCAGGCCACTGCCTTTAAGAACCTCCCAAGCTAGAAGAAAAGACATGTGAACACACTTGCAGAACAACACTGGAGAGAAATCACCAAGAAGAACTAAGATGGCCTTCAGTGGAACATACTAGGTAGGGTGCTGAGGGAAAGTAGACATGCAGGCTAAGAGCCCAGTTCAATCATCTGAGCTGAGATGAGGAGAGTCCTAAGAAGCAGATGAGTGGGTTGAGAACTAAGAGTGGATAAGATCCCCCAGAAAGACAGTAAAACCCTTGAGAGTCACATAAAGCCCTTCTCTTCCCTGATGTTTAGAGGGGAAACAAGAAAGGCTGAAAAGATGACAAGGTTGAACGCTAGAGTCTCCAGAGGTAAGGCCCCAAAATACCTTCTTTCTGGGGAATATCCAACATCCTGGCCTCCTCTGTCAAATCAATTTTTATTCTACCCAGGTGAAATACGATGGAAGTGTGCAGCTTTGGGATCACACTGACTCATTCACAGCAAACATTTACTAAGCTCCTATCTTGTGCCAGGCTATGTGCATAACTATAGCAATGGAGTCTACACAATACTGTCTATAGAGAGCCTATAAGGCTTTTTCCAAGAGACTTACACTTAAAGAAGGGCAGGGGTCAAACAAGAAATGTAAGCTTTATGACAGGATGGAAAAGGGGAGCTTCACCTGCTTGGGAAACACATCTCCAAGAACAGGTAAGCCAAAAGTGACTAATTGGAAGGACAAAGTGTTTGGGGACATGCTAAGACCTTTAGGCAAATGGGACCTGGAAGAGTTAAATAAAGGCTAGCATCTCCAGAGCACAGAAAACAAGCATGAAGTGTGGCTGAGGAGGAAGGCAGGGGACACAGCCCCTGCAATAAGGGTTTTGTAGTGGTTTTGAAGGCCATCTAAGGCCTCCTCTCATTATCATGCTATATGATCTTGAGGTGCCATGCAATGTTAAAAGTTAATTTCTTTGCACAGCTACCCCTTCCTACTCCCAAGGGTAGACAGGCCTGGGAAAAACTAATAGAGAACCAACACTATTTTCTATCTAGAAGGTGAGGAGGAAACCACACAAGCATTCATTCATTGAATATTCACAAATTCATTGAAGGCCTGACAAACCTTGGCAACTCAAAACAGAACTCTGGGCTCGGCGCCTATAGCTCAACCGGCTAAGGCGCCAGCCACGTACACCTAAGGTGGCGGGTTCGAATCCCCAGCCCGGGCCCGCCAAACAACAATGACAGCTGCAACCAAAAAATAGCCGGGCGTTGTGGCGGGCGCCTGTGGTCCCAGCTACTTGGGAGGCGGAGGCAGGAGACTCGCTTGAGCCCAGGAGTTGGAGGTTGCTGTGAGCTGTAATGCCATGGCACTCTGCCCAGGGTGACAGCTTGAGGCTCTGTCTCAAAAAAAAAAAAAAAAAACAGAACTCTGGTGAGCACGCTGATAGAACAAGAAATGTCAGAAATCTGGGCAGCACCGGTGGCTCAGTGGGTAGGGTGCTGGACCCATATACCAATGGTGGCAGGTTCAAACCCGGCCCCAGCCAAACTGCAACAACAACAAAAAATAGCCGGGCATTGTGATGGGCGCCTATAGTCCCAGCTACCCGGGAGGGTGAGGCAAGAGAATCGCCTAAGCCCAAGAGCTGGACATAGCTGTGAGCTGTGATGCCATGGCACGCCACCAAGGGTGATAAAGTGAGACTTTGTCTCTACAGGAACCAAAAAAAAGAAAAGAAAAGAAATGTCAGAGATCAGCTGTGTTAGTGTAGGACTGGAGCCCAGTGGGCATTATTTCCCCTGTCACATTTCTCCATCATAATTTGGAGGTATGGACTGCCCTCTGACTTAGCAAGCTTAAGGGTACCTATCTACACCATCTGCCAGAGGCCCTGTCCCCTATTTCTGACCAATAACTGACCATAAGTGTGACAGAGAGTGAGTTGAGAGAACCACAGTAGGGACACAGAGGACGAAAGTGAATAGGCCCAGAGGCCTCTGGAGTCTAGAACAAAACATGCTGCTTCCAGACCCATGCCTTGTTGCATAGGCAGGAGTTGAATGGAAGAGACAGTATCCCCCACACAGACCACAGACTGAGCAGGGGCAGGAGTGTGAGCAGGAGCCTGTGCCAAGACTCCAGGGAAGGGGCTGGAGCCCAAGTAGCAGTGAATCTAAGCCTGGATCTTCTGGTTACAAAGATGCAGGTTGAGAGGATGTGACTAAAGCCACAAAGAAGAGAAGAGGGAAAGGCTCACTGTACGTGTATAGTCCCAGGATGAGTGGAAGGTGGAATCTTTGGAACAAACAACAAACTTGGATGAAAAATCATTTCAGGAAATGGCAACTCTAATCCCTAGGTCTCAGTTTCCTAATTGGAAAATGAGGGCCTTAATTCCTTGGATCCCTTCCTGATCTGAAATTTATCGATCTGAGACACTTCATTCAATCTCCCACAAGAGTCAGTCTTATTTCTGCCCCATATATTTGCTTATACTATTTCCCCACCTGAAACATTTATCTCCGTCTACCCTCTCCAAATCCTGTCTGCCAGGAGAAGGACACCACCTTCAAGAAGCCCTTCATGATTTCTCTTTCCCCCTCCTCCTACATGTCCCACCTGACATCCGCACCCAGTTCTCCCAACAGCACTTGCTTAATCACATGTATTACATGTATTCTGATTCTTACTTGATGGGTCTAGGGACTGCTTTATTACTCCCTGACCCGACATCCATTTTGGGGGCAGAAGGCAAGCTCTACTCTCACAGGGCCTAGCAGCAGACTGAGGCTATTCCTGCCTAAAGTCTAGGTCCTCATTCCCTCTGCCCACAGTCCTATGAGAACTCAACAGGACTCCACTTGAAAAGGGTGCTAAAAGCGATGATGTCTCCAAGTGCGATGGGAGATATTTGTGTCTGCTTTACCCTTGGCTTTTTGCTCTGGTTCAGGTAGGAGCGGGGTGGGCCGGCTGGCAGATCTGAGAGCACGGCACGCCCCAGCGGGCAGGGCGCACAGCGCGGAGGAAGGCGCGAGTCAGTCTGGAGTGCTCCCCATTTATCAAGCTCACGCAGGCCGCCAGCCGAGCGAGTCTTTCTATCATTACACCTCTCAAAATCCGATTCATACCACTAATCCTGCCTTCATTCTCCCAGATTAATAACATCTCTTTCAACCTTCACAGTGTGATAAATAGACAAAGAGAGAACAAAAGGAGAGACAGAAGAGAGAGAAAGAGCTGGAGCAAGTCCCCATAATAGAGAGAGCCGAGAAAGAGGAGAGGGAAAAAAGGAGAGAGCGAGAGCAGGCAGCGGCCAGAGACTGCAGCTACCTTAGAGAGCCGCTCTGAGGAGAGCTGGCGGCTGCGCCCCGCTATGAGCTCCGCTCCATCCCCAAAGAGAAAGAAAGGCTCGTTAACAGCTCCTTCCTGCCTGCACTTTTGTTCAAATTCTTTTCTTCCCTTCCAAACCTGCTTTAGGTCAAATTCCAGTGAAAATGAGTCTCCTGGCTTCCCCCATCTCCTCTCAGCCTACTACCAGGCCCAGGGAACCAACCTGGTCCTTGGTAGCAGGGCTGGGTCTGGGTACAAGACAGGGCTGGGAATGGGTTTAGCAAGGGTGGAACAAGCTTGCGTGTGTAAAGCTTCACCAGAGCTGTTCCCCGAACCTGAATCCTCAACCCCTTCCCTGCTCTTTCAGCAAAATGGGAAGGGGAACAGAGCAGAGGGAGGGCTTGGGGTCTATTCTCTGCACATCATTGCAACCTTAGGCTGCAGGCAGTCCAGTCCAAGGATCTAAGCCCCGAGTCACCCAGCCAGATGGTGAAGGTGGGCACCTCAAGCTTGCTAAAGCAGAGGGCAGTCTATACCTCCAAATCATGATGGAAAAGTGTGATGGGGGGAGCAGGGGAATAATGCCTACTGGGCCCCAGTCCTACCCTAACATGGCTGATCTCTGACATTTTTTGTTCTCTCTGCCAGGATGCTCACCTACTCCTATCTCCTTTACATACTCCCTGTCCTCCTCACAGACCCGGTTCAAGGGCTCCCCCTCCTGGATGCCCATCTGAGCTCTTCCAGGAGAATTCAGTTACTCCTAGTCTGGGTTCTGAAACGGAACATCACTTAAACATTAACTTGTAGTGAATATGTGTTTCTTGCACCCCACTGGGGGTGGGGGTGAGGGTGGGGGTCTATCTTCTGGTTCTTATTCCCAGGTCCAAGTTGCCCAAGTGGCATAGCACTTTCATTTGCTCTTGATTCTGTTTAAACTAGCCCTAGCCAAACATGGCTCAGCTTTCCCTCTGGACTACAAAGTAATTCTAGGCTGCTGTCCAGCCTGGCTCAGAGGCAGAAGCCAAAGCCCAGATGGCCCTGAGCACCCACTGCATGCACAATCCATCAGAGTGAGGAAAGGCAAGGCTGCACCAGGCTTGCTGGACCATTCTATCCCTCAGCACACTCAAGGTGCTTGAGGGTTGTGTGGGAGATGGTGCATGCAGGAGGAGGCCTGGCCCTGCCCAATCCAGCCTGCCAGCTGGCCCACCCCACTCTTACTTTAACTAGAGCAAAAAGTCAAGGGTAAAGCGGACACAAAGCTTGGTGAGAGGAGCCTTCCAGAAAAGTCAAGGCTTCTATAAGGAGAGGTGATAGACAGGAAAGTCCTAAAGCAGACCTTAGGTAGAAAGCTGATAACTGTTTAGAGGCAGGTCTCATCTAGGGGCTGACTATCTTGCAGACACTTTCCAGATTCTTTCCACTAAAGCAGGTGTCCTCAAACTATGGCCCGTGGCCCACTGAGGACATTTATCTGGCCCGCTGGGTGTTTTTGCCACCCCTGCCTGTCCTACTTAGCAGCCGACTCGTCCTGGGGCCCACAGTCCAGCCCTCCAACAGTTTGAGGGACAGTGAACTGGCCCCCTGTTTAAAAAGTTTGAAGACTCTGCACTAAAGTCTCCCTCACTCTATCCTCCCCCCCCCCCAAAGACAGCCCTCTTTCAGGCCAAAATGGCTGCTGCTGGTCCCATCATTCATTTCTGGGGACCTCATCAATTCTGACCACAACTGTCAAGTTTGCCCAGTTACATCTCTACTTATGGAAATTAACTTGAAAGCTCAGAGAAAAAGAGAGTTCATAGGGTCAAGTAAAAGAGCAAACCACAAGGGGAAAGGGATGTTTAAATAGGTAGGGGGGTGTCCCTGGGATCCATTTTACAAAAAATCCTGAAGTTCCATTAACCTTCCCTCAGCCTCCATATCAGAAGGACTTTCTATATTGTCTTCTAGCCCACCAGGCTCCTAAGATCAGACAGCTGTGATAGGGAGTATGGAAGAATGACAGTGACTGATGTTCATCCATGGGCCCAAGTGACCCGGGGGGGGGGTGGCTAAAGAAGAAGAGCAAGAAGAGAGAGAATTATCCAATCTCAGTGAAGGAGAATAGTCCTCCCTATAACGAACCTAGCCTACTGGTGCCTTGGCCTTCATGGCAGGCTAGGTCCAAGTGACCATATAGGCACACACTGCCTCTGAGCCCAAGGTCACAGGAGGGTTCCAGAAACATGGATCTCAGGTCCTTCTTCCTGTAACACCCTGTGCTACTGGTAGGTCAGACAGTCTCAGCTGGAGTCAACTCTGCAGTCCCTAGATACAGGCAGGCAGCAGGCCCAGACACCCCCAGCCTTGTTCTAAACACCTTGACACTCTAAGCATTTAGGTGACTTCCTAGACAACATCCCCAGGGGCTCAGAAAGATGCTCCTGCCCTCGGAGCTCCAGGCAGCAGATCAGGCCCAGGTTCTGAGGAGAGAAGTCACAGTGGCTCCTCCAGTTTCTGCCTCTATTGCCAATCCTCACCCAAAGCACACTCTCACCCCTCCTCTAACCTTGCTTCCTCCAACTTCTCTCACCCTCTCTGGGCTGTTCCTCCCAAGGTAAGCCATCCCAGTCTGAGGATAAACCTTATCTCCTCAGGGGGTTTGGGCTTTCAGTTGAGAGACATAACCCTAAACTCCAGTAGGGGGCCCGTCTGGGAATCAGGTAAGAGAAGGCAGACATAAAAGGGTCCCTGGCAGATCATGAAGCCAGATCCAAGTGATGCTTTCCCCTTACTCCCTGAGTACCTAGTTCTAGAGCTCACTCCTCCAGGCAGCCAGCAACACAGAGCAGAGAAGGAGAAGTTGGGTCCTAATGTGTAAAAAGCTCCAGCAAAGCAAAATCATTTACTCTTCGGTGCGACTGCTCAGCAGAGCTAATAAATCTTGCATGAGCAGGGCCGATTCTAATTTCCTAATATGAAAAGGCATTTGGATTGAGAGAGAGGGGGAGATAAAAGTGATTGAATCTCCAATAGTCCAGGTTACTGACAAGAAACATCCTGCTCAGCCCTGAGAGAAGGATGGCAGCGCCCGCCCG
This sequence comes from Otolemur garnettii, assembly GCF_000181295.1. NCBI lineage: Eukaryota > Metazoa > Chordata > Mammalia > Primates > Galagidae > Otolemur > Otolemur garnettii. Next base: position 1,244,463 of record NW_003852597.1, on the reverse strand, counting down.
CCCGCACACACCCATCTGTTCTGCCCCCCTCTTGGCGTGATACATCTCAGTCTCTTCTATTGACAGGACGTGGCCTTAAACACAGTTACACAAGTTATCATTTCTGCCTTCTGATCAATCTGAATTTTCAGGACAATTACCCTCTTAATCAATGATTGCTATCAGCAGCCCCTCGCCTGGACGGATTTCTCAGCAAGGTAATCATGCCGCCAGGCTGGACGGCGCATGCATAGAGAATGAAGCTCCGGGTGGGGTCTCCTCCCTCCTTCCTGAGCCCCTATATTCCAGGGCCGCTGCCAGCATGGAGGACAAGGACAGCAAAGTGTGAAGGCCACTTCAAGGAGTGGTGGGAATAGAAGGAAGAGGGGGGCACCCACCCACTCAGCCTTCCAAACCATCTGATTATGGAACAAACCTATTAAAACCCTAGATTTACTACCCACCACCCTGATGTATCTCCGCATGCCCTCCTGCTATCATTCCTACTTCCTAATTAGCCTAATAAAGCCCAATTCTAATTACAGGCTCAAACTATTAGGGTGACTAAGTGCAAAGAAAAGAGAACTATTGGTTTTACTAATCTCTCAGAAGCTACTAGCTCTATTCTTTTTCTCCCACGGACCTGGTTCTTGGTTACTGACTAGAATGGCAGGGGCAGCTGCTTATCTTCCTCAGATGCCTAAGCATCTGGAGTGATTACAAAGCCAGCCTGGCCTTGAGCCAGGAGGCCACCCAGCCCAACTCCCCCTCTCCAGAGCCTTCCCACAGATCCAACCCTCTGTGCATAAAACAACCCAGAGCCCCTCAGAAGAGGGAAGGAAAGAAAATAGAGGCATCAGTATTGAGTTAGCTAGAGACCATATCTGCTACCTTAGGAGCAACTCAGGGAAGTTTCTCACCTGTTGTTGTTGGGCAAAGACTTAACTAGAGAGGCCAACAGTGGACTGATAAGGATTTAGACCAAGATACTCATGAATAAACTTACACTCCATCATGGGTGGCAGACATGTATATACATTTATACTCATGGAAGAGTGGGTTGTGGGATTAAAACAGGTCCTGGCTATTCCATCCCCAGAGGGAAAGAGAATTAGAAAGTATGGTGTCTTTATTCACTGATGTTTACTGAGTGCTGCCCACAGGCCTAAGCAGTGGGAAAACAGCAATAACAATACAGTAGTGACTCCTAATCCCATGGCTCACAATCTGCTAGGACAGACAGACAAATGTAACAACAAAACAGGCAAAAACAATAAAGAAAACTTGCACATGAATGTTCATATCAGCCCAAGAGTGAAAACAACCCAAATGTCAATCAACTGATGAGTGAATAAAGAAAATGTTGTATGTCCATATAATAGAATATTATTTGGTGATGAAAAGAAACAAAGTACTGATTTATGGTACAAAATGGATAATCTTGAAAATTATTCTAAATGAAAGAAGCCAGTCACAAAAGGCCACATCCAATAAATATACATAATCCAATAAATAGGCCAATTCGTAGAGATGGAAAGTAGATTAGTAGTTGCTTAGGGCTGAGGTGTCTAGGGGGAAAAGAGAAGTGACTGTTAATAGAATTTCTTTCAGAGGGGACAAAGTGTTCTAAACTTAAATGATAAATCAGTTGGATAATTCTGTGAACATACTAAGAAACAGCGATTGTATACCTTAAATGGGTGAATTGTATAGTATATGGATAGTTCAATAAAACTTCTGATAAAAAAGTATATTATCACCAAAGAAGTGCAAGTAGCCCACAGTAGGCTCACAAACAGTAGACACAGTCAGAAAGGAGTCTAGCATGGTGACTAGCCCTCCAAAGACACTAAATATAGGTGACATAAGTGTGTGAAGAGGGAGGAAGTTCCACTGGGAAACTGGAAAAGTCTTCACAGAGGATATAGGCAGAGTTATGACTTGAAAGATAAGCAGGTATTCACTAGGCAAGAATGTAGCAAAGGGCTCTTGGGAGTATACTATACAGGCTACTTGGGAAGAGTTAGAAAAGTACTTTGGGTGTCTCAAAGGCCACACTACAGAACACACACATACTTCATCCAGCAGATAACAAGAATTTTTTTTTTTTTTAGAGAGAGTCTCAACTTTGTCGCCCTCAATAGAGTGCTGTGCCATCACACAGCTCACAGTAACCTCCAGCTCTTGGGCTTAGGCAATTCTCTTGCCTCAGCCTCCCAAGTAGCTGGGACTACAGGTGTCTGCCACAATGCTCAGCTATATTTTTTTTGTTGTTGCAGTTTGGCCACAGCCGGGTTTGAATTTGCCACCCTTGATATATGGGGAATGGCGCCCTACTCACTGATCCACAGGCACCACCCCCCTTTTTTTTTTTTGAGACAGAGTCTCATTATGTTGCCTTCAGTAGAGTGCTGTGGCATCACAGCTCACAGCAACCCCAAACTCTTGGGCTTAAGCGATTCTCTTGCCTCAGGCTCCCAAGTAGCTGGGATTATAGGCACCTGCTATGCCCGGCTATCTTTTTGTTGCAGTTGTCATTATTGTTTAGGTGGATGGGGCGGGTTCGAACCCACCAGCCTCGGTGCATGTGGCTGGCATGCCCTACCCACCGAGCTACAGGGGCTGCCAACACTAAGAATTTTTGAGTAGAGAAGTTCAGTACAGCATAATCAGTGGTTTGATGATTCAGGCATGGGAAACAACCTGTTATAGCTAAAAGGGTATGGTTTTTGGAGTCACGATATCTAAGATTTAAATCCTTAAGTCTTTCTCCCAATAAACTCTAATGACCAGCAATGACTAGGATTTTGTCTGTTTTACTCACTCACTATTTTATCTTCTGTGCTTGGCAGAGTGCCTGACCCAGTAGGTGCTCAAAAACCATTTACTGAATGAAAACAAATGAATGAATGACTATGTTGAATTCAATCCCATTTGACATACATTTATCGAACACCTACCATAAACCTTGGCACTCTAGTTATACAGTGTGAGCTCTTTAAGGGTAGGGATCTTGTCAGAGCTCTGACCTCTGGCCTCAGTGCCTTACATAGTTTCTGTTTGGCACAGGGGAGGTACTCAATCTGTATTTATTCTCTTCTCTCTCCTGGTCTAGGAGGTTTCCCTAAAACCCACTGAATTCTTAGATAGGCTAGTCCTGAACACATCACTGTGGTTGGCAAGAGAAGGGAAACTGTGCTGTAGGTATGGAAGCCTTCAGCAGAGCAATAGGATGGTGGTACCCACAGCATTTGCCCAAAAGCCGCCATGGTGTTCTACGAGGCCAGAAGGCAATATTATTCATAAAAGCTGGTAAAGAACTGAGTGAAAATGAAAAACCTTTCTCAGAACCTTCTGCAGATCCACTGTCCTGCACCTAAGACAGTGGACCATTATGCAGGGAGGAGGCCAACATACACAGGTAAGATGGAAACAGAAACTCCAAGACTTGTAGGTGGATGGGGACAGAAAGACGTTAAGCCTTATTTCCTAAGCACTCTGTCCTAATCCACACACCTACCATTTCCATATCTCCCTTCTGGTCAGAAGAACCTTCCTGATTACAGTATGAAGGGGTTCCTCAGTTTCCCAGTGCCCAATTCCTATAGGGCCTCCCCTCCCTCCCCTCCTCTTTCCTCCCTTTCTTTCCTGCAGAGCTTCCCTCCAGCCATAAAAATAAAATAAAACACAAACACCCACAGTCCAGGAGGAGGGTGTCAGACAGATAATGGGCATTTTATATCTTTTTATGACAATCCCCATAGGCAGCTCAGCAATCACAGCGCAATAAAGGCAGGCATGCAGCTTGCATAGTTAAACAACTGCTGGGTAATTAGGCACAGCAAACACACCACTGGGGAGGCCTCAGGCCTGCCCTGGGATCTGCCTGCAGCCTGCCTGCCTGCTTGCAGCTAAGTAGGTGCCAAGCCCAGGTCTAGCACCATAAGATCTTGTCATGGTGGTGATGAGGACAGACCACTGGCAGCTGCCATATGCAAACTTGGGCTCATGCCAGTGCACACTCACAAACACACCTGCCCATACCCACATATAAGTACTTCCCGAGCAACCAGTCTAAACTTCAACTCTCCAGGAGACGTGCTCTTCTTTTCCAACTAGGGCAACCTAGAGTCTCATGAGGGCCCTGCTTTATGGCCTTTAAAGAAGTCACAATAGGCACAAGCAGGGACTAGCTCATCAGAGTAACTCAAAGCTTTTAAAGCAGCACAGGCAGGAGGCACATGACACATAGACAGGCTTACCAGGATCCTCTGTGTTTTATAAACTTTAATTCAATATAGAGCTGAATTTGAAATAAATTATATTTCTATCACTGTACTTACCACTTCAATTGTATTTTTCCCCATCTGCCTACTGATCTATCCACCTTCCCTATCAGACTGGGGGCTCTGTACAGGTAGAGAGCAGGTCTGATTCACCTCTGAGTCCAGATGCCCCAACCCAAAGGACTTGAGGGAATGACTGGTGGCTAGAAGTGAACATAAATGTCCTGGCCCAGGAAGACCATAGGTCATCTGTTACCTGAGGCCTAGGTCCAGGATGATCTGAGCCAAACCAGAGAGAAGTCTTCACCAGGGCTGAGGTCACTATACTGAGTCCACATTCTCTAGTGACTCTGCCAGTCAAATTCAGAAATTATAGCAAACTGAGGCTGATTAATAAGACAAAATAAATAAAAGTCTGCTTGGTAGATTAAGATAGACAAAGGTCCCATCTATAGGAACCATCCAGCTCAGCTCTGAGAAGTTAGTAAGAGAAAATTAAGGCACCCAAGCTGAAACCACTTTTACCCCCAGGGAGTTGACAGCAGACAAGTCACCCCTACAGAAAAACCACAGGTTTACCTACCATAATCCTATATGAATATGAACTAGTACTCCTGCTGATCTCGACCTGGCCATCAAGGCTCCCTCCTCTGCAGTCCCAAAGCAGCAGGTAGACAATAAGCTTCTCCTTACCTCATATTCTCATGGTGAAGCCCAAAGCCCACAGGCATTCTGCTTCAGTCTTGCCATGCCAAACTGACATGTACCAACTCACCAAAGGCCTCCACAACTGCTGAGTCCCCAGCTCTCCTGACCTGATGCCTGGCAATGCCTGCCTCCTCTGAACCCTCAGCTTTTTTCCAATGGGATAGTTGTGTAGTCCCAAAGCTAAAGATCAAAGTAGGTAAGGGTGGGCGTTGCCCATAGCTCAGTGGGTAAGATGCTGGTCACATACACTGAGGCTGGTGGGTTCGAACACAGACCCAGCCAGCTAAAAAACAATGACAACTGCAACTAAAAGAATAGCTGGGCATTGTGATGGGCACCTGTAGTCCCTTTTACTTGGGAGACTGAGGCAAGAGAATTGCTTAAGCCCAAGAGTTTGAGGTTGCTATGAGCTGTGACGCAATGGCACTCTACCTAGGGTGACAGCTTAAGACTCTG
>NW_003852597.1:1231873-1238771 GCF_000181295.1 Otolemur garnettii | reverse complement strand
CACTCTACCCAGGGGAACAGCTTGAGGCTCTGTCTCAAAAAAAAAAAAAAAAAGGCTTGGTGCCCATAGCACAGTGGTTATGGCGCCAACCAAATACACCAAGGCTGGCAGGTTTGAACCCAGCCTGGGCCAGATGAGCAGCAGTGACAATTGCAACAGAAAAATAACCAGGTGTTGTGGTGGTCACCTGTAATTTCTGTTCCTTGGGAGGCCAAGGCAAGAGAATCGCTTAAGCCCAAGAGTTTGAGGTTGCTGTGAGCTGTAACACCATGGCACTCCACCAAGGGTGACATAGTGAGACTCTATCTCCAGGAAAAAAAAAATGTAGGTAAGGGTGAAGAGGGGCTTCTCTCACATTTCTTGCATCTGTCTCATTTTTGGCTGAGAGGAAAAAGGGGGAACCTGAGGTATCATGAAAAATCTCATAATGGCAAAGGTAGAAGAGATCATAAGACTCATCCAACTCCCTTATTAGATAAGGAAACTGAGGCCTCAGGAAGAGCAAGTGACCCAGTATCAGTGTATCCGAATATTTGTTTTCTAGCTTCATATTCAGTCCAGAGGTCTTTGTACAGAGGTCTTTGCCCTCTACAGACAAAGCCTCATCTGCCCACCTCTAGGGCCTAAATCCCATACCAACACCTTCACCCATTTTCCCATTTGTGGGCACGTGCACAGACAGAATACACACAGACAAACTCAGGCCTGCCTGCACAAAACTCCCCAACTGGGGGGATACACGTCTTCAAACACATATATACATGCATGTACAAATGTGTGCACCCTCTTCACGCACAGATCCCCATTAAATACAACAGAAGTCACTCTCACGAGACCAGAATATAAGGCCAATTCCTATCCTTACCAATCACTGGCTTTCACTGACCATACAACTGTTATAACAACAGCTGCTGTGTGTTTGTCTGGGCTTCCAGCTCAAACCAGGCCAGTATCTACTGAGACAAGTGACAGGGGGAAGCTGTAAGAAGAGACACTGGATTTACATCCTCCAGGCCTTGGGCAAGCTTCTTAATCTCTCTGAGTCTCTATTCCGGCACCTATAAAATAGGAACAAAGCCTTTTTCTTGCTGAGGAGCTGTGAGGATTAAATGCAATAATGTGTGTAAAGTATCTACCACCGAGGCTGGCATTGGTGTTCTATTATTATTGGGACTGACAGATATGGTCAAACCTCACTTTGCAGAGTGTCTATAGGACGGACGGTGCGGGAGGGCTGTGCCTCCTGCTCTCAGGGAAGTCTCCTTCCTTTCCTGTCCTTTTCTACAACTCTTCCAATTTTCAGAGCCCAAAGTAGCAACAACAAAATCAAAAGAAGGAAGAAGAAAAAAAAAAAAAAAACCTTGGGAGAAGGCAGAGTAGAACTAAATGCTCCCTTAGCTCTCTCCAACTTAACAGAGGACTGATTAATCCATCTCTCCACTGATACCACGCCCTGCCTCTCTCCCAAACTGTCCCTAGCTTTGCACATAATTTATGCCTCTATTAGCTTCCTGAGGTGGCCCCCTGCTTGTCTCGCTCTGCAGATAAAGAAAAACAGCAGATCTAGACCCCTTCCTCAAGTGACTCACAGTCCCTCACAAGGACAAACTAGGCCACACACAGTAACTCGGAGGCGTGGGCTCTGGAATATGCTGGGCCCTAGTAACTTGCACTGAGGGTTAGAGTACACATTCTATAGTCAAGATACCTAGGCTAAAATCCAGGCCCCAGACTCCGGGCAGCTCCCCATTCTCCCATGCTTCAGAGTGAGCCCAGAATTCACTTCCTCAAGTACACAAGAGAAAGACAGAGGGGGCTCATGGTGGGACCAGGACACAGAGGTTGCACCATTGCTGAGCAACACCCAGCCAGAAGCAGACAGACCCTGGGCAGGTCTGGTTGTAAAGACCTACCACAGAGGGCAATGCAAGAACTCCAGAGCAGAGGTCAATCTGCAGCAGCTGCAGGGAATCAAGAGGGAGAAAGAATCTGAGCTGCCTGGAGCTGATTTCCTCCCCTGCTGATCCCCTGTGGCCACAACCACCAGGGATGCAGACTGGCTCCCTGGCTGAAGATGTGCCAAACTGCCCACCCACAGAGAGACCAGCACTGCTCCAAGAGCTTCACAATGAAATCTAATCTATTCCCACACTGTCATTTCCCATATTTTACCATAAGGATAGAGGTCTTCTGTCTAGCAGTCTCAGACTGTCCAGGCCAACATGCTACAAGGCAGGGTGGCCACTTCCCTCCTTGCTTGTTCTGGTCCACAGGCTCTTTCTTCCCATGCACAGACATAAACATAGCAGGTTTCTGAAGCTACTGCACCACTCCTAGAGGGTAGCTTAGGCTGGCACCACTTTTGACACTGGGCAATGATTCCTACACACTTGATCTTAGCCAAAAGGCCGAGAAGCGATGGGCAATGATTCCTTACCGCACACACTGGCCCTCATTCTTGCTGTCACTATGCTGTTCTTTTGGTAAAAGGCATATACACAGCCAGTCCACATGAGGAGCTAAAAAACCTGAAAACTACTGTTTGCAGTTCCCCAATCCAGCAAGCTGTCTTAACACTTCAGGCCTTCTCTGCCTAGATACCATTTCTACCCTGTCACCTGAAAATTTACTCATTTTTCAAGATTCAACTCAAATGTCTCCTTACTGAAAACGTTCTTCACTTTCTTTCCCCCACCCCAGGTAAAACTGACTCCTCTTTCCTTTGCACTGGAGGCAGCAGAGCAAAGCAGTTAAGAACAGGGACTCCAGAGTTTACTGCCTAGATTCAAATACTACTTCATCACTCATTAGCTGTTGGACTGCGTGGAAGGAACAGTAACCTCTCTGTGCTGTAGTCTTCTCATCTATTATGATTGTGTTAAGCCACATAAAGCATGTGGAACAGCCGTTTTATTATTATTACTGATTATCTCCGCTTTACAAATGAAGAAACCAAGGTTCAGAAAAGGTAAGTAACTTGCCTCAGGTCATAGCATCTAGGGTGGGTGATAGAGTCAGGAATTGCCTTAAGGGGAATGTGACTCTGCACTCATTATCTAGGCATACTGATGGCAGCTGGCACCAAGGACATGAGATGATCAACTTCCTTAGTGTCAGCTGTGAGGACCCTGGTGCTCACAGGAACTCTGCTGGGGGAGTTTCCTTTTCCCAGCTACAGCCCACAAGGAGCCCATGTGTCTCCTCAACTTCTCTTCTCCCTGTAGCCTAGACATCTTGTCTTTAGGGATCAGTATTGGGACAAGGGAAGGGTAGGAGCATAGTGCTATCATTTTCTTCCTGGTCAACTCCAGGAGATGTATTATTTTTCTTATCTTATAGAGGGGAATACTGAGGTTCAAAGAAGTTAAGTGACTCTCCTAAAATCCCACATTAAGTGTGGAGCTAAGATTCTAAAGAGGCCTACTGGACTCCAGGGGCTAAGCTGTGTGTGTCAGGTACTAGTCATCTTTAGTAAGTTCAGACAGGGACTTGTGATATTTGATGTCTGAGCCAGATTCATCTAGCTCCCAAGCTCTTTCTCCTACACCAGTGATTTCTAGCCTGTGAGCCACTTCCCACACCCCTAGGGCCTAGTGTATACACATTTCACCTGAAGACTAAATGAAGGGTAAGTCTCATATACAGTCACACTATTTGTCCAAGTTTTGCGGATAGCATCATAATTAATAAAATACAAATTCATTAAAAAAACTAATGAACTTCACTGTAGTTTTTATCATTATGTCCTTCCTCTATCATTATATGCCCAAAACACAAGTTCTACCAAATCCTCAAGGGAGAAGTCTGTGAAGTTTTCTGACATTACTAAGGGCTGTGTCCTCTGCGTGTCTACCTCCCTACAGGCACTCCAAAACCACACTTAGGTGCCTTTCCCAAGGTACTTTCCTTATGCTTGGGTGTGGAATCTCTATGTAGAATAACCGTCCAAAGGTCAACAGGAGCAAGAGGAGGCAAAAATCCCTTCCAGGTTGAGTCTTGTGAATGCTAAGAACTAATGTCCAGCAAAGAGACTCAAGTCCTGGGCTATGGAAGGAAGGAGTCCTGGAAGTGAGTTTTTGTCTTTCTACCTAAATGTCCAACTCCTTGCCCTGCCCATTGCTTAAGATACACAGTCTGGGGAAAGAGCACACCAACCTGGGTTCAAATCCTAGCTTCACCTCCTCCTGGCTATGTGCCTTTAGGCAAATCACTTTACTTCTGTAAGTCTGTCTGGGAAATGCAACAGAGGAATAAGCATCCAGACTCCCAAGCTCATTAGGCCAGCCCAGTATTATGGATTCAACTGAACTTGTTGATGTGGCAGGTCTAGCACCAGGCACTAGAGATAGAGACGGACGGTGTGTAGACCTCAACAAGTCTAGTAGGAAATGAATATTCCTCACAGTCTAGTAGGAAATGAAAATATGTAACCAGATAATTACAATGGCATGTGATGTGCTCAATACAAAGTTCTGAAGCATACAAAGGAGGAGGTGATTTACTATTTCTAACAGAGGTGGGTTTTGAAGGGTGAACAGGAGTTTTTCCAACACAGTGAAAGGGGAAAAGCAATGTAAGCAAAGCTAACAGCATAAGTAATGGAAGGTAAACAGCTATGCATACTTGAAGAGCAGACAGAAGTTTGATATGTCTGGAATGTTATGGAAGGACAAGAGGTATGGAGATAGGGATGTTGTATAATGAGCCAGATTTTCCAGGGCCTTGGTTGTCTTGCTCAAGAGAAAAGATGGAGCATAGCCTTTGATACCTACCCTCTTGGCTCCAGTGCTCCTCCTGTCAAAACAAGAACCCTACAATTGCACCCTTTTCCATGCCTTTGATTTAAGAGTTCCTCTCCTGGCCCTGACAGTAAGGCATTTCTGTCCCACAGATTATAACTCACTCTGGGCTATTATTCAGCTCCCCAGCCCTGGCCCTGCTGCAGTTAGTCCAAACATAATATCCTTCATGCATATATTATCTGTCTCCCTATTATCTGGAATCATTTCGGAATTAAATTTCAGTCCTGCAATATTGGCTTCAGGAGCGGCGCGCTTTATGGGCTAGTCAAAGGTTAGAATACCAATCAAAATAACAGTGCCGATGCAGCGAGACATTTTAATATTCCAAAACCCGGTAATTGTAAAAGGACATAATATTTTTTCCCTGATTACCCCAAAGGCAACACATGTTAACAAGGCGAGGGAAGGAGTGAAAGAAATTTCAGAGTTCAGACAGCTGTAAGACATATTTAAAGGAAAAGCCCAGGCTGGGCACTACACCACAGCGGCAGAGAGACAAGAAGAAAGGAGATATTCCCTCTAGTTCTAGCAGCCCCTGACTCCAAACATAGCACCACTGCTCTTCTACCTCTGGACTACACCCCAAGAGCTTATTCTCCATGGCAGATATCACAGAAGGTGGGATGGAAAAGGAAAGAATCAGGATCTAATTTAGTAGCCTCCAGCCCTCAAGACTGGCCCCTCCCAGTGTTCCAGTCTCAAACGCAGCAGCACACACTCTGGGCTGCTTTCCTGCTCACTCTCTCCTTATCTCCTTCCTGTGCCCCCACCTCTTCCTCATTTATATGTAGGGCTCTGTGTCCAGGACTCTGTGCATGAACTTCTTCTCAAAGGAAGTAGGAAGCCGTGATCTGGCCTGCAGGGCTGACCGTCACCAGGATACCTGTCCATAGTTTCCCCACCGCCCCAAGGATAATGTTCTGTACTTGGATGATGCCAAAGACCTGGGACCCAGCCCCAGCCTGATTCTGACCACTGACTCTCCCAGAAGTATCTGTCCTCAGCGCAAACTGTCCCTCTCCAAAGTAATAAAAAAAAAAAAAAAACCACCTTGCAGGGCCTGTAGAGAATTACACCTCTCTTGGCTTTCACTTTTGTTTGTTCATGTTTTTCCCAAATTAGCCCTGAAAAAGGTATTAGCTCTGAAGAGCTCTGTGGCCACCATCCTGCAGGCACCCTTCTATAAAGAGTCCTAGCTTCCATTCAGCTGCCTATCACGTGAGCAGCTTTATCCCCACAGCTCCTAAAAAGTGACCTGACTAGCAGGGTTTTGGATCTTCTCACTCCTGACACTTCCTGGCCAGCTCAGCCTACTCACTGAAGCCTCCAATCTGCATCATCTCAACCTGCTGACCTGCCTATGGCCTCTAGCAAAGAACTTCATTAAGGCTGAGAATTTATTCCTCCACAAGCCCTTAATTTATTACTGCACTGATTGGGACTCTGAATGCTCCAAGGTCAGGAAAGTCATATTCAATCGTAGATACCAACCCTTCCTTTCAGCAGTTTCTCCTGCTGTTCCCCTCCCAGGGGAGTGGGAGAGACAGAATGTTCCTTGGAAGGACCCAAGAAAGTCTCCTCCTCCTTACTCTAAGAGCTGGTCCCAACCCCACCCACTCCAGATCACTTAGAAATTGTAGCAGGGCACAGAGAACAGGCAGCAGAGGAAAAGTAGAGTAGCGATCTTCATACCCTAATATATGTGGGTCTGTTAAATACGAGGTGGCCCCTGGCCCTACAACTGCTGGGCATCACTGGCTGAGCCCTTTTTGCTGGGAATGACTCAGAATCCTCCAAAGATTGGATGTCTGCTTCTCCAAAAGTCCACCTGTCTTAGTCTGCTTTGCATTGCTATAAAAGAATACCAGAGGCTGGGTAACTTATAAAGAAAAAAGGTTTATTTGGGCTCAGTGCCTATAGCACAATGCTTACAGCACCGGCCACATGCACTGAAAATGGAGGTGCAAGCCCAGACTGGGCCAGATAAACAACAATGACAACTGCAACAAGAAAATAGCCAGATGTTGTGGCAGGTGCCTGTGGTCCCAGCTACTTGGGAGGCTGAGGCAAGAGAATTGCTTAAGCCCAAGAGTTTG
>NW_003852597.1:1127298-1231042 GCF_000181295.1 Otolemur garnettii | reverse complement strand
GGTGGCTGGCGCCTTAGCCGGTTGAGCTATAGGCGCCAAGCCCCTTATGGAGGTCTTATCCAACTTTTTTGTTTCTTGATTCTTTATCAATAATAACATTCTCTTCAACCCAACATTAGCTACACTCCTATGGCTATACCTCGGAACCTCCAACACCTAGCACTACCCCATCTCTGAAATCACTAATTCAGACATTCTATTCTCTAACCATAATCCCTAATCCTTCTGTCTGGCATGCTCAACTATACCCAGCATACCTGTTTCGCACCTTATTGGTACCTAACTACTTTTTCCACATCCATTAGACCCCTGGCAATCTTCTCTTCTCTCAACATCCAGCTTAAATCCCACGGTTCAGCTTGTCAACTGCTGTCTTATCATATCTTCAATGCCCTGTTCTTTTCATCATATCTCCTTGAGGAAAATCTCTCCCCTCGACGAGTCAGAAGTCTACTGCCTCCACACCCATAGCCAGGTGGCTGAGCTCCTTGCAACAACCCTGTGCAGCAGTTTATTTTTTACATTTTAAGGTTTAAAAAGACCAAAGCATAAAGTAAGGATGAACTTGTTCAATGTTTTCACATTAGCATGTGGCAGTTAGGACTTGAGTTCAGCCTGACTTTTTATGCTAAAGAGACAGAGAAAGAGAGAAAAAGAGTGATAGAAAAAAGACCATGAGAGTGTGGGATTGCAGAAACCAAGGAAAGAAAGTGTTTCAGAAGAGAGATGGTCAACTCAGAGAAGACCATACAAGATAAAGACTGAAATAATAAGCACTGGACTTAGTAACAAGGATCCCTGTGACTTTGATGAAAACTTGAGGGGCATGATAGAGACAGCAATTAAACTAGAGAAAACTGAAAAGTCATAACAACCAAACAGAGTAGCTCCAGTGTGAATTAATGTCTTCAACCTCAACTGAATCCTCTCTACACTGCCTAGAAATCCTACTGTACTTCTTCTCAAGTTAGCTTACACATCTGTTCTTTACTAAAACTGTCACTATTCTCTCTGCTTTCTATAATCCTACCTAGCTCTCACCTATTATTTACCGGCAAATGACTTATCTTGTTTCATAGAGAAAAATTGCCTCTTGGGATGTGAAACACCTCAACTTGCCACAACCAAATCTACAAGCCTGCCTACCTACATCTATCTGCACCCATCTCTTCTTCCCTCCATTACAATGGAAGAGGGAACCTTCCTCCTGAAGAGAGACACTTTCAAGAACCTGGGTTCTCTATCCCATCTCCTCTCACCTCAAGAGACCTCCTTTACTGCGTCCCTCTCACTTTTCTAGTTACCTTTGCTTTTCTAACAGATACTACAAACAAGCCCACGTCTTCCATCTTAGAAAACACATCCTGTCTGAACCTCACACCTGTCCCTCCCTTAGCTTTTTTCCTTTCTCTGTCCTTTAAAGCCATATTCCTGAAAAGATTTAAGTTTCTCTATCACCTCATTTCTCTTTTTACTTCCTTTCTTTTTTGGGGGAGGGGGGACAGGGTCCCACTATGTTACCCTCAGTAGAGTGCCATAGCGTCACAGCTCACAGCAACCTCAAACTCTTGGGTTTAAGCAATTCTCTTGCCTCAGCCTCCCAAGTAGCTGGGATTACAAGCACCCACCACAACGCCTGGCTACTTTTTTTTTTTTTTCGGTTGTAGCTGTCTTTGTTTGGTAGGCCTGGCCTGGGTTCGAACCCACCAGCTCCGGTGTACGTGGCTAGTGCCCTAACTGCTGAGCTACAGGCACTAAGCCTCATTTCTCGTTTATTCCCTGATTCTCTCCAATTTGGCTCCTGTCCCTATCATGCCACTCAAAAGTTTTCACCAAGGTCTCAGAGGTCCTTGGGCTCATATTTCAGTCTTTACACTGTATGGCCCTCTCTGAACTGACCACTCCTCTTTTTCTGAAACTCCTAGCATAGATTCTGCAATAGCACATTCTCATGATCTCTTTTCTTCTACCACTCTTTTCTCTGTCTGTTTAGCACAAAGAGTCAGGCAAAATGAAATTTAAGTTCTAGCTCTGCTACATACTAGTATAAAAACATCAAGCAAGTTTCATCATTGCTCTGTGCCTTGGTTTAAATAATACCAACTATGGCAGAGTTTTGTGGTGACAATTAGATAACGCAGCTACGTACATATGGTATCTAGCAAAGCGCTGTCCACATGAAATTTAGAATTTTCTAGTAGCCACATTACAAAGTAAAATGAAACAGAAGAAATGATTTTAATAATATATTTTATTTAATACCCAAATATTTCAACATGTAATAAATAAAAAAATTATGACACTCTACATTTTTTCCTTGGAAATCAACGAAAGCCTTGGAAATCTAATATGTAATTTATACTTACTGCATATGTCAATTGGGATGCTAAATCTTCAGAAGTTGTACTCAATTTGTTTTAATAGTATAAAATGTAGATTCACCAATCCAGGTTGTTCTAAACATACTTAAAATTTGTTTTTCAAGAAAGTTTCAAATTTACACTTAAGTAAAATTAAATAAAATTCATATTTTGTTCCTCAGTCATACTACATTTCCAGTGATCTACTGCCACATGTGGCTTATGGAAACTACCTATACTGGACAACACAGGTCTAGCCATACAAATGTAATCAATAAATAAGAACTATTATTATTATTAGTGATCACTCCTTCTCTGTTTTTGGCTCTTCCTCCTCTATTTCTCAGATGTTGGTATTTCTCAGTGTTCTGTCCTGGGCTTGCTTGCTTTTTTCCTTTGAGACAGAGTCTCACTTTGTTACCCTCAATAGAGTAAGTACCATGGCATCACAGCTCAGAAACCTCAAACTCCTGGGCTCAAGCGATCCTCTTGCCTCAGCCTCCCTAGTAGCTGGGACTACAGATGCCCACCACAATGCCAGGCTATTTTTTTTTTTTTATTATCACCCTCGGTAGAGTGCCATGGTGTCACACAGCTCATAGCAATCTCCAACTCCTGGGCTTAGGCGATTCTCTTGCCTCAGCCTCCAGAGTAGCTGGGACTACAGCTGCCAGCCACAACACCTGGCTATTTTTTGGTTGCAGTTTGGCCGGGCCAGGTTCGAACCCACCACGCTTGCTATATGGGGCTGGCACCCTACCCACGGAGCCACAGGCCACCCACCCCCGGCAATTTTTTTTTTAGAGACGAGGTCTGGCTCTGGCTCTAGCTGAGGCTGATCTCTAACCTGTGAGCTCAAGTAATCTACCAGAGTGCCAGGATTACAGGCGTGAGCCACCATGCCCGGCCTGTCCTAGGGTTTCTTTTCTTCTCACCCTATACACTCTTCTTTGGCAATTCCATCCACTTACATGCTTTAATCATCATTAAACACCAATAAGTCCCCCAAATCTGTATCTCTTATCCAGAATTCACCCCTGAACTCCAGACCTACATTCTCAAGTAACTCCTCAATAATTGAATGTCTCAAAGGCATCTTAACTCATTATGTCCCACTTGAATTCATCTTCTTTTCTAACCCTAAAACTTCTTCTATTATTTCAGTAAATTCATTCCAATTCACCCAGTTGCTCAAAACATAACTTCTAGGGTCATGATCCTTCATCCTCAACCCCATGGCCAATCAATTATCATTTCCTCTTTCTTATACAGTCAGTGTTGCTATTAATACTCACTCAGAAAGAGCAAATTTGTTCCAATGCAAGTGATGTATTAGGGAACAATTTAGCATAATGAAATTTTTCATTCATTTATTGCAATTTTATCTGTGAGAAATACTAGATAAACACAGGAAACTATAGTCAGCTGAACAGAGCTGTGTATAAATATACAAAACACGTGTATGCACACACCTCAAACGTCACCCAGCCAGCAAGATCATATGTGCTGTAGACTGCATTCATCTGATTTCAGACTATCTTCTACCACTTCACAATAACTCACAAGCTACGACCCTTCTAATGCCCATTTCTACAAGCAAAGTATGGGTTGTTTTCTCTTTTCTTTGAGACACAGTCTCACTCTGTCACCCTTAATAGAGTGATGTAACATCACAGCTCACAGCAACCTCAAACTCTTGGGCATAAGCAATTCTCTTGCCTCAGCCTCCCAGTAGTTGGGACTATAGGTACCCACCACAACACCTGGCTATTTTTTGGTTGCAGTTGTCATTATTGTTTAGCAGGCCCTGGCTAGGTTTGAATCCACCCACCCTTGGTGGCTGGCACCCTGTCAACTGAGCTACAGGCACCGCCTATGGGTCTTTTTTCAAGGTAAAGTGCCATATTTATTATAGTATTTATGTGTTTCTTAACCATTTAACATGTGTAAAACTACCCTACCATGTTTATTAGATTCCTAATGTTTCTTTTATGTGTCACTGATGAAGTTTTTGAGTGTTGTACTCCTAACAAAATTTTTATTACACAACTTTTTGTAGCATGGTGATTTTCAGGAACCCATATGTTGCTTTATAGCAGAACGAACTATATTATTTAACTCAAGAATCAGTCCATTTCTCTACATTTCCACTGTTATCAGTTTAAACTGAGTAACTATCATCTTTTACCTCGTCTATAGCAATGGTCTAATTCTGTGGTTCTCAACCAAGAACAGGACTTTCCCCCTTCCACCCTGTCCACTGGGCATGTATAGAAGTGGGATACATTTTTGATTGTCTTGGGGAGGGGCACTACTGTCACTCAATGAAGAGGAGCTGAGGATGGTACAAGTTCAGCAATGTCACCCACACAATGATGTTTCACCCTGCCAAACACAGCCCCATTAAGAAAAACCATTCACTAATTTCCCAAACCTGTTCATAGCTCTATGCTACAGCCAGAGAGAGTGTGTTTTTTTTAATTTTTTTTCTGGAGACAGAGTCTCAAGCTGTCACCCTAGGTAGAGTGCCATGGCATCATAGCTCACAGCAACCTCCAACTCAGGCTGAAGAGATCCTCTTGCCTCAGTTTTTCTACTTGTAGTAGAGAGGAGATCTTGCTTT
This sequence comes from Otolemur garnettii, assembly GCF_000181295.1. Lineage (NCBI taxonomy): Eukaryota > Metazoa > Chordata > Mammalia > Primates > Galagidae > Otolemur > Otolemur garnettii. The sequence goes on along the minus strand of NW_003852597.1, from coordinate 1,226,059 downwards.
CACTCAGGCTGGTCTCAAACTCGTGAGTGCAAGCAATCTACACGCCTTGGCCTCCCAGAGTGCTAGGATTACAGGCATGAGCCACCACCCGTGGTCCAGAGAGAGTTTTTAAAATGCAAATCAGATGATGCCTATCCTATGTTTGATACCCTTTAAGAGCTTCCCTCTACCCTAAGCATAAAGGTCAAAATCAAAGTGTAGTCCACAGGCTCCCACCACCTCCTCCAGTTTCATCTCACACCACTCTCCTCTTATTGCCTTCAGCATGCTTTAGGTAGTCATTCACTCGACGAATAACAGTTAAACATCTGTGTGCTAGGAACTATTCAGACTGACAGGGTTAGAGCAGTGAAGGAAAGAGACAAAAACTCTGTCCTCCTGAAACTTACGTTCTAGTTCCAAGAAGCTGTCAGGCTCCTCCTCACCTCAGGGCCTTGCCACATGCTGTTGATGTGCTTAGCCAATCCTATGCAACCTTCAGGTCTCAGCTTAGACATCTCTCCCTCAGGGAACTATTCTCTGATCCCACCCCACTAAGGCAGTTCCTTATTGTATGATCAGTGACTATGAATTGTTTAGTGTTACCTGTTGAAATTATTTGTTCAATATCTGTATTTTCTGTTATATCCCTAGGATCTCACACAGTATTTGGCACAGAGAAGACAATCAAGAATATCTGCTTATCAATGAAGACATAATATGTTTATCTGTAGGCATGTGTCTTCACACTTTGATATTCATGTATTTATAAATATATTCATGTCTGGGTATATTTCCAAGTATTTCTGTAAGGAATTATGTCTGTGTGAATATGTGCATATGCATATATGGATATGGAAATACAATTTTAGAGTTTATTCACTAGGGTATACTCATTCACATGAGTTCACATGCATATATTTATGCATGTGCACACATGTTTGCACATATTCTTCTGGGCCCTCAGTGACAGCTCTGACCTCCAAGGGAACTGGAAGCACGATCCCAAGTCTTCTCTAAACTGACAGCTCAATAAGATTATAAGATCATTCAATGACATCCCAAATGTCAGCAAACACTGGCTTGCTCTACTCTGCTATAGGGGAAGTGGGTGGAGGCAGGAGATGTGGAAACTTGGCTATACAAAAGTTACGATTTCTGGAGGCAACCCACACCATTTGTGGCAAGGACAGGGTAAAAGACAACGTTTTGCCTCTGCTCACATCAGAGGCCTTATAAAATAAGAACAGGTAATTCAGTCTCCTTACTTAGATTGCCAATCAGACCAGAACCCTCCCCACCTTTTTCATGGGGCAAAGCCCTGCCAGGGGAGTTGAGGAGGAAGGGAGAAAAAAGGCAAAGAAGAAAGATAAAGTAAGATTAAGGACCAGAGAGGACCTTGTAGATAGCCAGAGCCTAGGTCACATGGGGGAAACAAGGCATGGAATAAGGCTTTTACATAATTCTCCTGCAATTTTGGCAATAACCTCTTTGGTTTTCCTTTTATCATCATTCTTCTTAAGGGAGCAGGAATCATAGTGCAGCCTGCATTAGGTCACACAGTATAAAGGTCAGGAAGATTACCATTCCCCTGGGCCTCTAGAACTCTGCAGCCTCTGTGTCTTAAAAGCTGCCGGTAATGGGCGGCGCCTGTGGCTCAGTGGGTAGGGTGCCAGCCCCATATACCAAAGGTGGTAGATTTGAACCTGGCCCCAAGCCAAACTGCAACAAAAGATAGCCGGGCATTGTGGCGGGCACCTGTAGTCCCAGCTACTCGGGAGGCTGAGGCAAGAGAATCACCTAAGCCCAAGAACTGGAGGTTGCTGTGAGCTGTGATGCCACAGCACTCTACTGAGGGTGGAAAAAGTGAGACTATGTCTCTTTAAAAAAAAAAGCTGCTGGTAAGAAACAGGCTAGTCCAGAGATAAGACATCACTCCTATTTGCGCACTTAACCACACCTGGAATATGACAGTTTATTTCATGAGAGGAAGTCACAGGTTGACTGGGAACAGAGTCCTCAGTTCCCCCTCATACTCATGTTTTACAGCAGCACAGTCCAGCAGAGAACAAAACTGAATAGACTCAGAATAGCCTGCCTCCACCCCTTTAAGCCCAGCAGCCCTAACATGGCCCGGGGTAGCAACGTTACCACATGGGTCGGCTGCTTTCCTGCCTTTCTGCCAAGGAACCTAGAGGCAGGGAGCTATCCATATACCAACAAGTTTAGTGAACTTCACAGAGTAATTGTTCATGGTCAGCGCCTGCCTCGCCTGGCCGGGCCTTCACATTGCATTTGCTGAGGCCAGCAGGCTGCCTCAGATGTGCTCTGACAGCTGGCACTCTGTCTTCCAGGAGCTGCTGCTGAGCCACACCCGCTCGCCTAGCCCCACCAAGCCTCGCCTGGGAGGACCTTCATGGAGCCAGTTGTCAGAGATGAGTTAGGGGCAATTATTCACTACAGCACTATCACTAACACATACTCTATACCTAGCTCTGGTCTAGCCATCCAGGACACAGAGAAGAGACTTAGTCTCTGTGCTCCAGATGGACATGTCTGGAAGGAAACACACATGAACTCAGTGTCAAGTGAGATAACTGATATCCCATGTGCCCAGGTGCTTCAAAACAAGAGACTGAGCTTCTTAGTAGATGTGATACTCTTGCTGAATCTTTGAGGAGAGGGCATATCCCTCATGAAGATAACTGGGAGACATGTCAGACAGAAGGAAGGCCAAAGGCCAAAGCCTAAAGCTAGGGCACAGCCCAGCCACCTCAGCTAAAGAGAAGCAGTAGCACCTACTCAGTTGTATGGAAGATCAGTAGGAGAAGTGGGTAGGGGTCAAAGTGCAGACATGCCAGAGTGCAAAGTAGTTTACAAATGCTGCCATAAAACATGGAACTAAGTCCAAGGTCATTCTCAGTGTAGCATAAATACTTAATAAAACCTTCTCTTCCACTGTTCCTACATGTGCTTGCTTAGCTCCAGGCCACAAACACACCAAAGGCATGCTGCTTTCCCTGCTGAGAACGCATTCTCTCCTCCTCATATCCATAGCCCGCCTTCCTTGAATGCCCAGTTCAAGACTCTAATCCCCATAATACCTAGTCTGGCCCCTCAATGACCTCTCTCTTTTCTGAGCCCCTGAGAGCTACCACCTTCTCTGAGCTTTCTGGAATCACTAAGCTGACTGGTAGCATAAGGCTCCTAAGGCTGCTCCAGGGCTATTGTCCTTAGATCAAAATGACTTATAGGAGCGAGTCTCCCTAGTAGACTGGGCCTCCTAGAGCAAAGATCCCCACAAAGTGGGAATTGGGGGGGGGTGCCTAGTCCTACATATCCTTTCTTCTGCTAATCTAGGAAGTACAGCACACATTAGGAAAGTATAGTTTTCTGGGTGATTCCTTCTCTGCCAGGACTCGCCATCATAGCTACATAGTCCTTGCCAGCCCCAGTCCCAGTGCAACTCTCCAGGGTTTTGGTGCCAGCCTCCTCCCTCATGCCCAGTGGGAATTAGGTTCTAGTTTCCATGGTGCTGCCTCACATGAGCAAGGCTCTGCTGGAGCTCAGCAGGACCAAAGCCAGCTTGAATGAACTCAACTTTGAACTTGAACAAACAAGAGGGAGATATACTGTGTTTCCCTGAAAATAAGACCTAAGCAAAAAATAAGCCCTAGCAGGATTTCTATGAGCCCTACCCCGATAATAAGACCTAGTGATGGGCGTGGCTATGCAGCATATCTGCGTAACCACGCCATGCATTTCGGAGCAGTAAAGAAGACTGGAATACCTTTTATCTGCCACAGCACCTTTCTCCGAGCAGAGCCGTTAACACTTGTGCAGGTGCACAAGTAACCAAGGTAGCAGGCATCCTACTGTGCATGTGTAAATGGCTAGGGGAAAGGAGTTCACGCATCACTAGTGCCAGCCCCACTAACAAGGTCAGCTCCCCCTGTCAGGTTCCAGAAGATGATGACTTAACTGTATTTGAATAAATGTAGATTGTTGTATTATATTTAATAAAAATAAGACATCCCCTGAAAATAAGCCCTAGTGTGTCTTCTTGAGAAAAAATAAATATAAGACAGTGTTTTATTTTCAGGGAAACATGGTAGTCAGGAGGTTTGGATGCCATATTCATGATGACATCAAAGGAGAATACTTTTCCAGAGGCTCAGCTAGACCACCTCTCTCTGAGAGACAACACAGCTCAACCCAGAGATTCAGCTCTGAGTAAGATTTACCTGAGACTTCTCTGCATGTCTGGGTGACACCAACCAGGGCTCCACCCTGGTCCCCAGGCAGCTCCCCACTCTCAGAAATAATCACAATATTTCCATGCATGTTAGCTAGGGAAGAGGAAGGAGGGATGTTCAGAATAGAGAAGAACAAAAAAGAAGAAAAAGATTAAAGATGAGAAAAGAAAGCAAAAGAGGGATGCTCAAAGGACCAAGAGAATCAGAGGATGCACCCTGGCGGAGCTCAGACACAGTACCTTTTTCAGATTAATCCACTGCTTGAAGTAATCCGCAATTGGCAAGCCCAAGTATTGGCACTGGCCTGGGAGCCTACAAAAAAGGGAAGAGAGAACAAGTTGGGTACATCTATTTCCCAGGTACTGAGTCTTAACCTATGAAGTCTAATAGAGTCCATAGGACAAACAGATTCCAAAAGGACAACCCATTAGCCATGGGTCCCACCCCACCCAAAAAAGGATCCCTCCTTTAGCACCATGGTCACTGGGCTCCAGATTCAGCCCTCAGATTCAAATATGAGAACCCAGAGACTCTATTCAAAATAATATCAGCAGCTACTATTTTCTAATAACTTATAACATGCTAAGAATCTTACTTACCTTTTCACATTTAAATCTTCAAAGCGATGCTGTGAGGTAGGTACTATAGTCTACATTTTATGGTGAGAAAATGAGACTCAGAGAGGTTATTTTTAAGAGACATTATTTTTATTTATTGATTTTTTTAAAATTTATTTATTTATTTGCAGTTTTGGCAGGGGCCGGGCTTGAATCCACCACCCCTGTATATGGGGCCAGCGCCCTACTCCTTGAGCCATAGGCACTGCCCCTCAGAGAGGTTATTTAAGGTCCCACAGCCAAAATATGACAGTGCCAAGAACTAACCCCAGGTATGTCTGACTCCAACGCCTATGTTCTTTCCAGGTGCCAATTTGTTGTTGCTGTTTTGTTATAGCAGAGAGGAAGAGAGATAAGACAGGAGGAGGGAAAGACCGAATGATTTAGAAATAGAAGGGCATGAGTTTCAGTTCACATTAAAGCCTTTGTCTATAGGCTTTTTTTTAGGTAGAGAAAAGAGGCCATGCAGAAGGATAAGAAGAGGTCAGAATTTAAACCAAGGGTCTGTTTTTGCTTTTTTCTTTAAGTTAGAATTTACTATCTCCCCTTCTAGCTAATGATGCCATTTTACCCACACAATTTAAACCAAACCTGCACTGATGCTTAATGGGGGGTCAGGAACTTAAGACTCAAAAAGTAAGACTGAACCCCTGTCCAAAATGGGCTCAGTTTGTTCAGAAGAATGGATAATGACAGAAAAAGACAAATACATCCTTAAGTTGGAGCATGGGGGCACATGGAAGGATGGAGGAAGACAGTATTAGAAATACCAGTTAGAAAAGATCAGAGTATTCTTGGAAAGAGAAAAGGTTGGCCATAGGCAATGAAGAGGCTCTGAAGAATTGTGATTCACCAAGATTGTTCTAGGGGCAGCAAAAAAAACAGATTCAAAATGGGTGGCACCTGGGGCTCAAGGAGTAGGGCACCAGCCCCATATACCGGAGGTGCTGGGTTCAAACCCGGCCCCGGCCAAAAACTGCAAAAAAAATAGACTCAAAATGCACAGTAGTAGCAGAAGAGAGACAGTAGTGGTGGAGATAGTGATTAAAGAACAGACATGAGATATAAGGGAGTAAGGGAAACCCGGGAGACCAAATGGGAGGTGGGGCCCACTGAAAGAATGCAGTGGAGTACAATTAAAAGGTGTATGGCAGGGGTCCCCAAACTTTTTAAACAGGGGGCCAGTTCACTGTCCCTCAGACCGTTGGAGGGCCAGACTGTGGGCCCCAGGACAAGTCGGCTGCTAAGCAGGACAGGCAGCAGCGGCAAAAATACCCGCGGGCCGGATAAATATCCTAGGTGGGTTGCATGTGGCCCGCGGGCCATAGTTTGAGGATGCCTGTTGTATGGCATGGCTAGTTTCAGACTATTTGCTGAGATAGACACAAAGGAGGCAGCAGCATTGAGCATATCTGATACCTAGAGCAAACCAATATTTGAGTCAATTTTATTATTGCTTTAAAATTCTCTATATGGTGAGCGTGGTAGCTCATGCCTGTAATCCTAGTACTCTGGAAGCCCAGGGCAGGTAGATCACCTGAGCTCAGGAGTTCAAGACCAGCCTGAGCAAGAGAGAGACCCCCATCTCTACCAAAAACAGAAAACTACCCAGGCATGTGGCAGGCAACTGTAGTCCCAGCTACTCGGGAGGGTGAGGCAAGGGGATCTCTTAAGCCCAAGAGTTTGAGGTGGTTGTGAGCTAGGATATCATGGCATTCTACCCAGGGCACAGATTAAGACTGTCTCAAGAGATAAAAATTAAAAAATAATAAAATATAATTCTCTACATGTGGTGTATGTCCTTTCTGCCCAAACTGGAGGGACTGCTCCCACAGCCTCACCCTCAGCACACAACTAGAAGAAGAGGATTTAGGAAATGTAGTTTGTCTAAGAAGCAGAACTTTAGTCTGATAATAATTTTATTTCTTTCTTTTTTTTTTTCCCCCACCCCCTCCAATTTTATTTCTTTCAATATTTTTTTTTTATTTCTTATCCTCGATATTTGTGAAAATGCTTGCCGAGTCGAATAATTTTAGAAAAATAACATTTAGCTCTCTAAGTGAAGGAGGCTACCCAAAGCAGCATGATCTGCAAAGGAACAGGTTTGGGAGACTGACCAGCAAAAGGCAGGGAGCCCTGTCTTACTTCAGCCAACCCCAGCACCCCCTAATTCTTTTAGTTGACCCAGGCCAGAAGTCCTATTGGCTCTGGCCAGCCCTGGGAGGAGCTCCCTCTTCAGCAGGATTTCAAGGATAGACAACAGCTGTATACATTTCTGCCTAGTTATGAAAGGTGTAGGTCATAGGATTCTACCTCCTTCTCTGAGAGACCAAAGGGGCCACCTTGAGGGCAGACCAAACAGATTGTCAGAATGGATACCCAGCCTTAGATATGGCTCAGTAGCAATCCTAAGTACCCTTCTGTACCCAAGTCTCCCTGGGGGCACATGGGGACTATAATTCTCAGTCAGGGGTTCTCATCACTTGTAGGTACACGTGCAGTTTGCAGACTCACTCAATGGGCATTCAGGTTGTTGAATGGTCCTGTGGGTGGTTTTAGCCCTCTGACTCTAAGATACAAGCAGACAGATATACCCATCCTCATGACAGACACAGAGCCAGATGCCTAAACTTCAACTTTCAGGTGCCTCATGGGAAGACAGCTACACATCCCTATCACACACTCTTACCCTAGCTTACAAAGCACCAAGCGATGATGTCTGTGAAGAAGGTGGGTCACAGTAGTTGTCACTCCTTACGCAATAGAGGGAACTGAGGCTCAGAGAAGAAAAAGCATTTGTTCAATCATAACAAGCCAAAGGAAAAACTAGAGATGGAATCCAAGGTTTTTGACTGCACAGGCATCAGCTATATAGATGCACTTAGAGCTCTTTACAGTCCCAGGGGAACCAAAGCCTTAGGCCTTAGAGAGGCAGGTAGCATGGTGGTCACTGCTCAAGGTCACATCTGGGTTCAAGGTTCTTAGGAGCCTGAGGCTAGGGTCAGTGCGGACCAGGGAGCACATGATTCCACCAATTTGGAAAGAAAAAGAGCAGAAGTCCTCCTAATACAAAGGGCCTGAATGCTCTAAGTTCTTACCAGCTACTGGTCTCAAGAAAAGAGCCACTGGCAGTGGGCCCTGAACTGGCCTGCAGGTATGAACGTGCAAGCAGGTTTATGGTGCCCAGGTCTCCCTGCAGCTGGAGTCACTGGGCACAAAGCTCCCCAACTGCCCAAACATCATCTGGTCATGCTTATTACTGTTGCCCAATGAAATTTTATGCACCGAGTCCACAGGTGTGATTTCCCCTTCTTTATGAGGGTCGGAATGACATCATTGATGGCCAATAGAAAAGAGCCAATTATGTCCAGGCCATAAAAAGGAATGAGATTTTTTTCAACCAAATCAAAACTTCCTTCAGCTTCATGAACGCAAGGGGCCCCCTTAAGGAAGGGTCCCCCAGTCCTGTCTTCAGGCTCTAAACTGAGGCACATGATTGGATTCAAGTACTATGGGCCTAGGGTCAGAAAAGGGCTCTACCCTTGGCATTTACCTGTGGCCCTGCTCTTATCAACTGGCCCCTCAGGATCCACAGAACATCAGACCCAACCCTCACCTCTGACTGGCTCCTCACTACTCCATCCAAGGGAAAATTAGAAAAGATCAGTACTCCTTCAGCTCTCTTATTACTCCTTTCAAGTAACACAAAAGAAAGCAGAGAGCCCTCCCCTTGCTTTGAAAGAAGGGAACAATATAGGGGGAAGGGGATTGTAAGAAAATGCACCCTCCCCAAGCACAGAGCACAAAGCAAAAGGAGCCCAGCCTTCTCCACCCCGACCCTCATTCAGCCCTACCACCTGCAACTGAGCCACTTTGGTGGGGCCCAGACAGCCCTGATGGCAAACAGGTGTGGCTAGCTTGGCGGCAGCCAAGGCAGGGGAGTAGCTCATTAGGGAAACACCCCCCTTGCTAATGGGTATGGCCAAGATGGAGCCACTGTGAGCAGGAGCTCAGCTTTGAAGATTAGGTGAAACAGAGCTGGGGGAGAACTATTAGGCTTGAGACAAGGAGACCAGCACCTCCATAGAAGTCTGACAGACAGACTTCCAGATGGACACAATAGCCAAGACCAGCAAGAGAGCAGGCATCAGCTTTTCTCTCTTCAAGTCTTAGAGCCAGACCCAACTCAGAGAGATGCATGTCACTCACTTTTAGCAGATCCAAGCCCTTAAAGAGAAGGAAGACCAGTAGACTCTGGAGCTATCCATGACCCTTTCTGCCTCTCAGGAAAGGCTGTGAGAACTGGATCTTGGAGTGATGAGGGCTGTCAGTCCTGTGCCCAATAATCCACAACAGGCATATACTGTTCACCTGCAGGAGGAAACTACTATGTTCCTATGATATGGGGGAGTGTTGGGGAGCAAAGGTGAAGAGAGGGAGAAAAGCTCTGTCTTCTTCAAAGTCATCATTGGACCATGGCAGCACAGAAGGCCCAGCTACTTAGCAGTCAGCCAAGCAGTCAGATGGAAGATCCCACCATGGGACACTTACGAGGGGTGGGTAAGGCAAGTTTCCATGCAAGGTTTCCACACTTGTTCATTCCAATACAAACACCCTCAGAGAATACTGTCCCTAGCTGCCCCGGATCTCAGAACTGTCACAATTTCCTATGCTTCCCTCCAACTCCCCAGTCTCAGGAAAGGTCCCATTCACATTGGACCCCAGTCTGGAGACCTACCTATTCAGGGCACTCACAGTCTGCATTATGTTAGTCTGTATCCCGCATGCACAGGCCACCCACGCACCCATCAGGCACCCAGGCAGCACGCAGCCGGGGACACAGCTCTTTGTCTCTCTTGTTTCCATTCCCCCACCCAGAGGAGATAAACAGACCCCGGGTGATAAACGGCCCGCCTTTCATGATCACTTTTCCTCAAGTTGAGGAGAGTAGCTGGTGATGGATGGGCTGGAATTTGGTTATCAGGAAGGGCTGTCAGCCAGAGGTGCCTATCTCCTCCCCCACTACACAGGGCATCATTACACTGTGGCATCAAGGTAAAATATGACCAAGGGGAGGGAAGGAAGAAAGAGGGGAAGGCTGAGCTTACACACGGAGCAAATTGAGCAACAATGAGAGCAGGCACGAGGCTGGGACGTTAGTTATCTGCCGGTGACACCTTTTATCTCTGCACAAATTGGTCCTTCCTCCCCCTCTGCATCCTCTTATACAAACAGAGGCAGACACAATGTGTCACCACTGCAATAGCGTAGCAATTTAACCCGAATTAGTGAAGGGGTCAAGGTAGGAAATAGGGGTTTCTCATTTCAACAGGTTCCTCAGTCTCAGCTCTGAACCACCACATTGAGGGGAGGAGGGTGAGGAGAAAGCAGACTCATAATTGAATTCACTCACTTGGCTGCTGCTGATGTATAAAAAATTAATGCTCAAGTTTCCTAGTTATCAAAGCTGGTTAGGATCCATCTCACCTGCGAGACACACCATGTCAGAAGACATGGAACAGCCCACCCTGCCCCGGGCAGGCTTAGCCCTGGTGCTTCCAGCCAATGTAGGAACTGGCCAGAACAGGAAGGAGAGAAAGGTGCTGCCCAGAGGTATCAGCACTGAGCTAGAAACCCCTGCTAGAAGCCTACAGGACAAGGTGCTGGGGAGGTGGGGTATGAGGGCAGGGGCTGGGCTCTTATAGGAGATGATTGCATTAAAGGTGATTCTTGACAGTTCAAGAATACACTTGAATCTACAGAGAGAAAAGCATTTTGGCTCCACCCTCTATGATGTCCAGAGTGTTTTACAAGTAACCCCTCTCCCTAGAAAGACTCACATGCTACTGTGCCTAAAACAGGATGCCAATAGTAGGTAGCACTGGTGGCACTGACAAGCAAAAGAACAGGGAGGAGAGCAGCCTGGGATGGCCTTTACTAAGGGACCTGAAGCTGAAAAGGCCCCTGATGGTGGGGAGTGCCACCCAGCACCATGGCTCCATTATTCTTAGAGACAACTTGGTCAAGTGACCATGTATTCTTAGGCAAGTAACATCACCTCCATGCCCTGCTCTGTGAGGGTAAAAGGAGCCAGCCAAGGAAAATATGCTCTGTAAATAAGGTCTCAAAAAAGGAATTCTGGCTCTAAGGAGATCAACTGACCCCAAACCTGCAATACCCTTTGGAGATGCTATCAGACCACCTGCACTGAGAAGACAGTGTCTAAGGACAAGAATACTGGAGAAGGCTTACTGGGGTGACAGGAAGATGGAAACTCCCAGAACCACTCCACAGCTGCAAAAATGAACCCCAAAAAGCTTACACTGAGGGGAGGAGTTATGAATGGAGCAGGCACCTTGGGACTCATTCTCCAAATCCAAAGAATCAGCACACAAATACAGAGGAACAAAAGCCAAGATCGTAGTCTAGACACAAAAATCAGAGAACTTTCTATCTCAATCGACTGCCTCATATGTATGAGTACTATAGAGACCCAGGACCCTGAAGGTAGAGGCAAAGGAACCTGATTCCTATATTCAGAGAGCTTCCAGGCCCATCTAGAAGTAGCTAAAACATAAACAGAATGATCCCCTCTAGGAGAGACTGCTGAGAAAGGGTTATGTCACTTCTGGTGGTGGGAGGGTAATGCAGAAGGCACTTAGAGAGACTCAGCTGCGTTCACTTCTGCTCAAGCAAGTCCATGTGCATGCACACAAACACTGTCACACGCCGTCCCTCCATTCTTCTCTGCCTGCCCACAGCCCCAGGGGAATGCACTGCTGACTTCTCAGCCCACTTTGCCCCTCACTTGCCCCCATCCTCAAGACGGCTGCAGGTTACATTTCCAACCACAGGCTTCAGAAAGATGATACACTTGCTGGAGCCTGCAAAGGGTCAGGCAAGAGTACTGTTTGAAATACCAGTGTGACAGCTGGCTCCTTGTCTGTCTCTGCCTCCCTCACCCCCTCCCCAAACTTGTCATGGTACAAGAAGTCTATAAGCAGCCCATCAGCTTTAAGTATCAGTGTGCATGAAGCGGGAGCATGAGCACGAGGGAGCAGGAAGCAGACAACGAGTGCCTCTGTCGCCACTGCCTGTCAGGGAACACTAATGAATTTCACCACCAGCAGCCATGCTTCAGATGAGGGGGTGGGGTTTTCTAGGGAGAACTCTCACAGTATTAAAACATCTTCTTCCAGAACCCTGTTAATAAATGTCATCATAGAGCTGAGAACTACAACCCACCACCAGGACTTTAAGGGAAGGGAAGGCTTGGGGTAAGCCCTGTTGTCCAAAAATATGAGGCTGGAGGGAGCCAGCTGAGCCCCACGATTATGATGCATGACCTCTGGCGAATCTCCTACCTCATGTTACCACCATCACCTGTACTTACAAAGTATGAGGTATTGGCAGGGAGAGATGCCCAGCTATGGCTCCCTGGCCAGACTCACCATCCACTCCACTTTACATCAGCTTCAGCTAACTCACTTCACAGTGAGGCTCCATGGCAGGGAGTTAGGCCATTTTTTAGAACTGAGGGTAGGGGTGGCGGTGGGTGAGAAGACTCTAGCTCTAATAGGAAGCTACTTCCTCTACAAATATTTGGATCCAGAGCTGTTTATATTAATAATTTTACAGATGAAGAAATGGAGGTTGAAAGTGGTGATGTAACTTTCTCAAGATCCTCCAAGTAGAAACTAATGTAGTAGGACTTAAACCTGGTCTTTTAATTCTAAAGGCCCAGCTCTTTTCAAAATACCATGCGGCTTCTATGAGGAAGGACTGTCTCCTGGGTGTCTTCCACTGCCAGGCCCTGCCCTACCCTTCCATTCCCTCCCACCAGTACACACACACCTCTGCCTGGCACGTACCACAGCTGCCATGTAGCACTGGGCTGGGCTCCAGGCCATGGTGAACCCAGCCGGGCAGAGAAAGCCTGGGGAGCAAGCCAGACCATCACCTGGGAGTCTCCACAGCTCAGAGGACATGGCTGCAGGCATAAGCCTTCCCTCGGGTACCCTCTGCACAGCTCTGATCAGCAGAGTCTGATCTGGCAGCGACCTGCTGTGCAGGGGGCAAATGACATTTAATTTCCTCTTGGTTTCCCTATAGTACAGACGAAAGGCCATCACCTGCGTCTGGGTCTGGCAGCACAGCTGGAAGTATTCCCAGATAGGCTGCTTTGGAGAGTTCCCAGCAGAAACCAGAACATAGGCGGGTGCAGAGGGATGCCCCACAGCCCAGGCTGCTAGTCTTCCTAAGGAAAACCAACCTCAAATCCCTAGTGCCAAACAGTTGCTCAAAGTCTCCAAAAGACTGTGTGTGTGTGTGTGTGTGTATGCATGCAGCACCTCCCTGCTCCATGGCTTTTTAGCCCACCTGCCAACTATCTCTAACCCTATTTCTCCCCCAGAGTCTACATGAAGCATACCAGTGCCACAAACAGAATCGCGTGTACCTCCCCAGTGTCACAGATAGTCTTTGAAATCCTATATATCCCAACCCCTCTCTCAGGAAACAATTAAGACAAGTACTTCTCCAGCGTCCTTCCCATAGTAACTCCTCCAGGGAAAGGTACAGTCCCCCACCTGTTGTGACTACAAGCAGTGCTGGAGCTGCCACTAGGACCTGGCCAGAGCTTTCTTTCTCAGATGGACTGGCAGAAGCCCCTACAGGGAGTGGGGTGTAGGGAGGAGGTTGAACAGGTAACAGGAAGTTTTCCAGCACTGTGGTCCGTCTGTGCCTTAGTTGATGAGCTACTTGCTTTTTTGGCCAGGCAAACCAGGAGCTTCTTAGTAAGCTGAGCTGCTTCCCAAGATACTCTGTTTATCCTACCACCTACTGTCTCCAACTGACCTATGGTTATCTTGACCCCAGGGCCTGCCTTTGTGTGGCCTACAATGCCCTCTGGAGGCTCTGCAGAGAGGCATCCTGCTAGTGTTCAGGATGTGTGACCTCTGTTCCTATATAGTTTTCTCTGTCCTGGTTCTGGCTCCCTGGACTCCTTCAAGACGTGTAAGCACTTGGCCTATGCAGAGTCAAACTTGTGGGTCGGCATGAGAATAGGCTAGTGGCTTTTAAAATTGTGCTCTACAGAGTTCCAAGGAGGGACATCAGGCTACTTCATGGACTAGGGGAGGAAAAAGAATGAGCAGGGCCTTCCTATAGCTTCAACTGTAACAGCTCAACTTAATATTGAACTTTAATAATTTTGTTCATGAAAAAAGTTTACTGCTAAAAAAATACTATCCGTTCTGTCTCTCAACAGTGTTCCTCTGGGTTCTCATAGCATTTGTTTTGTGCCTTCTTTATAGTGTTTTCATATGCTGCCTTATCAGCCCTGTAGTTAGTTATGCATGTGCTGTTCTCTCTGTCCTGATAACCTGACAGGCCCTAACGTCCCTAGCACAAAACTTACTGAGCTCAGAGCAGCTCTCAACAGGGGTGACTTTAGATTGCCAGCACCTCCAGGATATGCCGTGATCAGCACCTTCAATGGCAGTTTCCAACAGTGTTCTTTGAGGGAAAGAGCTGCAGTGGAAGGTAACTGATATTTACAGGAAGGTCCTAGTGAAGACCTGTGGCACATGCCACTCTTAAATCAATGAATGGAGCATACCTGCTACCATGATCAATCATCTAAATCAACCTCCAGGGGACAAAATAGACTTCTGGCCAATCTCTGGCAAAATGCAGCAGCATATTCCAACAGGAAATATCATTCATTAGAAGCTTACAAACCCTGAATGTGGGACCATGAAAACACAGGATAATGCTCCTCAGCTGACTATTCAAGGGCCTGGGCCTGGGCCTGAGCCTGCTCCTGCCCCTGCATTCCTATAGCCTGTAGAGGAGTCACTAGTCTCATGGGTGTCGTGATAGGCCTGGGATAGGCTAAAGCCCCTTGGCCCTATCAACCAAGCCCACTGCCTAGACCTCCTTCTTTAGATGGCTTTAGGGAGAAGGTGGAGGGAGGAAAGAGATTGTGCTCCTCCTGGCTAAAGCCACTTGTTAATAGGCCCTAGGTTCCCTCATCCCTGGGGAAAGGAAGGTAGCAATGAGCTCTCTCCTCTCCACCCCCCACCCCATGCCTCCCAGCAGGGCCAAAGAGGACAGCCATTAGTGTGTGCCTCAGCAGACAATGGGGAGGAGAAGTCTCCAGAGCAAAGGACAACTGCAGCAATTAGAATGCAGGGAGGTTCAGAAGCTATTTAACTGGGTGACCCCTGAGGTCGCTGCATCTGACTCCCATCCCTGGATAAATATTGTATGAGAGGGGAGGGGGCGAGTACTGCTCCTCCTTCCACTCCTTCCCCACCCCCGGCTGCCTCCAGCCACACATATCAGAAACATTATTTACAGCCTGACAGTCAGAGCAATCACTCTGCTAACCAAAGGGGAAGGGACAAAGTCGACTTACCAAAAATTGACTGAGAAGTGAAGAAACCAGGGCTGGTGGGGGACGGGAACTGAACAGCCACAAATGCATGGTTCTCTCCCATACTCTGGTTTAGTGGAAGCAATACCATCACTCCTGAACCCTAAACTACTGGTAGAGAGGAAATCAGAGGAACATCAGAGCATCCTTCTACCTTTTGGGGACCCCATAATGAAAAACTTCTGGTGGTCATCATCACCCAGATGCTCCTTAGCAAAGATGAGGATCCTAACTACCTGTCCCAGAGGAAGTCACACCAATCACACGCCACTTGTCCAGCTGGCCCGTAGTTGAACTAGTGGGAAAAGGATAAGAACAAGAAAGTCAGACATTGCAGAAAGAGGTCAGGGTCGGGGAAGAAGAGGAGAGTGCCTGAGTGCAGGCTGCGCCTCAGCCCCTCCACGCGCCGCTCCTACAGTCCTGCTCTAATGCACCCTGACATGCCTCTGAAGACAGAGAGCTGTTTGCAGTCAGCACCGTGATTTGTTAGTAATTATTTCCATGGTGTCACATTGCTGTCACTCTGTTAACAAAGAGACAGCCTGCCTCGGGCTGCCTGCAAGAAAGAATTGCAGAGAAAAAGGCCTGTCAGGCTCCCGGGATTCTCTGGGCTGGCTAGCTTTCTTCCCCAAACCAACATCCTCACAGGCTTTGGAAGAAACAGTTTTACCGAACTAGCAAGTCTGAGCTATGTTGCCCTTTAGCCAGGGACAATGAGAATTTATCCCACCCACTCATAGCCACCCTTCCCAAAGCCCTACAAAGCTAAGGTCCCAGAGTCTACAAATCACTCTGGCACAGGCCACTATGCCAACTGAAACCTTGAGTTCCCTGGCCTTCAACTCCTAAGACCCCTGCTCCCTGACTCTTCTTCTTCACCACGGCATTCAGCATTCAAAGCTTCTCATGCGCTCTTAAGAAACTGACAAAATAAACATAGTAGTCAGACCACATTGAAGCAGTTGCCCTGTTGGCATGGATGGAGAACAGGGGGAATATGATGGCAGGGAATACTCCCTTCTTGAATCCACCAACCACAGTTCAGGGACAGAGCAGCTCAGGTGTCAATGTCCCTCCAGCCTCCATATACCTGTGCCCACGGAGCTAGCCTCTCCTTCCCAGCGCCTGGATATGCATGACATCTGCACCAGGAAAACTGGTGGCTTGCTTTAGCACAAAGTAATGTCTCCATTACCCTGCCTGGGAATTAAGAGGACAGACTGGCAAGTGCTGACCTCACTGTTTCTTCCAAAGAAGTCACTCACCTTATAGGCATGGAAAGTTGGAGATTAATTCTCCCCTCTCACAGAAAGAATCAGACTCCAGGATAGTGGAAGAGAAGCACCAATACTGAGAAACCCTTTCACCCCCCAGCAACAGCAATAAGCAGCCAACACCAACTCTACCAGCATCAGCAGGCTGAAACCCCAAGCCCTACAGAAGCCCTATAAAAGTGGCAAGGGCCACTGCTACCTAGCTTCTACAGAATCCCAAAGGACAGAAGAACCTCAATAAGACTAATATTCTTCAGGGATTAGAGCCAAAAAGGCAAAGAACAGTGCCAGCTGTACGTACTAGAATGCAAACTCCATGAAGGCAAGGTGTCTTGGCAAGTTTCCTCTTTGTTTGCTGCTATATCCTCAATACCAGCAACAATGCAGGCACATAAGGAGTTGTCAACACACATCTGCTATAAGAATAAACAAATGAGCTATTATGGCTCAAAGAACACTTCCACAGGCCTAAGGCCAGCCTCTACCTATCACAAGACCTCAGAGAAGAAGGAGGCCAGTGTGGGTTCCAGAATAGACAGGGATGACCACATGGCCAAAGTCATGGAATTAGGGCTTTAAAAATGAGGGGGACTGGAACAAGCTAATGGACCTAGGAAGATTCTCATATCAGATTGAACACTCACATAATCAACAAACATGCACTGAACTAAAGGAGGTTGATGTTTCAACAAAAGAAAGTCAGGTAAATAAAATGTAGTATTATGCAATGGAATGCTACTACATACAAAGCAATAAAAAGGCTAAACTACAATATGGATATATTTCCCATACGTTATGGCAAAGAAGCCAGACACAAGAGTGCATCTTGTGATTCCATTTATGTGAATGTCAAGAATCAGCAAAACTAGCCAAAAGGAATGAAAGTCAGAACAAAGGTTATTTAGTAAGGTGAGGGCATCACTTACTAGGAAAGGGCACAAGAGAACTTTCTGGGAACTTTCTCACAGAAAAGAAAATATTTCTCAGAAGCACCAGTGGTTTCCTCTTGGGATGTAGGAGACAAGGCCTTTCAGCCTTCACTCTATGTCACAGAGGACAGAAGGGCCCAAACAAACAACTATGACCTAGGAAGATAAAAAATGTTCCAAGTACAAAAGAGTACAACCTGAGTCCTAGGCCTGGGAGGTCGTGGCCTGGTGGGAGGCCGCATGGAGCCTCTATTCCTGGCCAAGTGAGTTTTAGAGACACAGAGATGGGTCATAAAGTCCAGCCACATGCTGCTGGTACTGAGGCCTCTGAAGTAGTCTGTCAGATTTTGTCAGAGTATAGAACCAGACCTCCAGAGGTTGCCCTGAAGAGCCATAGACGTAGGATCCAATTTGTCTTCCTGACAAGCCAGGTAGAGACTAAGCTAGCCAACTCTGCGCTAAGGCAAAGGTCTCAGGGCATATAGCCCGTCCTGCAAGCAAGGAGGTGGTGATGAGACCCTCAGAGATAGTCAAGGGGAGCTTCACATAGCAAACCTGGGCCAGAACCTAGGCAGCAATCCTTGCTTCTGGACCAATCAAGCAGTAAAAACCATTCAGTCACGAATTCTGTAGCAGGCCAAAGCATGACCTTCCCACCACCTAAATATCTCAAAGTATGATCAGGCATTAAACAAAAATCTTTATCTTTTATCAATGTTTTAAATGAGCCAAATTTCCATTCCAGGGGTTCCTATAATCACTAAAATGATTTAGACCCTCTGACACCTTCTAAGAGGATGAGGAGAGGAGACTATCCCTGGAGTCCCATCCTTCAGCCCAGAAGTGCCCAGACAGTGGAACACCAGAGGCTCTGCCTGCCAGGAAGGGGCCGTGCTTGTTGACTAGGCAACAGAGTTCTCCCCCAGTATGTCTCCAGGCACAAAATCCTTCCAGGGTAGAGCAGCTATCCCAAACTTGGGCTTTGAGGGAAGGATGCAGGGTAAGAGCCTATTGACTTACAGCTCAAGGATCACACTGAGAAGTGTAAACAGAGCCAAGGCTAGGAACCAGAAGCAGCTCTGGCTCCACAGAAACTTGCTCTGCCCCAGGGCCAGCACACAGAAGTAGATAATCCTCAGCCAAACCCACAATCAGCAGCTCCTTTAGTGACAGTTCTAGACCTAGGACGTGTGCAGGAGGGGCTTTCATATGTTTATGAGTAGGCTGGGGGGAGGGGGTGGGGAGAGGAGCAGCCCTTGCTCCTCTAACCCCAAGAACTCTCAGCCCAAGGAGCTGTCAGGCTAACGAGGCTACCCCACCACCACTCCATCTGAGCGTGGCAGGCTGCACTGCACGACTGGCTTCAGGTGGCTCTTCTTTAATTAATGGCATCCCAGGCTCTGCAGGGAGCTTTACCCCACAATGAATGGCGCTCTCTCATTAGAGGCAAGCCTGCCATGATGTATTCAGGGTGAGGGCCAGGATTCATTTCCCTGTCTGTAGGCTGGGGATGGGAGGGAGGGGAGAGGCAACAGGGAGAGATTTATATCGAGTGACTTGGATTAGCTGCAGCTGAAACATGACCCTATCAACTCAAGCTGCCTTCTTGGGGCTAACCTGATGCACCTCTGCTGATGAGAGGGCTCTAGGGACACTGAAGGGAGAGCAGAAGGTCTTGGTTGCCATTGTCTCTGGGCTTAGGCTACAACTCCAAGGCCCAGAATTCGTATACAACCTCTAGAACTTCCTCCCTCTGCCCCTACACACTTCGTGTGCACTGAAGCCTGAGCTGACTCTGAACCGATCTTGCCCATCAAGAGCTTCTTCGTGGCCAGGAAGCTGGCCCCTGCCCTCATATCTATAAGACCAATGGCTTAACCATGGCCTTCAGCTGGCTCTTTTGCTTTCTGTAGCACTGCCCTCATTCCTTAGCTCAGAGAAAGAGTCCAAAGCATGGTTTTCCCTCATAAGTGCTATATGGATAGACCTCAGGCCACCCAACGCTAGGCACCAGGAATCAGGCTAACACAAAAACATGTCATTACCTCACTAAGGTGATCCATTAGGCTGAACCCCACCGCACAGGTGGGGAGTTTTTGGACAACACTATTCTCCCTCCCTCCATCTCCCCGTGGCTGAGCAGGGATAACTGGAATCTTCTTGGCAAAAAAGAAAAACCTGGGGCTTTCGTTTTCCAAATTTTCCAAGGTACTTCTCACAGACTTAAAAAAGAAGACTGCTCTATACTCTGCTAGCCACTTAGGTGGTTATAAGCCTAGAAGCTAGGTGGATTCAAGCTGGCAACAAATACCACATAGCCCTACAAATTCCCCATGCAAATCCCACTAAACCTGGTCGGACAAAAAACATATTATAGAACCTGTCCTCTTTCCACTTTCAGTCTCCCTACAATGCTCAGTTCACTAAGAGCGTGCAGGGAGGTGGAGGAGATTGTCCCTATCAGTCAATCAGAAGGCTACTTTGCAGGTCAACTATGTCCCTTGGAGAGCTGGAGCAGATGCCTATCATCTGCATATGCAATGACTCCATCATCCACACTTGTTCCTGGCCCTTGAAGAGGAGCATTCATATACCCTTCTCTCCCTACTCAGAAAGAGATGTAGCTCAGTTCCGCTTTGCTAAGCCCTATTTGGCAATGTGTCTAAACACATGCAAACTTAATTAGTTCAGGAGGGGAGCCCAAGCGCTTGCAGTGACAGATAAAAGTAACAGGAAATGAGACAAGTCTGAAGTGGCAGGGAGTTCTTACTCAAGCCCCTTCCCCCAGCAGGCTGCTAATCAAAGGTGAAGCAGCTCAGTACTGGGACCAACTAGCACACTCATGGGCAAGGGGCAAGACTCTTGTGAGCTTACTGACAGGATGAGATGCCCCATGTGCTTCCAAACATAAATAGAGCATAACAGTGTCCAAAGTGATGATGGCTGTGGTCTGCTGTTTTGTTTTTTTTGGAGACAGAGTCTCACTATGTCGCCCTTGGTAGAGTACTGTAGTGTCACAGCTCACAGCAACCTCCAACTTTTGGGCTTAAGCGATTCTCTTGCCTCAGCCTCCCAAGTATCTGGGACTACAGGCACCCATCACAACACTTGGCTATTTTTTGTGGCAATTGTCATTGTTTAGCTGACCCAGGCTGGGTCTGAAGCCACTACCCTCAATGTATGCTACAGGCACCAAGCCAGCTCTGGTTTCCTTAAAACAGATCTGACGATTTGTTTCTTTGTAACCCTGTAAGAAGGCTTTCCAGCAGCCTCAAATCACCTCTCATCGTATCTCCTGGCCAACCAGGCCCTCATATCAAAATGAACATGACAGTCCAAACCTCCAACACAAGAGTGGGAACCAACAACGTAGGATGGCAGAGAATCTCCCAAGGCTCTGTCATTCGGTGCTGATAAAGGAGAAGGAGGAAGACAGTCCCATCACATCACCAGGCCGTGGACAGAAGGACAGAAGCCACTGGTCAGATGGGACAATGGATAAACACACGGGCTCTGGAGTCAGAATGCCTAGGTTCCAATCCCTGCCCTACCACAAACAGGTTGTATGCTCTTGACAAATTTCTTACCTTTCTGGGCCCCCATTTCCTCATTTGTTAAAAAAGGGTTATAGAAAGAACCTATTTCATAGGATCCTGGTAAGGACTAAATAATATGTGTAAATAGCACAATGGGGTTCCTGGTATGTAATGAGTGCTCATTAAACATTGGCTATCTTTATTCTCTTCTATTTGTTCACCTTTCCAGAAGAGTCCCACCCCTCAATTCTGAAAGCACAAATCTCCCTAGAAAGTATTTCACACTGCTCCTGGGACCACACTCCTCTTCCCTGGGCTAGGCTGCAGGCTATCTCACCCAGTGCCTCCTTCAGAGGACCCAGTGCACAAACTGACAGTGAAAAAATCCAGGAGCTTCCTGACATTAGCAGTACATTCTAGTCCCCTCACTCCTCACATGAGGGCCAGTGCAAGGAGGGCCAAGATTTCTTCCTCTGGTCCACGTGTTCTGTACACTGGCAACTAATGCTCTCTGAGTCTACCCACTGCATATCGTCTGTCATTTCTCCTAAGCAGATGTTCCATGAAACCACTCCATTTATTTAGTTTTCACGTATTCAACAAATATTTATTGAATAATTACTACATGCTGAGCCTCATACCCAGGTTACCATGTGCTCATAAGCTAGTGAGAGAAACAGACAAGTTGAGACAGCTACAATACAATTTTATAAATAGGTACATGTGCTCTAGGAACAAAAAAGAAGGGACTTAGAGAAGGAAGTTAAGAGAGATCATTAGGAACTGACCAGCTGCAGCATGTGGCTGCGGAAGATGCATATTGACAAGTGAAGCTGCCTTGACAGACTCAAGAAACAGTGTGGACTTTGCCTTGAAGGCCAGGGCAAACCTTAAAGGGTGTTAGGCAGAGGTGTGATATAATCTGCTACAATTAGGAGAACAAAATAGAAGCAGTAAGACAGGAGTCAAAGAGACTAGTTAGAAGGTTTCTGTAGTAATCAAGAAGAATATGATCATTGTAACTAGGAGAGTGGCAGGGAGATGGAAAGAAGGGAATGAATTTGAGAAACCTCTGGGAGGCAGAAGCAACAATCTTTGGCAATTAACTGGTTGTGGCTAGAGAAAGATTCTCAGATTTCTGACAGAACAACCAGTCATCATTTGAGGGAATGCTGGGGGACAAGGTGCAGGGAGAATAACCCCTGAGCTGTGGGCATGTAGGTGGAGGTACAGGCTTGGCATTGAGGTAGCAAATGGAGATATCTTTTCTACAGGTGGAGAAAAAAATGAAAAGATATCAGCATACAGAAGACAGACGAGATCATTCTGATATCAAAGGACGAGATCACTCTAGTAAGTGTCAGAGTCTAGAAAATATAATTAGAATACAGATCAAAGAAACACCAACAAGTAAGAAAAAAGGAAAGAAATATCTGCCAAAGTGATTTAGGAAAAGCCAGAGAAACAGAAGACACAACAAAATTAAACATAAATACTATTTCATAAAGGATGAAGTAGTCAACTTCTCTGAATGATGCCAAGGAGGCAAGCCTGACCAGCAGCAAGCATGTCACCAGGCCACCCTTTCAGCTACCTTCCATAACCCACCAGACAGTCACCACCTCAGTGCTTGCCAGAGGTATGGTTCCATCAATGTGTCTTCACTCCAGGTAACAGCAGCCTCTCTCTTCAATGGTCTTGACCATTTGACTGCACTCAGTAGTCCCTGCTGAAGACATGCTCCAACAAGGATACTGTAATCTGGGCAAGTATCTTTCCATCTCCAGACTTTCTAAAACCTGAAGTGCTCCAGATCCACATGTGTGCACCACAGGCAGAAGGGTATAGTACACACATCCACCCAGAAAGGCAAGGAAAAAACTGAAGTCGAATGCCAACCCAGCATTTACACCAACCTCCAGCAGAAGAAAACTTCCCATTCCAAAGCTGAGGTTGAACCTAGTTGAGGACCCTCTCACCAAACCCAGAGAAGCCCCTGGTTCTTCCTCCATGACAGTGCAGCACCAGATTACACTGACCCTCCCCAGAAAGGCCTCTTCCCAAACTGCACCAAGCCCAGGGCCTCCCTCCGGCTCACTCTTTCCCATCAGTCTTTTCTTTTTCCTAACCTGCTCTTCTTCTCAGACCCACAATCCACCCAGACTAGCTTCTCCACCACCTTATGTTACTCAATTCCTGAATCTGAATCTTTAAGCTACATGATAAAATCTATGTACCTCAAGGGGGTGCCTGTGAAGGACACACTCTCACTCTACACCAGCCCTACCCTCCCTGCCACCATGCCAAATACAAACCCCTTGAAAGTCATTCCCTAGCTGAGTAAGCAGAGAAACAAGACTAAATGCCATGGGGAGCTTTAAGAAACACCAGATGTGAAGGAAAGGTAGACCATGTGCAAAAGGCAAGCCGACCAAGGGCGAAACCCATGATATGTCATTTCTTAAAAAACTTTAGAGGAAAAATTAAAATTGTACCCATTAAATAAAAGCCTACCTTAGCAGGATCTGTGACTATAGCATCAAAGCCCGAGTAAATCTGGAGTATCAACTCATCCAGCTTTGAGCAAAGATGGACACAAAATGATTTTGTCAGGATGGGAACAGATTTCTTTTCTCCAGTGGGATTTCGGCTGCCACTTCAGTTTCCATTTCTCAGTGACTCACTAATCAGGTCCTTTCTAACAAAGTGATATGAAGGTATATTGCGAGAGTGTAGTGGGGAGCGGGAGGGACAACAATGAGAAGGGTCTGTGGCTCCCAGAAACTAGAGTGTGAAATGAAAACATTTGATGAATTCCTTAGACTTAGTTAAATCTGAAAATGGATGTCAAAATAAGAAGTAAGCTACATACTAACAAGTTGTGAGTGTCAATTTAACACCATCCTTGTCAGGCTCATAAGCAGCCTTTACCAGGCACATAAAAAGGTGCTGGTTCTGATGAGAGCTTCCAGGAACACTGATAAGCTGTGCACTGTCACGCAGAACTACTTAGGTTTCCTCTCCAGCTGTTTTTATTTTGTTACACATTTAATTAAGAGCCTTCCCAGCAGTTACCCAGTGTCCTGCTTCTAAGAGGCAGCTACGGAGCTCTTCTCCCCCAAGCCCTGCCACCAGCCACCTGCTTCCACCCTGCATACTCTTTTCCAGAAATTCAGAAATTCACTGGCCTTCCCCGTCCAAACCCAAAGTAGCCACCAAAGTCTGCCCTACCCATCTCTTTTGGAAACTACAGGTCATAGAATTCAATTATGTCTACATTATGTTTTTACCTTTCCAAGTCCCAGGAGTTTTTTGTTTGTATTGTTTTGTTTTGTTTGTTTCATTTATAAATGAGACAATACTGCCTCTACCAGAAAGGGTAGTAAAGAGGTCTGAATGAGATAAGGTATGTGCTCATTAAAATTTGGTTTCCTTTCAGATATGCTTGGATTCCCAACCTAATCCCTATCTTCCTTTTTTTTTTTTTTTTTTTTTTTGAGACATCAAGTCTTACTCTGTCACCCTTGGTAGAGTGCTGTAGCGTCACAGCTCACAGAAACCTCAAAGTCTTGGACTTAAGTGACTCTCTTACCTCAGCCTCCCAAGTAGCTGGGACTACAGGTGCCCACCATAATGCCCAGCTATTTTTTTGTTGTTGCAGTTGTCATTGTTGATTTTAGCTGGCCCAGGCCAGACCCGCCTGCCGCGGTGTATGTGGCTCGCACTCTACCCACTGAGCTATGTGCGTTGCCACCTAATCCCTCTTATTTTCTTTTTTTGGTCAAGACAGAGTCTCACTCTATTGCCCTCGGTAGAGTGCCATGGCACCACAGCTCACAGCAACCTCCAGTTCTTGGGCTCTATTCTCTTGTCTCAGTCTCCTGAGTAGCTGGGAATACAGGCGCCCGCCACAACACCTGGCTATTTTTTTTGTTGTAGTTTGGCCGGGGCTAGGTTCAAACCCACCACCCTCGGTATATGGGGCTGGCGCCCTATGCACTGAGCCACAGGCGCCACCCCCTAATCCTGCTTCTTGATGACATTTCTTGTGAAGATGCCAAGCAGTCTCCTAAGTCCCCCACATGGGTGCAGGGCCCCAGTATACTGCAGTGTAGTGCGGAGCCCAAAGTGTGGACAAATGCTGTGGGCCAGAATAGGCCAGACCCAAAGAAGACAACACCCTGTGAAATTCCCTCTCCAACTCATGAGATCAGCCCCAAGCTTGGAAGGCAGAACCAGGTAGTCTTCAACAACAAGCAAATAAAAATTTTTCACATACATATATAGGTCATACCACACAAAGTTACAACAGAAGAATCTGAAATTAAAGTGTCTGGACAATGAACAACCTAGTAGTGAAAAAAAAACGGAAGAGCAGAAGTCTTGGCAAAGCTATTCAGAGCAGCTAGACCTGTGGACTGGGCTAATGGGCCTTCCTCCTGGGCCACATGAATGCCAGAATTCTGGGTCAGCCTAAAACCAACCCCACACTGAAAAGCTTCTCTTGGGCTGCAGTGCTCCACATTAGGCCCCTTCCCAGCTTGAAGGACTCAAAGCTTTCCAGGACACCACAAACAACAATAGCAGCCTTTCTCCTCCTCACCTTCTCCATGGACCCTCCCTGATTCACATGTGCTACTAGTCCCAGCCTGCATACTTCCCCTGACAAATAGGTGGTATCTGGGAGTACAGATAACCTCTGGAGTAAACCCAGAGGTATGTAGTCAGTTTGTGTACACAACTTAAACGGTATAGGAGATGAGGTTCATATGTGTTTCTGTGATCTGGCCTTGTGTTTCCTCCTGTCTCACCTAGAGAGTTGAGGTCCAATGGCACACTTGACACCCACCTGGATGCATAATTTCACCTCAACATCCAGTGTCCGAAAGGCACAAAAAGGGCCTTGGTGAGAGGTGATCCCTGATGTGGAAGGAAATGTCACTCCAGAGCCCCACTCCTCACAACACTCCACCTTATGCTCAAAAGTTCAAACACATACACACACACACAACACAAGATGCTTGCAGCTGCCCTCAGTCACAAAGAACACAGAGGTATCGATTCTGTCGATCCTCAGCAAACAATGCCCCCCCACCTCCACCCTACTTTAGTTCCCTGGGGGCTATATGAAGCCAGGTATCTGTGAAGGCAGACAAAATACAGAAGTGTCAACCCAGCAAAGGAACCAGTTCTGTCTTCCAAAACTGGGGCAGGGTCAGGAGACAAAGGAGAAAAACTAATGGGGACAAAGGAAGAAGGAGGCGGCTAGTGATATCGGCTTCCAGCAGTAGGCTTCTCTCATCCTACCAGTGGGCTCTCAGTTGCTTCACCAGGGTCTCACAAGTCAGATAAAGGGGTAGCATAGTATAATAGTTAAGAGCCTGGATCCTGGGGCCAGATTGCCTAGGTCTGAATCCTAGCTATGTGTGTTCTTAGGCAAGTTACTTAACCTCTCTGTGCCTTAATTTACTCAGCTAAAAAGTAGGTATAATAATATCTACTTTATAGGGTTGATAAATAAGTTACTATTTCTCATTACACGGAGAAATATACTAGGCATTGGTTAAAAAAATTTTTTTCAAGACCCTCTTTTAACTCTTTCCTTTCAGGGCAATAACATAGAGCCCAACAATTGGAAGGGCTATCATGATGCAGGGAAATTTGGCAAAGGAAGAAAGGCACCAACAACAGTGATCCAGGTGGAGTCCTGACCTGTACACATCCTGCTCCAGAGAGGCAGAGGCAGGGCTTCCAACTCTCTTCTAGCCCTAGTAGCCTCATCCTTAAGAGCCCTGGTAACCTCAACCTGGGAAGTCCTGACCTAGCTGCCCTGCAGGCTTGGACATTTAAATTTCCAAAAGGTAAGACCTGGTCCCACAGATTCGAAGTTCTGCCAGCAAAGCAGTCCTTCTCATACTCACATGACTTTTAAGTCCCAGTCTCCACAGGTGACAAAAATTGACTTGACGTTTGGATCTAAGAGGCCTTCCTTCGCCATCCACTCATCGACCCTCTGAAAAGTACACAAGAACAGATGAGATTTTCCTTTTTTTTCTTTCTCTGAGCCTGTAAAGAGCCACAACAGTAAAACGCAGATAAGCTGCTTGTAATCAGAGCAGGAGAAAATTGTAATCTTACCCAGTCATGGCTCTGCTCTGGGTGCTGAGCTGTGGCTTGGAACTTCGGAGGCACTTGGAGGATGATCCCTCATGAAGATACCACAAACCCAAGGGTAAGGCGGGGAGGGAACCCTCCTGCCCGCCACTGTCTGACAACCTGCCCCAGATCCCAGCAAGTCAGTGCAAATACTTTGCTCTGACCTCCCTGTTACTCATTTGTTCTCAGACAAAGGCCTAGCCTAGCACCAACACAGGCTATCCTGGGCCATGACAACAAGCTAAGAAGAGGCCCCAAGTAGGGACTCAAACCCACAGCTTCATTCATTCATTTGTTCATTTTACCCTCCACCAAATGTTTATTAACCAAATTTATGAACTGGATTACTTGGCAAATTAAAGCAAAGAAAATTTTCACCTTCAGAAGAGGCCCCCTTCTCAGGGCTGGAGCCCCATCCTGACACCTGGGATAGTGCTGCCTGCTCTAGTTGCTAAAAGCTCATAAACTGTCTCCCCTACCCCCCATCAAGCTTTGTATTTCTCCTCTTGCTGGTTGAGGATTCAAATTCAGCATAATATTTTGAAGGCTCAGATCAATTCCTACACAGGCAAAGAAACTGCTCTTAAATACACTTTTAAGTTTTTCCTTCTCTTCATCCCTTCAATTGGTTTTATTATTTGTACTCACACTGAAAGTACAAATACTAAAAACAGTATACAGCAAGAGAATTATAAAGAATTCATGAAGCATTTCCTATTTTTCAGAAAATCCCAGGGCATGGAGAGGGAGTGCAACAGATCACACTTCTGCTTCTACTCATCTGAGAGGATTATTTGTTTTAAGACTATCTCACATAGTAGCTAAAAATGCAGGACTGAAATTCAGACACATCTGGGTTCTAACCCTTGGGTCTCCCCATATCCTGGCTGTGTCATTGATCAGAAGTCATTTAAAAGTCATTTAACCCCCTAAACCTCAGTTTCCCTCGTCTATAAGATGGCATAGGATGATTAATTTCAAGAGTTGTTTTGAGGATTAAATGTGATTAAGTGCCTACCACAAAATAGTAGTTGGCTGAGAAGGGGAGAAAGGCAGATCATCACAATGCAACACAATAGATGCAGCAATGGAGAAGTGAACAGAGTGCTGTAGGGCCAAGAGGAGGAAGTGGCTAGCTCTACTTTCACAGGGAAAGGAATCAGAAAGCCTTCACAAAGAAGATAATTGACCTAGGGACTTGATGGTTGGGTGTGCTTGACAAGGTAGAGGCAAAGGCACGATAATTTTATATTTGAGAAGCAATTATCTGTTTAATGTCTGCCTTCCCTCCTAGACTCCAGAAGGCAGGCACTCTGTCTTATTCAATGTCTTAATACTCACCCAGCACAGTATCTACTCAAGAAGTATTTGTTGACTGAATGGAAACCAGAATAGGTATAAGTTTAGTGTGATCAAAGTTCATAGCATATAGAAAGGAGGGGCTGAGGGATTAGGTTAGGCCAGACTGTGAAGGGCCTGATTTGCTTAGCAGGTAATAGACAAGCCATTACTTCTAGCAGGTGTAGGCAGTCTCTCTGGACACCTCAGAGATGCTGAAGGCCTGGCCCTAGCTAACGTAGTGTTTAGTGAGGCCAAAGAGCCTATTGAGTCCCATAGCTAAGCAGTCATATCACTCAGAATGTCAGAGCTGCTCCTTACTGCCAGACTATGCAGATCATATCCTGGCTGTGTCTCCCCAGAAGCTAAACTTTGGACCTTCTACTGCTGAATGGTCTGTCCCTTCAGTCACTTTGGCCCAACTCCTCACGCGCACATGCAGACACACACATATACACACACTCCCCCGGATCCTTTACCCAGGATTACCTAGAGAAAATAAGGCAAACTTTACAAAAGAAAAGAGGTAAGGTTGGCTAGGCATGGTGGCTCATGCCTATAATCCCAACATTTTGGGAGGCCAAGGCAAGAGGATCACTTGAAGCCAAGAGCTCAAGATCAGCCTAGGCAACTTACTAAGACCCTGTCTCTATAAAAAAAATAAAAAATAAAAATATATTAGCTAGGTGCACCACACCTGTAATACCTGCTACTCAGGAGGCTTAGGATTACTTGAGCCCAGGAGTTTGAGACTATAGACCAGGGGTCCTCAAACTTTTTAAACAGGGGGCCAGTTCACTGTCCCACAGACCGTTGGAGGGCCAGACTGCGGGCCCTGGGATGAGTCAGCTGCTAAGCAGGACAGGCAGCAGCAGCAAAAACACCTGGCGGGCTGGATAAATGTCCTAGGTGGGCCGTGTGTGGCCTGCAGGCCATATTTTGAGGACACCTGCTATAGACTATAGTGAGCTGTGATCACACCACTGCATTCAAGCCTGAGTGACAGAGTGGGACCCTATCTCTAAAAAACACAAAAATTTTCTAAAGATATAAAGCAAAATTGGAGCTCCCTCAATTAGCATAACCTCTTACTCCAATTCACTAACTTTACATGCCCAAAGTAAGTAACCCATGTACTAGAAGGGCACCCTAATGCCCCAATTCCTACACAGTGGAAGAGAGCAGGACAGAACAGAACTTTCAGGAGGCTACACCCAAAGAAGACTAGGCCTTTGCCATGGGAAAAATTTAACACTCACTGGGGTCCCTTAGGACCCAAGACATCCCTCACATAGCAAATATTTGGTCGGCACTTTTTACTATAAGCCTATCTAGGGAAATGATACTACATTTGGAATCAGGCCTGTCCTTTTCCTTCTCTTCTCTGCTTAAATGAATAAAGGATTGGAAGAAACACCAAGACAACCCGATCAGTTGGGCCAGCCAACCCATTTACTAAATGTCTAGGGGCCCAGCCTGAGCTCTACTTAGAACAAATGAGTCAGGCAAACATCTACCTGGCTTCCTACTCAAGGCCATAGTTACGACAAAAAATTACCTCTTTAGCTCTATAACCAACATAGGGCTACTAAGACAAAAAGAGCCTGGTCTGGTATGCCCAACTGCCAGGAACTCCCTATTCAGAATGATGCCAGGAATCTGCCCCCTCCAACACTAAGTATGCAGAAGTAGCAGAAAGTAGCTTCCTGGGTGACACTCAGAACCCTCTGAGGACTCCGCTCTAGGGCTGGCCTAGAAGATCACATCTCCTCTTTAACTGGGGCCACTGAGAACAACCCATAACCTCAACAGCTTCCTCTTCCCAGGATCCCAGACACAGGGAAGCCTGTGTCTTCTGGCATCGCTCAGGAGCCATTCCTGGCTGGGGAAACTGGCCAGGACATAGGTAAGGATGGGTCCCCTCTTTGTCCTTGAGTCTGGTCTGACAGGGAGCAGGGGAAAAAAGATCTCTCTCAGTTAGTGAAGTGAATATCCCCTCAAAAAAAGAGGGTCCATGGGGTTAAGAGGCCCCTCAGAACTCATCTCATCCTTGACCACTCTAATGCAGGTGTCTCGACCCTGACTTAACCACAATGGTCACAGAGCCTGGGCTCTCATACTCCCAGGAACAGGGCGTGTACTCTGCCACTGAAGTGAACCTAAACCTGCCTCTCTGACCCTGGTTCATCCCGAGGGGCCCCAGGAAATCCAGTCTGCATCACTCTTCCCCATGACAGGAAGGTAGCTTGCCCAGTCCCTGTTGCTATCCCACCTCCAATAGCTGCCTACCTCCAAGGTAGATGTGCCCTGTACTCCTTCAGATACTCTGTTTTCTCTTAAAGCACCTAATGAGATCCACAAGCCTTTTTTCATCTCCCCTCCCCCTACAGAGAATATGGGAGGGGGACCTTCTCCCCTTGTGAAAACCTCCAGGCCAGAGCAGGGTGGGAGACAAGCTGAGGCCAAGCACTGCCCTTCCTTATTCCCTTGGGCTAGAGTACAAGCAGCAGCATCTTAACCTTTTCTAGCTCCCAGAGGAGAACATCCTAGAAGTGTGGTCTCTGCCAAGGGTTTTAAAGTCTTTAATTTGATTTCCCTCACATAGGCAATTGTTGTAATTATTCTGATTAGGAATCATTACCCAGTGCAGCCTCTGCACCCCTGACAGGCACAATACATCCAACAGCAAGCTGCAGTGGGGCAAGCAGGCCCAGCCACAGCTCCTGGAGGAGCTCACAGCAAACAAAAGCCATCGATGGGGAGTTCTGGGTGAGTTAATGAAGTGCTCACATGCCACAAGAAGCCAACACTAAAGCTAAACAAAAACACCTCCAGTCCCAGGGGCCAGTCCCACAATGCCACAGCTCAGCTCCCCTACTCCCCAAGCCCCCCACAGGCTCCCTGAGCACTGGCGCCACAGGGCCATGGGCAAGAAAGGGGTGGGGGCCCCTGCGCCCGACTCCTGGCAGCAGTTGGACATCCTGTCAGTAACCCTGACGGGAACAGCTGGAGATGACAGATCAATGGTTCAATACTCTCAACAGCATGTCACTGATGTGACAGCAAATGTTATTCTAATCAAGCCATAATCATAGTCAAATTACATGGCTACATTCTCAGGAGGGGAGGGAGAGTAAAGCAGCAGGAAGGGGTCAAGGGTCAGGAATTAAAGGTCACTCAACCTACCTCCAGCACTTGCTGCAGGCTTGGCTGACCATCCACCATGGCTTGAATAATCCCAGTCAGCTGAAAGAAAAAAGAAACAGTCAATGGGTAGAAAACCAGGGCATAGTCACGCAAAGCTAAATTGGATGCTTTACTTTCTGTTTTTCTCCTTCTACTGTAAAGGGCTCTGATTTGGCACAGCTTTAGGCTCAGAACCTGACTAAAAGCCTAGTGTGTTTGCCTTAGGACACAGTAAGAGCTTCCCCCACAAAATCCTGCCCCGAAATAAAGGTAAACTTTACTTACTGGCCACAGAGTGTGTTCTCATACCAGTTTCAGCTTTCATTTTGCAAAAAAAAATTATTTTACCTGTCTTTTTTATTCAATAGGCACAACAATTTTCCACAAATTACAATCTAAATTCAACTCCTAGCTTCACAGAAGTTCCTATAAAACTTGGGGAATGCTCATACAGAACAGGCACCACTTGGTTCCAAGTCCACCCCTCCTCTGAGCTTCAATGTCCAGTGTGGCCCCTGCCACATCTCACCATCATCAGTGAACATCAGTGAAGACCTGCAGATGTCTGTCCCTCAAGCTGCAGACCTGGGTCCTCAATACCAACTAGCCCAGCCGGAAACAGAACCATCTTTAACCAACAGGGAAACTAAGAATATAAGGCCTAATGGACAGAATCTGGTTTGGAGAACTTCTGGCTTACAGGCTTATGGTCCTTCCAGGTCAGGCCTGGGTTCAAACAAGCTTGTTGTTTTGCTTTGTTTTGTTTTGGTTTTAAAATACCCCTGAAGCACAGACTAGGGATAGACTGCCTAAAAGGATCTCAGGGCATGAGCTTCCCTTGTCCTGGACACAAAATAGAAATCATTGTGTCCAACATGTCCCTGGCTACTTCCAGAAGGAGTAATATCTCATGCTTATGTGGAAATTTCCTATTTTTTTAAAGGGGGAAATTAAACTCCAATTAAACCATAATTACATTTAATGAATACCAAATACCCAACTCACAGAAACCGCTGGCTCTAGGAGGGAAGGTTATTTTCTCATAGCGACTTACATGGAATGGTAATACACACCTTTTAGGGAAGAAATTTTCATTTTAAGAACGCTGAGTTCCTCTAGGTGGGTTTCTGTAGTTCATCAAGTCATTATTAGGTGGTATTTTAAGGAAGTGTAAGGACACAGCCACTCTATTTTATATTCCAGAAACTGTTTTTATATTAATCTGTATTTTAATTGGGTAACAGCTGCTGCCTACAGACTTCCCATGGTCTAAAAGGAAAATAAATTAGAAAGATTAACTACACTGTTGTTTTGCAAGGCTTTAACCCACAGCATGCCCACCCGGCTGGCACCTCCACACCCTTTCCTTGCTTGGGAGACCAAAGAACTGCCCAGCAGAGGGAGGGCCTGAGTCAAGGAGAAAAGATGGTCCCCTACAGGCTGGGGGAATGGGGATGGAGATATGCTCTGGGTCAGCAGCTTCAATAATCCTGGAGTGCAAAGGACTCCTTTTGTTTAGTCAATAGCTATTCACAGACAGCTCACTAGGTGCTGGGGCCCACTGTAGGAACTGGGGATCCAGCAGGGAAGAAAAACCTAAAAAACTCTGCCCACATGGAATATGGGTCCTTGCCAGGCCCCCACCCATACTCAGCCCCCACCAGTGCCCAGAGCCTATCCACCTTCCAAAGCCACAAACTAAGTGGGCAGGTGCCCTATGTTTTTGTCTTAGACACACAAGTGCCAAAGAGAGTCAGGAGTAGATTTCTTCCCAACTCTGGGTCTAACATCCAGGTTACAGACTGACACCCAGGCACCCACCACTGAGCATTTTTGCCCAGCTACTCTCGCTAAGTCCAGGGCTGAGATATGTTCTCAACCTTACAGCTGGGGCTTAGGGTCAGGACTATCCTGGAAAAGAGGGCCCACAGTCAGCCTTGTGTCTGGTCTGAGTTTCCTGGGGCAAGGTTAGTTAGATCCACTTCTCTTGGCTACCACCAAGGGTCACTCAGATAAGCTAACACCAAAGAACTTCAAGAAAGTCTTAAAGAGCGGCGCCTGTGGCTCAGTGAGTAGGGCATCAGCCCCACATACCAAGGGTGTTGGGTTCAAATCCAGCCCACCAAAAAATAGCCAGGCATTGGGGTGGGTGTCTGTAGTCCCAGCTACTCAGAAGGCTGAGGCAAGAGAATGATCTAAGCCCAAGAGCTGGAGGTTGCTATGAGCTGAGACGCCACAGCACTCTACTGAGGGCGACAAAGTGAGACTCTGTCTCTAAAAATAAATAGATAGATAGATAGATAGATAAACAAAAAGTCTCAAAGGGGTTTGGTGCCCATAGCTCAGTGGTTAGGGCGCCGGCCACATAAATTGGAGCTGGTGGGTTTGAACCTGGCCCAGGCCTGCTAAACAACAACAACAACAAAAATATCTGAGCATTGTGATGGGCGCCTATAGTCCCAGCTACTTGGGAGGCTGAGGCAAGACAACCGCTTAAGCCCAAGAGTTAGAGGTTGCTGTGAGCTGTGACGCCACCGTACTCTACTGAAGGTGACATAGGGCAACATAAGACTCTGTCTCAAAAAAAAAAGAAAGTCTCAAAGAGAAAATCAATGCACCTGTGCAAAGAACCCTTTCTCCCTGAAGATGGGGCTTTAGTCAATACCTGTGTACCCAACATGTACCTGCACTGGGCCCCAGAAAAACCACTGTTAGGCAAGAAAATCACTATGCCATAAAGGAAAACCAGGATGCTGCTCTGACATCCTGCTGTGGGATCCCTCACTATAGACTGGTTGCCTCTTCCTACCCAAGGGCTGTAGCACTAGCATCCTCAGGCTTTCACAAACTGCACCCTAGTGCTCAGCAATCCTAGAATCTTCACCCTGGGTGGAGCCTAATGAGTTTTCTGCTTCCCAGAAAACAGGTATTTTTATTTGTGCTCTAGCAAGACTCACAGCTGAGCCTGAAGAATCTGAACTCAACCCCCAGAGATACAGAGGTTTGTGATGTTGGCTCAACTAGTCACAGCCTTCTAGGGGAAGGCCTCAGGCCCCTGTGTTAATCTCTCCAAGGTTAATCTCTCTACCTCTGCCAAAGCACTGGATAAAGAGGGGAAATTAAGAAAGTTAGTCCCTGCACCTGATACTAAGAACCTATAAATTAACTGTAAGACTTATATAAGAAGCCATGAGGGAGATAGATAATTTTACAAAATACTGGGAAGTTCTATCTTATGCCTAACTTAAATCTGTCATGCTATAGTTTAAGTTCATTCCCACTTGGGTTAATATATATTTGTAAAAAGGTTTCACATCCTCACAATGAAAAGTACTATAGCAAAGCCAAGTATTATTAAGCTGAGAACCAGGGCTCACAGGATAAACAGAGCTCAGAGACCTTAACCACTTAAAGCAGGAGAGGTGAGAGGAAGAATTAATGTGTGCTCTGTGGCTCCTTTCACTGAGGGATTACAGATTAACTCCCACTTCTCCAGACTCAGAAACCACAAGGCAAGGGGCTTTTGACCCTGACCAATAATATGGCTGGCTACTGAGATTCCCCTACCCACGCAAGGGCTTTGTCCAGGAACAAGGTGGCTTCGTTATAAACACTAGCAACTACAGGCAGCAGCCCAGGAAACTCAGTGCCAATAGCATGTCAGCATCCAGCGCTTTCTCCTTTTAGAGTTTATCTCCAACACAATCGTATTCTGACACCAAGACAGTTTGTTGATTACATAAGCACTTGTCTCTAGTGTGCAATCTGATAATCAGACCCACCCTTTCTCCTCAGACAAAGAGACCAATAAATCTCACCCTTTATAAGTAGTACAGATGCAAGACAAAACCCTTTACTGGCACTTAGCAAAATGGGTATTTTTCTAGTTTTTCATGACAACAACGAAAAGAAAACTGCACATGGTCAGGACTATGCAGCAGCCTAGCTGCTAGAGACAGAGTGCTGATGAGTTAGAGCAGATTCTAGAGGTCAACAACGAAAGGACTGGGAAGAATGAAACATATCTCATCATGTATGTTAGAATCAGGTCTCCAGGCAGACTATCAACTGGGACTAAGACAGGACCTGAGGAAGGCTAATAACATGTTTCTTAGAGCAGTGTCTGCATGTGTGCTACAGACTCAAGGCAGAATCTTACTTCCTATGGTCCAGCATTAAGCCTGCCTCTCTCCTCACACAAGCATGTGCTCATGTGTATACAATTGTATGTGCATGTGTACATACACAATAGAATATTTCCTCTTGTGCACAAAGAGGAAATACTGACAGGGTTGCTACATAGGTACAATCTTAAGGTTTGGGATTTGCTATAGTTCAGACTTTGCTTGACCTTTCCAAATCTCACACTGAAATTTCATTTCTAGCCAGGATTCGTGGCTCATGCCTATAATCCTAGCACTCTGGGAGGCCAAGGAGGGAGGATCCCTTGAGCTCAGGAGTCTAGCCTGAACACGAGGGAGACCCCTGTCTCTACTAAAAATAGAAAAATTAGCTGGGCATTGTGGCGGGTACCTCTAGTCCCAGTTACTTGGGAGGCTAAGGCAGGAGGATCACTTGAGCCCAGGAGTTTGAGGTTGCTGTGAGCTATAACACCATAGCACTCTCACCCAGGACAACAAAGTAAGATTCTGTCTCAAAAAATTATTTAAAAAAAGGAATTTTATTTCCAGTGTTGGAGGTGGGCTGTAATGTAAGGTGTCTAGGTAATGGGCGTAGATCCCCCATGAATAGATTAATGCCTTCCCTCTCACGCTCTATTAGTTCTCAAGAGAGTTGCTTTTTAGAAAGATCTCTCCCCTCATTCTCTTGTTGTCTCTCTTATCATGAGATCTCTGCACACACCCCCACTTCCCCTTCCACCAAGGCTCTCAACAACTATCTGTGCCATGCTTCTTGTACAACCTACAGAACAATGTACCAAATATACCTCTTTTCTGTAATAATTCAGGTATTCATTCATAGCAACACAGACTATGACAGGGCGTTTCTTGTACTTACTAATGAAAGAGTCTCAGGTTGGAATGACTTCCATCCCTACCTCTAAAGGCAGCTACTGCCAGGGTGGATGAGGTCTAAGTAAGGACAGCCCCCATCCTGTGTCCACACTTCTCTCTGCAATACAATTCCACATGGCATGGAGAGACAGCAATATTTAGATGATCTCAGGTTTCCAAAACAAAACTTTACTTATTCAAAAGAGCAAATCCACACTACAGTTGCTTTCGGAGAAGACAGACAATCACTTCTTGACAATACTCAATCATTTAAGAAATACATGTCAAGTGTTTATTTGGTATCAGACTCTAATGATGGGACAGAGATGGATCAGCTCTAGGATCTGGTCTCAAGGAATTCGTAGTCCAGGGAGGGGACAGATAAACAATTACAGTGTAATTTATCTGACCAGTGCTACGATGGGGTAAGTAAGCACAAGCTAGCCTGGGGATCAGGGAAGTCTTTCCAGGGAAGGTGACCCTGAGTCTTAAAGGATAGCCCAAGTTAGGGGTGGAGACTGGAAGAAGCACACAAGCAGGGGAATCATCATGCAAAAAGATACACTGTATAAAAGGCTCTGGGTGAGAGATGAAGCAGGGAGATGTGAGGCTGGACAAAAGAGGAAGGACAACAAAAAACAGGTCCCAGAGAGTTTTGAGAAGCCTGAGACAAAATGCTGCCCTGTACCTGCAGCACAACCACATTTTCAATTCATAATAGGCTTTGTAACAAGGTCCCAACCACCACTCCTAATGCTCTCAAAAAGAATTAGCAGCAGTCCTGCTCTGAGAAAACTCCCTCTTTTTCCAATATACTCACACCCTGGGTTCAGCTCCAGCAGCATCTTGTTCTATTCCTAAATAGGCAGCAACCTTTCTAAACTTTGGGCCTACCTGTCTAATGCCAGATAGCCTAGCCTCACAGAGGGGTAAGTCACATACAGAAAGCAAGAAGAAAAGGACAAGAGGATACTAGACTTTCAAGCCACTAGAGGACTCAGGTAACTGGCTGGTTTAAAAGAAGTCTTTCCTTCCCTTTCCATAAGGAAGAGGATTTTCATCATCATTAAAATGGTGATTTTTCTCCAGGCACGGTGGCTCACGCCTGTGATCCCAGCACTCTGGGAGGCCAAAGTGGGTCAGTCACTTGAGCTCATGAGTTTTGAGACCAGCCTGAATAAGAGAGAGACCCCCATCTCTAATAAACTAGACACGCATTATGACAGGCACCTGTAGTCCCAACTAATCACTTGAGCTCCAGAGTTTGAGGTTGCTGTGAGCTGTAATGCCACAGCACTCTACCAGGGGCAACAAAGTGAGACTTTGTCTCAAAAAGAAAGAAATAAAATAAAATAAAATGGTGATTTTTCAAAAAGGGCAAAAAAGACAGATTAGTGCTCCCTGGTGATAAAGGTAATTCCGAAGGAGGAAGGGGAGGAATAAAACCAATGGACAAGGGTGGGAACCAGAACCTCAACATCATTAGTTGGAATAACAAAAGGCTTAAGAGACCAGTTGCCTCAGCAGATAGGTACCTCAACAAATGGATGCCTTGGCTCGGCGCCTATAGCTCAACCGGCTAAGGCGCCAGCCACGTACACCTAAGGTGGCGGGTTCGAATCCCCAGCCCGGACCCGCCAAACAACAATGACGGCTGCAACCAAAAAATAGCCAGGTGTTGTGGCGGGCGCCTGTGGTCCCAGCTACTTGGGAGGCGGAGGCAGGAGACTCACTTGAGCCCAGGAGTTGGAGGTTGCTGTGAGCTGTAATGCCACGGCACTCTACCCAGGGGGACAGCTTGAGGCTCTGTCTCAAAAAAAAAAAAAAAAAAAACAAAAACAAATGGATGCCTTCAAAAAAGACCCACCTGGGTCAGGTGGCAAACACTGGCATCAAGACCAGGAGCAACCCTCAATATTGCCTCCAGATAGCCTTATATCTAGGCTACTTACACCTCCACACACAATGAGCTCTCCCACCAGGGTCAGGTAAGCTCATTCCAACCTCTTCCATGCCAAGGAGATTGGGATTACTCAAGAAGTTCTTTCCACCTATTTCATTCATATGTAGAAGGTAGGGCTCTAAATGAAGGCACAAAGTCTATAATGTACCTCAGTCCCAAACTCTGAAGAGTCCAGAAATTTGCATGTTTTCTCATCCTTCTGCTCCCAAGCATTCTTGACCACAGAGTCTTGGGAGTCAGGACTCTCAGGGCTTCCTCCCCTCTGCCAATGGCTCTTCTGAGCCTCCAGCAAGCATCAAATCGCAATTAATCCCAGTTTCACAATCTGTAAAATGGGTCAACAACACTAACCTGCTGACAAGGTGGCTAAGTACAGTCAGCCTAGGATAAGGACATTTCAGCCTTAGCCAGTCCTCATGCTCCACTGAGTGCCCTTCTCTTACCTTGGTAACAATGTGTTTCCTACAAACTCGACCTATGCTTTGCGTAGGGCCCACTTTATGGAAGGACAGAGTAACAATGCCAAAAAGCTAAGAAGGTTCAAATGTTAACTTTTCCTTCCAGGTGTCTGAATCTTTACCTCTTGCCCAAGACCCCAGAGGGAAATGGAACTGGAAAGAGCCTGAGCCCCAAAAGCATCATCTTGCTCCTGGATTCCAGGTGTCCAATCACCAGGATGGCCGGGGATGATAGGAAGGGAAAAGTTAGAGAAACAGGCATAAATTGTGCCACTGCTCTCCCGGGTCTCCAGGGGCCCAAGTGGAGGGCAGGCTTTATAAAAAGCCACTGCTAGGTCCAATGTGCCTTGACCACTGGTGAAACTTAAGCTTTCCCTAAGTGGCCTATATAGAGCACCAATGATCCCCACTGCCCTTGCTGCCCAGCTCCAGGGCCCTTACCTCTGTACAAAAAGGGGTAAGTTGTGGATGGACTACAGGCTGGACATACATGTGAAAGGTAGACTCGATCTCCATGGTCCGTCCATTTAGCTTCAGGATGGGGAACTCGATGATTTCCTAGAGTGCCAAAGGCACAGAAAAGGAAAAATAAGTTATTTTAACCAACCACTTCAAACAACAACTCCAAGTCAAGAAAGAAAGAGTATTTGGGGCTCATTAGCCGCTGCCTGGCCAAACCCAAGATTGAGTGAGATGGTGCCAGCACAGTTGTAATCCCAACCCTCCCACTGTTACCACCTTCACAGGTCCCAGGGACAAGACATAACCTCATCCCTGGTGTTTCTGGAAAAGAGAAGGAAGATAGCGGTATAATCTGCTCTGGTTTCACCAACAGGTTCTCCAGCAGAGGCCTGCTTACTTGCCCCCCTCAAAGTAGGCCTCCTTCTCCTTGCCCAGGTCTCTGTCCTGAGTAGGTCTTGACCTAAAGCCATACAGACAACTAGCCATCAGACCAATGCACAGATTTCCTCATATGCAGTTTAAATAGAGCTGATGAATTTCTTCATTAGCTTTTTTAAAAGATACATAATAAATAAAGCCAAAGGGGATCCCAAAGAGGAGAAAACTGAATAAGAGTAATAGGAGCTAGTGCCTCCTACCTTTCTTTCAGGCTGTATACCCACCCCCATCCCCCATCTCCAACCCCCAGCCCAATCGCTTAGCCAGCCCTTCCCAGTCCACTGAAACATAATGGAAGAGAAGGAGGAGGAGTGACAATTTGTTTGGTGTCTCTAAGATTAATTTGTCTCCGTTATTTAATAGAGATGCACAGCACCAAGGTCCTGGTGTGCAAACAGGCTTGCAGAACGCTGGCTGTGCAGCACGCCTCATACATCGCTCCTGGGAAGGGAGGAAGGCACCAGAGGGGGGAGAGGGCAGGAAAGAGCCTGCATGCACCAGAGAGAAGAGGGAAAGCAAAGAGAGAGAATAAAAAAAATTATTGCTTTTTAATATTCAAAAACAGTTTGCAAAATTTAATCAAAGCAGAGGAAAAGCTAACATTTTTACCACTTTGACATTTTTATTAGCGCTTTCATAAATTTTTAAAACATGAATGGAATTAGTTTACAACACAAAAAAAAACTGCCCTGAAAACATCTGGAAGAGACAAATAGGAAATAATAAAAAAAAAAAAAAAAAAGAAGCAGCAAAATTCTCCGTGTAAAATTAGCATGTGGAAAGGGCCTCCTCTGCTGCAAAGAAAAAAAGGGGACTCTGCCCATTCAGTGGCCCCATGGTCTACTTCAGTGGCACTCCAACCACTCATCCCCTGTTGTAGAAAGGACCTTTCCAGTATCACCAACATTGAAGCAAATTGGTTCTCTCCAGAGACTGCCTGGAGAAGCCACACAGAAGCTGACGACACCTGACTGCACGAACAGAAAACGAATGGGTGGGAAAATAGAGAAATAGTCGATCTCCTCAATGTCCCAGGGAAGCCAGGGATCCTCCCCTAAAAACATACCCACTAATATTAAATATTAGGCTTGTTTTTAAAGCATCTATTTCAATCTAACACATAAAAGCAGTACTGAAAATCAAATCAAGTCAGTCAGATTTCAAGCCAGAGAAATTCAAAGGTTCTGGTTGTCTGGTCTCCATGGGCTGACCCCCAAAGATGAGGAAGCTGAAGGAGCTCATTCCCAAGGATATAAAGGGCACAATGGCTGCAAGGCTAAGGTAGCAGGAGACAGAGAAGAAGGCCAGGCTGCTACTTAGACGAGATGACACATCTCCTCCCAATTCCTTGGACCTTTTGTTCCCCACAAATTATTACAAAGCAGATCAAGTAAAGGGGAGTTTTGCCCTAAATATCAAAATTGAACACATGTACACACAAAAATATACACTGGTTCCCTGAAAAATCAGATATGCAAGATAATCAAGAGCCAATTCTGAGGTATAGCTCATCTGAATCTGGCTCATCTGACTCCTGAATTTCTGATATATATTCTTTGTCTCCCACTAAGCAGAAAGTAAGAGCTCCGTAGCCCAATGAGTTTGGCTGCCCTGGTGTCTACGGAAACAAATACAGCCAGCTTCTCACTAACAATGTTAGCTCGGCCTACAATGAAATTTAACCTGTGACACAACTGTACTTTTCATTTAAACTTTCATTTGGAGAGAAGCAGTGTTTGGAGACCTGCAGTTTGTCCTGCTAATAAAGACAAGTGTTGGGACCTTTAAGGATGCCATTCATCTTTGGTTTTTATTAAATTCAATTTTCTTAAGCCCATGATACATTATGAAATTAGGAGTTGACATTCCTCTAGAAACAAAAATATCTATCAAACGTAAATAGAAAAAAAAAAACCTCTATTACCAAGAATTTATGGCTTAAAGTTGATCTCTTTCCACTTTTTTACAAGCACATGGTTTGTTTTAGATATCTGAAATGCTATTATAGATCTAGAATTTCATTAGTATTTATTATAAAATAGTATATGCTTCAGCTCCTGCTCGGGCCAGCACCAACACAGCATCCCCCAGAAGTCTCTGAAAACTTGGCCTTTGAGTTTCCCCACTACAGCTCAGTATTGACATTTTCCTGCTACTGGCTTCCTTACCTATAGGGAAATAGAGCCAACCTAAGTGCTCAAAGTAAGTGCCACCTGCACCTGTTCCATCAGTGGAAGACCAGGCCAGCCTTAGCTCAATGCAAAAAAAAGGGGGGAGGGGGGAGGCCCCCGAAATGCCTGGGTACACATCAGATTGGGCCTATCATAAACATACTTCTCTCATGTTGCTAGCCCGTCTGTCAGACCTTCTCCCCATGACCAAGAAGAGGAACTTTCAAGGGCCAATCTCAAAATGTGATTTTGCAGGGGCCCTTCCTCAGCAGTATCAGAAGCTGTTATAACAACAAGAGGCCTGTACACGGGCAGATTCATGTAAGCCACTGAGGATGCAAAAGAGGAGCTTCTGACAGAAGACCCTCCGAGAAGTCAGAGCAAAGAGGACCTCACCTATGTATTGCTCACCATCCCATAGTGCCCAGCAAGCCAAGAACCTCAAAGTTACTGGCACCAACAGCCTCATCACGGGAAAGGAGCCCCAATCTGGACCAAGTTGGTACAACTCTGCAGCCAGAAGACCTGGGGCATGCCAAACACTTTGAAAGTTCTTAGCTAATAATGATCAGAGACATAAACCCCTCACTACAAGTTGATAGCATTAACTCCAATCCAAGGATGTGTGAAGATGTACCCAAGGCACACCTAGGTCCAGTTGCTCAGATAATGAAACTATGATTCCTGCCCCTCTCCTTCCCCCTCATCCAATTTCATCAACCCTAGGAAGAGGGTTTTCAGTTTAATGTAAAGCTAGAGCCAGGAAGGAAGGAAGAGCCAGTTTGTATTTCTAGCCCTTTCCCTCCCCTAATCATAGCTTCATGATTCCCTTTCCTTGGGATGCCATATGCAATCATTTAAACTACCTGAGTGCCTACTTTGTGTAAGATAACATACAAGTGTTGGGGGAGATTTAGCAAGAAGATGTAGTCTCTGCTTTGGAGATGTGCAGGGACTAAAGGAATGGAAAAGATAGGTGAATAAATAATGAACAGTACGCTATGATACATGCTTTAGTGGAGGGACATAAAAAGTATGCTTTCACACATAATTTCTTATTTTACCCTTATTAGCCCTAGGAAATATGTTGTATCATCATCACCATTACTATCATGAGGTCATAAACCAATACTATTAAGCATATACTATTTACCTGGCACGGGCAGTGAACACACAGATGAATACAGTGAGATGTAGCTCCTCTTTCTGAGATGCTCAAGTCTGGGCAAAGTGTGGAAAGGAAGTGGACTCCAGCACTCTCCAAGACACATGAAGAATGGAATCATTTTATTCCTTCCATTTATTGTTTACTAAGCAGCAGACACTGTGGTAAGTGCTCTAGGAATGATCTCATTTAATCCTCCTAACAACTCGAGAGGTGGGAATCATCATTATCACTATTTCACAAATAAACTAACACCCAAAGAAATCACTTGCTCACAATTATACTGCTAATAAGGGACAGAGCTAGGATTCCAAATGGAAAAAAGGAGACTTAAGGACAGTATAATGGGAAAACTAGTAGCTCTCAAAATCTGATGGGTTAACAAAGATCGGATTCTCTTAGTATAAAAGCGAAAGACTACCTGTAGGGCACTCAGTCTACCATCTCCTAGAAGGAGAGGAGGCTCTCGTAACAGCAATGAATGTGGACTATTTAGGACTGACAGAAAAGTCCTAAAGGACTGCTGCTGACAGTCCTCTACCACACCAACAGCAACACAGATGGCA
This sequence comes from Otolemur garnettii, assembly GCF_000181295.1. Taxonomy (NCBI): domain Eukaryota; kingdom Metazoa; phylum Chordata; class Mammalia; order Primates; family Galagidae; genus Otolemur; species Otolemur garnettii. The sequence goes on along the minus strand of NW_003852597.1, from coordinate 1,182,112 downwards.
CTGGGCTATGAGCTCAGGGAGCGCAGGACTGCACACCTTCAGTTTGCATCTCCGGAACCTAGCTCTGATTCCAGCACACAGTTCTCTCTCAACTTTTGTTCAGCAAACACATAAAAGGGCCAGTAACTGGCAGATACAAACCAAGGGCCTGGCTGTAACAGGAGACACTACTGTCACAAAACTCTCCACAGGATCAGAGAAGAGAAATGATCTGCTTAAGATGACAAAGATGGTAGGTAGTAGTGTGAGGATTCAAACCCAGACGTATCACTGCAAAACACCTTCTACTAGGTCCACTCTCTCATCTCTAAGTGGTTTCCTCCCCCAACTGCTACAAACCACCAAATCTGTTTTACCTTGGGCACATGCAGCCAAAGCTCAAGGTAGGGAAAAGTCACGAGATTTCCTACAGATCACAAGACAGTTGGGTAGTCAACTGTCCCATTTGCTGAGGATCAAAGGTTTCCCAGAGCACAGGACTTTCGATGCTAAAACTGAGACAGCTGGTCATCCTATAACACACAAATTACCTGCACCTTTGGGTTGTCTAAAGGCAAAGCAGTATTTATCCAAAAAGCTGGTCTGCTGATGATAGGTGGGAACTGGCCACAACTTGACAACTAAAGACAAATACCTCAGAATTTGGATTTTTCTAAGTATCCAAAGTATTATACCTTCTCTTTCTCTGCAAATTTTTTCGTTGTTGTTGAGGGGACAAAAGACAGAGAAATAAAAAAGAAGCACCAAGAAAATATTCATTTATCTTCCCCCCAGGGTCTCACTATTTTGCCCAGGATGGAGGGCAGTGGCTATTTATAGGTGTGATCACAGTGCACCACAGCCTCCATCTCTAGGGCTCAAGGGAACCTCCCACCTCACTCTCTTGAGTAGCTGGGCCTACAGGTGGGCCCCACACCCAGCTCGTTTGCCTTTCTAAAGTAAATTGGAACAGAGGGTCTCAACCCATCTGCTTTCTAATTGCTCAGCTAGGAACCCCCAGTGATTCCCTCCATAAATTAAGGACAAAAATCAGCCACAGCACTTCATATGAAATTTCACACCCACAATCAGTAGATTACAAGAAATAAATGTGTAGGTTGCTTTCAGGGCACTCAAACTCCCTTCAACTAAAGTGTCTGCAGTGATCAGATTATCTCTGAAGAGAACAACAACAACAAAAAGATTTTAAGCAGAAGGGACTTGGATTTGACTGTTAGAATTAGAGTTTTAACAGTATAGCACTCCAGCCCTTTTTCCCTAAACACAAATTCTCCTCTGCCTAGGCTGACGTTTCTATGGTCCTATCTGAAGTAAGGGAATGAGGAAGTCATTTGTCACAGCTTCCCTTTCTCAATTTAGGAAGAAGAAACTGGCATTCCTTCAATTCAGAGATAGTAACTAATCTATCCCTTCCTTCAAACCACTGAAAATTCCAAAAAGTGTGCATCTCTGCACTGAAACATTTGTTAAAATCCAAAAGCAACACCACACCACAGGGTAGAAAAAGCAGTCCTTGGCAAATATGTGGTTCTATTCAAATACTTTAGATAAAAGTGCCATGCAAAGGTAAGACTGTTCTTCAAAAGATTAAAGAGCCTCCTGGCCACATGGAAGAGAGGAAGTTGGATGGAAGAAGTGAGGGCTACACTGGGCAATGGGGCATGGTTTGCCTAACAGTTTCTCCCTTGGAAAAAAAAAAGACATTTTATGCACAAGGAGCTTATTTCTTAAACAAACACTCGTGGTTTTGATTTACACCACAGCCTGCTCCTAAATAATTTATGGCGGGTTAAATTTATTGCCGAGCCCTGGCTGGCTGCAAATTCGAATTGCCAAATAATTAGATTTTAGGGCAAAGCTTATAAATTACCCGTCGATTTGTCCGGACTTGTTTGTCAGTTGCTTTGTGCTTCGGGTCATCTTTGGCATTTGGCTGTTTGGGTTTTAATTGCTGATTTACACTTTGACAGATGAGAGCTGATGCTCGAAGTTTCAGGACAAGGAAGGGTAAAAAAAATCAGAGCTTTAAAAGGCTGATTTTTCACCTACATGTCCCCCTCCACCCATTCTCATAGACCCCAAAGCAATTGAAATGTAGAAAAGAGGCTGAAAATAGATGCTATTTTTTATTCAAGGAGGGTAAGGGTACAATGTGAATTATAATTTACTTTTACTGAAATCTGAATTTTTCAAAAAAAAAAAAACATAACACCAATAAATGAGAAGGACCAAGTCTCAGAAACCATATTCTCACTCAGGGGTGTGCATGGCCTGTCTACACCCCTATAGACACAGAAACAGCCACAGTTCAAATATGTTTAAATACTCAATTGTAAATTATTTCAGATATTATTGGCTTCTATGAAGCCAATCCTTTAGGGTAGCAAACAACCAAATGTTAGCTATCTGTATATATATGCACATATGTGTGTGTGTGTCATGAAATTAATTTAAACCAATCTCAGGCTGTGTGCTAGAGAGGTCCCCTAGGGGCAGCACTAAGAGAGGGCATGGAAGTGGAAGAGTGGCAAGCCCAAGGTACCTTTCCAATAGAGGGAGAAAAATCTCTCTAGACAGTACACAGACTTTACCTACTGTGTAGACAGAGGGCCTGAAGGTTCTCTGTATGCTCCCTGGAGAAGTAAGGCCTGCCTCCCAGCCACCTGCTGTACCCCAACAGCTTCCTCTGAGACCATGGGTCAGAATAATACCAGTACTAGTTCTACTAATGAGAGCTAACACATAACGGCCACTACATGCCAGGCACGGTTCTGGGCATTAATATGTTAATTCATTTTATGCTCCTACCAATTCCATAAGATTGGTACTACTGTTAAACCCATTCTGCCAATTAGACAACTGAAGCATAATCTATCCAAGGTCATACTATAAGTAAGTAGTAGAGACAAGACTCAACCCCAGAGTCCACTATGCTACACTGATCCTCATCAGAACAGCCTCTACCTCAGCTCCTCTCACTCTGGGGAGCTGTCCACATTTTGGGACTTGGGCACATGCAGCCAAAGTGGAAGGTAGGGAAAAGTCATGAGACTTGCTATGGATCACACGACTAATCATAAGCTTGATTAGACCAAGGCCGTTTTCCAAATCAATCTAAATACTGCCCTAAAGATACATAAGCTGGAGGTGAGGAAATGGCAGGTGATCAAGACAGGACCAGACTCATGTAGGCAGATTGAGTACCCTGGTCAGGTAACTTGGCTAGGAGCCCAGAGAAGCTGGCTGGGCTTCAGGAGGCCTTGCTCAGGAACCCCAACCACAGCTCTGGGCACTGCTGATCTCTTCACAGAAGACTTCCTCCCACAGGTAGTTCATAGATTCCCTGTTCTCTATTCACGGATTCCCTGTTCTCTATCCACAAGTGATGGCCAGAAGCCAGGAAGAGCAAACAGATGTGCTAGTGTGTAAAAATTCACTGACCAGTAAGCAAGCAATACAGAGACTGACATCCTGCCCACAATGCACTGAACACTGTTCACACATTGGTTCATATAATCCCACATCTCTGTAAGCAGGCAAGAATTACTCTCCTAGCTCAGCACCTGTGGCTCAAGCGGCTAAGGCGCAAGCCACATACAACTGAGCTGACGGGTTCGAATCCAGCCCACGCCCACCAAACAACAATGATGGCTGTAACCAAAAAATAGTCGGGCGTTTTGGCAGGCGCCTGTAGTGCCAGCTACTTGGGAGGCAGAGGCAGGAGAATCGCTTGAGCCCAGGAGTGGGAGGTTGCTGTGAGCTGTGATGCCACAGCACTCTACCCAGGGCGACAGCTTGAGGCTCTGTCTCAAAAAAAAAAAAAAAAAAAAAAAAAAGAATTACTCTCCTATTTTACAGATAAGACAGTCAGCAGTTGCCAAACCATGGTCCCTCATAAGTAGCATTCCATTACTCGAGAACTTGTTAGAAATGCAAACTTCTGGCCTCTACCCCAGACTTTCTGCATCAGAAACCCTGGGAGTGGGACCTTTTGTTTTAGCAAGCCCTCCAAGTGATTCTATGCTCATGAGAGTTTGAGAACCCCTAGTTCAGACTAAAGCAGTGTTTCTCAGACTTCAAATTACCTGAAGAACTTGTCAGATTTCAGGTTTGGGGTTTTTTTTGGGTTTTTTTGTTTTTGAGACAGACCCTCAAGCTATTTGCCTGGGTAGAGTGCTCTGGCATCACAGCTCACAGCAACCTCCAACTCCTGGGGTCAAGCGAGTCTCTTGCCTCAGCCTCCCAAGTAGCTGGGACCACAGGTACCCACCACAACGCCCAGCTATTTTTTGGTTGCAGACGTCATTGTTGTTTGGCAGGCCCAGGATGGATTCGAACCCACCGCCTAAAGTGTATGTGGTATATGTGGCTGGCGCCTCAGCCACTTGAGCCACAGGCACTGAGCCAGATTTCATGTTCTGTTTGGCTCAGGAAAAGGGCTTGCCTCATAATTCTGCATTTGTAACAAGCTCCCATGTGATAATGATGCTGATGGTTCTCGAACACCTTTCAATAGCAAAAATGTAGCCTAGATAGAACATTAATGTGACTAATTCCTTACTACAGAGGTAATGGACAAGTAAGAATCAGAGCCCAAGGCTCTCAGTTCTCTTCTTAAAACAAACCCTTACTTGACCCACTTTTTTTTCTTTTTTTCAGTTTTGGCTGGGTCCAGGCTATACCCCCAGTATATGGGGCCAGCACTTTTAAGCACCTGGTCAAGCCCTTTAGCTCTGCTAACTCTTCCTGGCTCTTGCCATCAGACATTTTACCCTCCCTGCTACTAAGAGCCAGGGCAGAAAAACTGGCCTGTCACATCCAAGTACTTTACAGGATGAGTTGGCACATCTCTGTCAGGGAGCTAACAGGAGGAGGTCTTCTTGTCTGTTTTCTTTAGGAATACTGTCAAGACCATCAGCTATCCCAGAGTGCCTAGCACACAGTTCTCTCAGCCCTCCAGAAAAACACCTTCCTTCTGTCCAGATGAATCAGAAAACAGGCTGGATGCCTCTCCTATGAAGCTCTCATGGCAGACATAAGCCAAGAACTTATCTGGTCTATTTCACTGTCTCCAGTCCTAAGAAAGGCCTTCCTAACATTGCCCACAAATCTGTATAGGATCAAGGATCACAGAAATTTCTGCATGTCCTGAGCCACCAAGCTGGGGTTTCCTTAACAGCATCACCAACCATCACATTCTACACCAGGGGTCCTCAAACTTTTTAAACAGGGGGCCAGTTCACTGTCCCTCACACCATTGGAGGGCTGGAATGCAGGCCCCGGGACGAGTCGGCTGCTAAGCAGGACAGACAGCGGCAGCAAAAACATCCAGCAGACTGGATAAATGTCCCTGGTGGGCCGTGTGTGGCCCGTGGGCTGTAGTTTGAGGACGCCTGTACACCATCACTGTAAACTTCCTTTCAGGTCTGTCCCTGACATTGTTTCTGTAGTCATGTCACCTTTACAGTGAAAGGAGACCTTATCAAAATGGGATGTTTTATCCCATTCATCAGCCCCTGACTCCCCCAACTATCAATTCCTTTCAGCTGATCAATTGGCCTTTCAGATGTTGCAAGTGCTAGAAAAACTAACTATGAACAATGCAGACATAGTCCCTGCACTCCATTTTCAGACACTGCAATCTCAAATCATGGCTCCCAGTTTTACCACACTTTTGGAAAGAAAGATTTCAATCTTTCTAGCCAGTTACCATTCTATCTACCTAAACATAACTGCCTACCTCCTTTGGCCCAATGGCCAAACAGACCCTAGAAGAACAACTACCTATATCACTACTAAGGAACTCATCTATAGCAGTTCTGCCTGTTATGCTGTCCCTATATGGATGGATCTTCAACTCAAAGCACCTCATTTACAACAATTATCAATTTCACACTCCACTCCTTAACATCAAATTTCTTAGCACCACTGACTACCCAGTAGCCCACCAGTATCCAAAAGAATTATGAGCTGGGTAAGAGCATGGTTCTCAAACTTGTTACTTTCTCAGCACACCTAAAGATTACAAATATATCACTTCACTCCATTCTCACCATCACCACCTTAGTCCAACCCACTAACATCTTTCTCAAATAACATGTCCCCACACATAGTTACAACTCTGGCTTACAATGTCTATTTCTTTTTCTTCTCTTCCATTCAACAATACATTCAAATTTCCTTTTCTGGCTCACCAACTTTGCCTCACTCTGGAATCTGCACACTCCTTTACTTATAGCAACACTGGCATCTCTGAATAAGAGCCTTTACCAGCATCTAACCCTCAAATCAATCGGCTGTTGGCTAGAGTGTCCTCCCCAGGACTAGGTACTGACCACAGCACAGCCACAGAAGGAGACACACTGATGTAACTGACCCGTTTTGCTGCCCTCAGATCTTCAAGATTTCACACTGGCCAACTACATGCAGCAACAGGGCCAGAATGGCAGCCCCATCCCAAGTCACTTCTACTTCAGAATAAAAGCTTCCCTGATGTTTGTCTCTCCTTTCTGATTCTTCCAGCACCTAACCAGGTTTTGCCCATGGTAGCACTTGATACATGTAAAAACCTTGTGCCAGCCTGTTTACCCTTCTGCTGCAGATCTGCCAGCCTGGGGGAGGGCCAGTGTCAACCTGGGAACACTCTCATCTCAGGCTTTTAGGCTACGGCTCAATTTTCACAGCTAGAGCTCAAAATTCATCACATAAATGTAAGACTGTGGGGGCTTTTTAAGTATTGTGAATACCCTGGATAAGAGGATAAAAAATAATCATCCCAATGGCATCTTAATCAAAATGATGCAGGATCCTTTTTCCCAACGAGACACAGAGATGGAGAAAGGATCTCCAAATATCAGTTTCCTCATGTCAAACAACAAAGATCAGTCTAGAAAAGAAATGTAATCAACAGAGGGGAGAGGAAAATAAGACAGAATGAGGGTGGGGAGGCTTCAGGACTGAGCCTAAACACTCCTTTGGATTTCTTCCCCTACCACCCCCGCTCAGCTTTCCTCCTACAGCTGTACCTGTTGCTGCTGCTCAGAGGGAGCTCAGCCTCCACTGTTCTATCTGCAAGACACCTCTGCTCTTGCCAGTCTTCTCTTGCCACCCAGACCCTCCTGCCTCTCCATTAATCCTTCCTTCCACAGTTCACTCAGTGTTAGTCAGCCAGCCATTTATCTGTTTGAACAGTCTAAACCTCTCTGGTATATTGAAGGTTGGTCCTAGCAGATCCAGAACCAAACTCCTAACAATTTTTGGGGGGAGAAGGGTCATGTCATTCTCTAGCCCTTGCCTTTCCGTAGAGACCTGGCAGTCACTCTCACAACTGTCACCTTCAATGACAGCTAGGGTATCCGGTTAACCTCCCTGAAAATGCCTCAGAGCCTCAGCTCACATATTTCCACTTTGACCTTCACCTTTTTACCCACACTTTATTGGCTAAAATGCTCTTAAATTTCTTCTAGCCTTTGTAGTCTCACTTACAGCATCCCAATAAGACTATCTAACCTGACTATGAGAAACAGCTTATAACCGATACAGATAATCCAACTAATTGAATGGTGAAACATTTGCCAGGTTCAAAGTCTTCATTTGCCCTCTCCCTCATTTTCAACATTCCCATAAACAAGCCTGCAATCAAGGTCAGTTTTTCAGACTTAAAGCAACCATTCCAGCTTCCTCTATGAGCCCCTTCTTTTATCCCTGCTATAACAGTTCTGAGAGGCCCCTCCAGTCTCCTGAATTTCTTACACTGCACAGCCTATACAACCCATCCCCCACATGAGCAGCATTGATCTCACCCATCCTCTGTGCCCCACTGTCCCAAGAACCTACTTACATAATGCTAGTTGTCATTCTGCCTAAGGGTTGTTACCTTATACATTTACCCTGCTTGACTATGAGCTCCTTGAGGGTAGGGACCATCTCTTCCTCATCTTCAAATGCCCAGCATCTAACACTGAGCTTGAAGTTACTATCCAAAGAGTAAAAAGAGGCCTTTTCCTGGCCTCTAAGGTGGTTACAATGAGGTCCTCCCCATTCCTTTGGGGACTTAGTTGGTTTTGTCATGTCCAACAAAAACTTTAAAAGGTGACTCAGTGTCACTGTTATTTTACAGTCCCTGATTTCATTCACCATTTATCAATGGCCCTATTCTTTAGAGCTCTTCCCCACCAACAACCTTAGCCCAGTGCCTAACTAAATCTGCATTCCAACAGCTGTCTCAGCCCTGGGGAGGCAACCAAGGTAATAAGAGGCTGGAGGGAGGTGTTTCCTGATTTGCACTAAATTATGTGGTGATTTTGTTACCAGTGACCCAGTGCTCCCCAAGGAAAGTTCCCGGTTACCCCCAGGTAACTTCATAGTCCAACTACATACCACAGCAGCTTAAAGGCATAAACTCTGGGGAAGGTAGAGAAGCAGTCTGAATAGAGCAAATAAATCTGCTTCTATCGCGCTCCTACTATGCCAAACACAAGAAGCAGTATCACCATGCATCAGTGCTCCAATCCCCGAGATGTATATTTTACTTCTACATTGCTATGTCTGCTCCAAATAAAGAAGGATCCTTTGGCTTTCACATAAAGTTATACTCCAGCAAAGACCAGGACAGAGCTAATGCTTGTTCCCCTTCAAGAAGCTCTAGTGAGGAGCCACAGCAAGAGTCAGGGGGAGGCCCATCCCTATGAGAGACCACCAGGAAGCAGCAGCCTGTGGAGGAAGACTGCTTTGGAAAAGGGAGAGAGAAGCACCACATTTATGGAGGCAGCCATGAAAAGGACAAAAGGGCATAGTGGGCTGCCCCATCCCCACCACCACCACTGGCCACCAACAGAGAAATTCATTTTAGTGACCCTGAAAGAAGCGATGTGTTAAGGCAGAGATATAACTACAAAGAAAGGCAATAATTGGACTGATGGGCAGGGGGGAAATTATTCCAGGAGTCAGAAGCCTGTGCAAGAACACTTACGGCTCACATAGTCATCATAACTCAGCCCCCTCAAGCATTTTGTGCTCTGCTTATGGTGTTAACTTTAATGTCTTAACATATAACACCATCCACACTAACACAAAATACTACACACGCCAGATGAGGCTGAGTTATAGTTGCTGTGGGAAACATAACTTTGAATTTCCTGATTTTGGTGCATTTAATCTCAACCATAATGTTACATTAACGTCGGTTTTGCATTTCATTTCCCAGTTTAGAAGAATAGCGTCAGTGCCTTCGCCTGTCTGTACAGAAAAAATTGCACGCTGACTGGGGCCACAGCAGAGGGACCACAATCCAATGAGTAGGCTCTCTCGGGCTAAATGCCTGGCCGAACCCCTCCCACTTAGAGGAGCTGCAACCAAGGCAAGTGAATGGGGAGTGAACAATGGATTTCTTCTCTAGGAAAATGCCTTTCCGTCCACTTGGAGATGACAGAAACCAAGAACAGAGAGAAGGAAAAGAAGCTAAATAAGGAGCAAAGAGTAATGGGGAGGGGAGTCAAGGGGATTCCTACCTTTCAATCTTGAATGCAAGAAAAAGGAATATAGTTTGCTTTGTAGGGATCTTAACCAATTTACTGTAAAGTTTTCCGAAATGTCTCTTTCACGCAAGACTAATAAGATGTGCCAGCTCTAGGTCATAATGAAATCCTCCAAATGTCTCTCTTCTATATTATTCCTTCTCCTCTGTCACCATCAACCCTCTCCCTACCTTACCCTTCAAAAATAGCTTAGCATCTGGACAATTTTCTATAAAAGAGAAACTCCTTTACTCATAGTTCTAACTCAAAATGCAGATGGAGTCTCTTCAAGGTTTCCATGAAAAGAAAAGAAAAAAGCCCATGTGGACAAAGACCAAACACTAGAAAACCTCAACCCCAAAGGTCATTTTTCTCCATAGTTATGGGCACTGGAATACAGATGAGAAAGCAAATAGTCAGCAGGGCTACTGCAGAGCAGCGAGAAAAAGACTACCCAGGAGCCTGATGGATGGCCAGAGAGAACAGGGGCGGGAGGGTAGGCAGCAGCAGGACAGCAGCTCCCAGGATGTGGTGAGTTGGGCTGCCCCCTCCCTCCTGGCCCTCCAGACAGCCAAGGTTACTTCTTCCTCCCCCATGTGCTGTGGCCTATACCTCATTTTCCTCACTTACATTTGCTTTGGTCTCTTTTGAACACTGAGGTGGTGAAAGAACTTGCCCCAAGGTTAAAGATGCACAATTAAAGATCCCACCAAAGCTTTCAGGCTGCTCTCTGGGCCTCAGGGTCAAAACAACCACCATTTGATGCACATCCACACCAAAATGAACAACGTGAACTCCTGCAAGCAAAGACAAAGGAGCCAGATTCTCCTAAACCAGATAAAAATCTACTCCTAATTCACAAAACAATTCCTAAAACAAGAAAGGAACCACATTCCTAAAATTTAGAGCCTCTAAAACATTATAAACCATCTAAATTAATGTTTAAGTGAAAAAGTTTCCACATGAAAAAAAGTCAACTATTCAACCAATATGTATCATGTTAATCAGAACTGAAACATGTAAAACATATGAATGCAAAAACCAGAACACGAAAGAAAGCCTATTACTGGCAAACCCATGTCTCCAGTTTCACCTGCCTGAATGAAGTATAAAAATAAACAGCAAAAATGATGAAAAAGGAAAATACCACGTTTTACCATGTTTATAACCAATATTGTTACTCACCCAAGTACAAAAGAGCTTATACCTGTTAGTTTTTCATGATGGCATTCCTTTAGGATAGTCCCAATAAGCAGACTCAGGGACTTCGGAAAACCTGAGACAGAAGAGAGAAATGAGCCTCCAAATAGGCCCTGGCCCAAAACTGTTTCTGCCTCCTATACACTTAAAAGGTATAAAACATTCTCATAAGAAACAGAAGTATACTATATAGAGGTCTTGGGTATTGAAAGTTCCTGGAAGCTAGTTAGGAGAGCTAGGATGGTTCTCATTCACAACTCGAGCTCTACGCCCAGGACGCATGCACGCAGACCCTACCCATGAAGAATCTCTGTCAAGTGGACAGTCAAGCCATACCACAAAAGCACTCGGAAAGGCTGAACTAACTTGCCCCCCTTTTATTCTAGTCCTTTACTTTCTATTCTAGAAGTTCATTCTCATGCCAAATCCCAACCTTTCTTGCTTCCACTTATATTCATTTCATTTTTGTCTTTATTAAAATGAAGAGTGAGTTATTGTATTCCTTGGAACTACTCCCCACATACGAATTTATTTAGCCTGGACAAAAAAATCAGTCACCAAAACTATATTCAATTTATTTTTGTTCTTACCAAGTCTCATTTTCGTGCCTCTAATGATTTTTTTTTCCTTCTCATCCTGTACTTTTCCAATTTCTCTACTTCCCTGTTACCAGAAGACCTAAATAAGGCTCAGCACCTATAGCTCAAGTGGCTAGGGCACCAGCCACATACACCAGAGCTCACAAGTTTGAATCTAGCCCAGCTCACCAAACAATGTGACAACTACAACCAAAAAATAGTCAGATGTTGTAGCAAGCACCTGTAGTCCCAGCTACTTGGGAGGCTAAGGCAAGAGAATTGCTTAAACCCAAGAGTTGGAGGTTGTTGTGAGCTGTGACGCCATAGCACTCTACCCAGGGCGAAAGCTTAAGACTCTGTCTCAAAAAACAAAAAAAGAAGACCTAAATAGCACAGAGGCTCTCTAATGAGAACCTAACCTACAATAACTTCAATGGAAGGATGCTATCCTATCTGGGACTGATGACATCTCCAATCCATCTTCCAAGCTTCCTCTAAATACCACCCCCTTGCACAAAAAAAGGAGACTTTTAAGTTACAACAAACATCAAATCTCAAGCTGCCCGCCCCTTTCCTGCGGGTGGTTTGATGGCTAGTCCAACACAGACGTGTAGCCCCAAACTCACCTTCCCACTTGTTGATCACAGTATCGTGGAGGCTTAATGAAGTTGAGATGTATTACATTTATCACTTGCCCTAGATCTACTCAAATCCATCACTATGTCACAGCAAGAACTTAGATTGATCTGACAGGATTTGCTCTTCTTCACAAACCCATGTAAGTTATTACTCAGTATCCTACGCTTTTCTAGCTGTTTGCTGATTGATTATCTGACGATCAGGTCAAGTATCTTCTCTAGAATCACAGTAAACTAACGGGTCTATAATTTCCAAGATCATTTGTATTCTCCTTTTAAAGATAAGCAAGACAGCAAATGCTTCTTCCTAAGTTCTCTAAAGCAACAGCTAACGCTATGCTAATAATGAACCAGGGCAGCCAATTCTTTAAATGCCCTTGGAATCACATCATCAGGGTTCATTGATTCTGGAGATAATCTATAATCAGGCCCAGATCCTGGTAAACAGCATGGAGCCCTAACTCAAGCCCTAGATTGAAAGAACTTTGTGCCTAAGTCTAAGAAGGCAGTTGGTAATACAAATGTTTTTAACCTGTACTGCAATGTATCTTTAGCACTATGATAAATAAATAAATAAATACAATGCCCTTGAAAGAGAGATGAAAGGTGACACTGCCAGACCAAACTGAGACATAAATCCTGCAGGCTTCACCTTCAGGAACATTGGCAGGACCCTCTCCAGGACAAGAACAGAGCTATATAATTATCTGAACTTATAATCTAACTGAAAAGGTAAGACACACACATACACAAGCACATGCCAGGAAGTGAAAAGCAGTAAATGCCATAATGGGGGTGCCAAGCAGTTATGAGGGTTCTGAAGAGGGATGAATCATATGCAATAGAAATGTGTTAGATTTTATCTAACATGTCCCACTAGGGCTTACTCAGTGACTGAAATTTACTTCAGTAGGGAAATAAGGCATGTAGGGATACGGATCTCTAATTCCCAATCTGAGTAAAATCTACATAATCAAAATTCCCAACCCACTACTCATGCTCCCTACCATGTTAGAGAAATTCCAATAGTTTGGTGAGGCAGAGAAGACTCTGTAGCACAGGGAGGAACAAGAGGCCGAGAAAGTAAGTATGACTTAGGTGGCACCTTAGCTGCACTTCCTTTCAGCCAAAGTTCCTTCCCTTAGGACATTCTCCTTACCTAGCTCCTGTCTTCTTAGCCTTAGTAGGCCTTATTCCAATGCCCCAAAGGCAGACCATTGCATTAAGGAAGAATAGGAAAAAGCAGAGGAGAAAGGAAACAAAGTTGTAGAGGCTTTAGGTAAAATAATCTACCATTCTACAGACAGACCCTTTCCTGGAAAAAACCGATCATGAGAAATGAACCCAGTTTATCTCTGAATAGACCCCACTCATCCCCACTTCCCAACTGCTCTATGCTGAGGTCCTCTTCTTCCCCTCCTTAATACTGAATGCTGCTCCCAAAGCAACAAGTCTGTATGTCATGAAACTACACACCCTACTAGCCCTGAGGGAAAAGTTACAGATCCAGAGCCAGGCATACCTTGGCATCTGCACTAGAATTGAGCTGCCACATCCAGCCCCTAACCACTCCCTCAAAGCAAACACTTAGCACTTTGATATCGCCTACCTTAGGTGCCTCTTAGCTGCTAATCCCAGCTCTGAACACAGTGGATGACTGAGGAAAAAAAGCAAGCAAAGAAACCATCCTTTCCACAGACCAACAGTACTTCTTCAGGTTACCTAACACTACATAACAAAATATCCCCAAACTTGCACCTTAAAACACCAATAATCATTTGTTATGTCTAGAAGTTCTTGTGAGACAGGTATTTGGGCGTGGCTCGACTGGCTGGTCTGGTTGAGGGTCTCTCCTGAGGTTAAAGTCAGATATCCACTGGGGCTACAGTCACCTGAAGGCCTGACTGGGGCTGATGGATTCACTTCCAGGATAGCTCATTAGACAAGGGTAAAGTTGGTACTGCCTTTTGACTTTTGGCTAAGAACTTCAGTTCCCTGAACACACATGGCTCTCCATAGGACTGCTTCAGTATCCTTGCAGCATGGCAAGGCACTTCCCCCAGGGCAAGTGATCCAAAAAGAGCAAGGCAGAGCGGAACCTGTGGCTCAGTGAGTAGGGTGCCGACCCCATATACCTAGGGTGGTGGGTTCAAACCCAGCCCTGGCCAACTGCAATAAAAAAATAGCCAGGTGTCATGGCGGGCGCCTGTAGTCCCAGCTACTCGGGAGGCTGAGGCAAGAGAATCACCTAAGCCCAAGAGCTGGAGGTTGCTGTGAGCTATGATGCCACAGCACTCTACCCAGGTTGACAAAATGAGAATCTGTCTTTAAAAAAAAAAAAAAAGACCAAAAGAACAAGGCAGAATGCAATACTTTTTTATAACTTAGCCTTAGAAATCACACATTATTTCTTCCACTATATTCCATTAGTTCCTCAGATCTCTGTCTGAATCAGTGTGGGAAGGGAACTACAAGCATGTGAATATCAGGAGGTAAGGATCACTAAGGTCATCACAGTACTCCTTAAAAGAACAAGTAGTAGTGACAGGAGAAGGGAGGAGAGAAGAAAACAGAGAGAGAAATGATAGGAGAGAAGGAAATATTTTGATTTCCAAAAGCTGAGACCAGAGAAAAACAATGTGCCCAATTCTCCCCAGAGGCTTCTCAGGCCTACCTTACCCTCGCAAACTTAAACCAAGTTCTGCTTCCTAGGCAGGAACTCCAAATGAGTAGCTAAAAGCCAAGAAGATATGACAAAGCTCCTTTGGGTTCCAGGAAGCAAGACTATCCTCCCTCCCTCCTTGCCCACCCCGCCTTTTCTAAAGCAATGATACAACAGTTACCTGAGGATGAATCTGTGGCTTGTCGCACGTGGCCTCAAAGTCCAGCACTAAAAAGTAGTGATACCTCTGGGGAGGGAAGGACACCATTGCCGCCATGGATGCGCCAAAGCCGTGGGCCGCCAGCTTTCTGGTGGATATGGAGCAGAACTCCGGAACACCACAGGGAGAAAATAAGTGGGAGCCCAGCACTTTTCTTGCTCTTGAAAGTAAATACGAAGAAAATCGAGCTGCTCCAGTCTGTAAAGGTGCTAGCATTGAACATCCAGAAGCATCTAAAACTTAGGGGAGGAAAGTTAAGAAAAAAAAAAAAGAGAACAGAGATCCTGGGTTACTCCCACCCACTGTGGTCCTGTTCTACCTACTCTTCAGGAATATCCAGGCAACATGAGCCACTCCCTCGTGTTTCTGGGCCCCTTTTCTAAATCATAGCTTTTGTTACTAAAGTTCAAGACGCTAATACCAGCACCTGCAGCATTATTACAGCTCTGAGTCTCCTGGATCATTCTCAAAACAACATGCAACACTGGCCTTCATCTTTAAACAGAGCTCTAAAGTTCAAAAGAGAAAAAAGAAAAATTTTGCAGCTACTTCTCAGGTGGCAACAGTTAACATTGAAGCTCTGGGTCCCAAAGCAACATGAGGTGACCAGTCGTAGAAGATAAATAGACACAGTAACACACCAGAAATGTCCAAGGTTCTCTCCTTAGCTCCATCAGGAGCCATTTGCCCCTGGCTTTCCTTTCTTGTCCAATTCTTGACATCTCTCCATACCGTCCTCTCTTCTCCCAAGGTGAAAGCAAACAAAGCCAATCACAGGGGAGTTTGCTCCCAACATTCTGGTGATTCCCCAACCCCCACACCAGTAAGTGGCACCCCCGGGGGAATGAACAGGGCCTGGAGAGCACAGCTGGCAAGGGCCTTAGGCCTTCTCATTTTCTACCTTTAGACTCACTTTGTATACAGAGGCCCTGAATGACTGCAGGACTTTTTAAATAGGGAAGAAAAAGAAAACCCAGATGTGGCAGTAACGGGAGCATTACTAAAAGTCTAGTAAAGTTTTCTGAGTGAACATGTGCAAAAAAAAAAAAAAGAAATTTGAATCATTTTTCTTTTAAGTTTTCCCTTTAAATTTGCAGAATCCCTGCTCCTCAGAGGGCTAATTAAATATAAAAATCAAAGCCTAAGTTTTACTCACAAATAACTCAAGCTTCCTTAAAAAGAACAAAGCAGCAATTTTCTGTCTTTCCCCCTTATACCCAACATTCAAATTTCCCTCTACTTTAATCCTCAAGCAAGAAATCTCACCACTAATACAGCAATGGCCAGTTTATGCTCTCTGAAGCCCCATTCCAAAAAAAGGCTTGCCTCTGAATGGCTGTGAGTAAACACTGGGCTCCCTCCATGTAGGGTGGAGGGATAAAACCTTGTAAAGTCCATAGCATTCAAAGGCAACAAGGTCACTACCACCTGAGCAGAAGTGAATAATGCCAAGTATCGCCTTTCTTTCAACCTCTCTCCTGACTCACTGAATAAACTACAGATCCGTGCCTGCATATTAGGATATATCCTAGCTTAGGTCCTCAATTTCGCTATCCTGATAGTGAGGTTTCAGGGAGATTCAGTAGCACTAAGACTGAAAATATTTCAAGGTCAGCAAGCACAGCACTTGTTTTCACCATTATTTTATAGCCTCACCAAAAATGCAGCCAGGCCCAGTAGACACAGGCTGGTTTGAGTTTCACTATGGAATTCCCAAAAAGGCAAAGGGCATAATATCCCTTTGAAAGCCAGAAGCTAATATAACTCTTTACATCACTCACTCCTAAATAGTACTGGAAGTATTGCTGAGATGGGAAAAACCAGGCTGTTCAAATCACCCATTCTGGTTTGGATCCTAAGTTACTCAAGGACTTGGAAATTCCTCTAATCCCACAAAGTCAAACCATGCATAACGATTTCTGGAAGTCTTAATGTTCTCCAATGTGTGTACAGTATGCATAGTACATAGTCAACCTGTTTGCCAAACATTACAGGAAATTAAGCACTGTGATTAAGGAGGCTTTACAAGTTTGAATCCTGTTTTCACCACTTATTAGCCATGGCACCTTAGGTAAGCTCTGTTCTTCAATTCCTCACCTATAAAATGACAGTAATAATAGCACCTATGCCCTAAGTGAGAATAAGATAACACATATAAAGCACTAAGAGCAGTGTCTAGCACATAAATATTAGCCTACTATTATTATTACTACTATTATCATATTAGGCTTTGCCTGCCTGGCTAAGCCTAGATCCCCATACTCTGGGGGTATAAACCCAATCAGTGCATAAGGCAATCTCAGAGAGTAACAATGATGTCTCCTGCATCTCTAAAATGTTCTTAACTTTCCATAGAATATACCATATATGCCCTACTCCCTTCATGGACAATGCACTGATAGCCAGTGGTCCTCTTTCCTGAAGGCCTGGATCTCACCTGATTTCACTTACATCAAAAAGCTCCTCTTATAGAAGTCTTGAGAGCAGACATTAGAAGGCCAGACCTCCAAACGCCCACAATCACTGGGTTCCACACTTCCCTTACTTCTAACAACCAAGTTCAGCTCAAGCAAGAAACAGAGTAACTCTTCTTCTTTCCTACCTGAAAAATTCAATCCTAAAGTCATTTAGTGCTGCTGAGGAAGGCAGGTATCTATACCAGTTGGAGTGAGGTGGCTGGAGGGGTGTGGAGGGAGGGTCAGAGCCCAGGCAGGGTGAGGGCATTCACATAGAGTGCAGAAGGTATGGTGTAGCATGTGGAAGCCAAGTGGGAGTGCACACAGCATCCATGTTGGAAGGAGTCTAATGTGGGGATTCATAGGCAAGATAAAAAAAAGTACTTGTGAGGAGTAAAGAGCAGTGACAGCAATGAGAGGGACTGATTAAAGAAGTGCATATATTAAAAGGATAACAGGAACCAGGTTTCTCACTGTTAGAGAAAGGAGTTAAAATATGGTCAGAGAAAATCTGTGTCATTGGATTGGAATAGGCAGGAAGAGTATGAACTCATCGTTTCCAATATAGACTTAGATATATAAATCTAAATGTAAATGTGAATATGAATATACACACACACAATAATATATACACACATGCATATACATTTTCTAACTCTGCCTAAGGAAGGGTCAGAGAGCAACCACACTCAATAGCAATGAGCATACTCAGCACCTAGTTGCCTTCTAAATAACTATTTCCCACTAAAAGAAATAGAGCTCCTTGGAGAAATGGCTGATTCTAGGGCTGTGGTAAGAATGTACAAAATGAGCCTGGAACATTTTATTGCACCAGAAAGCAAAGAAATGCCCAAAGAATCATGGGAACATATTAAAGGACACAGAAGGCACCATGAAGGTGGCCAATAAACAAGGACAGTAATAGACTATAATGCATTGAACAAAATACAAAACCATCAGTCCATAAAGAGATTAATTAAAGCTTAATGGGAGACATTTACATAGTTTCAAATTATCTCCCCACAAAATACTTCTTAAGTATAATAAGAAATAATTTTAGGGCAGTGCCTGTGGCTCAGTGAGTAGGGTGCCAGCTCCATATACTGAAGGTGGCGGGTTCAAACCCAGCCCCGGCCAAACTGCAACAAAAAAATAGCCAGGCGTTGTGGCAGGCGCCTGTAGTCCCAGCTACTTGGGAGGCTGAGGCAAGACAATCGCCTAAGCCCAGGTGTTGGAAGTTGCTGTGAGCTGTGTGACACCACGGCACTCTACCGAGGACAACACAATGAGACTTTGTCGCTATAAAAAAAAAAAAAAAAGAAAGAATTTTATAATGGAGAAGGCTGAAAAACATTACCTTAATACTTTATCACAATGAATATCATCAATAATGGGATAAATCAAAATTACACATGATCTAAAAGGATACAATGAGAAGAACAAAGTATCATTTTTGTGATAGCCCTATTGAAAATGCACAACCTAAATCTAACCATGAGAAAATGTCAGACAAATTCTAATTGAGGGACAATCTACACGATACGCAGCCTGGGAATGTTTACTGAGGAAAGTCTAAAGGAGACCAATGAGACTTGATAACTAAATGCAACCCATGATTCTAAATTGGATTATTTTACCACAGAGAACATTCCCAGGACAACTGAACAAAACCTGAATGGTGTCTGAGGATTAGAGAAAGGTAACATCTCAATGTTTATTCCCTGATGTTGAAGGCTGTGTTGTGGTTAGGTAGGAAAATGTCCTTGCTTGTAGGAAATACTGACAAAGTATTCAGGGTGATAGGACATCGGGTCAGCAGCTTAACCATTAAATGGTTCGAGGAAAAAGTATTTGTACTGTATTTCCAACTTTTATATAAATTAGGGATACTTCAAACATTTTAAAAATTATTTTTTAAAATCTAGGTGCAACATGGTTAAAGAGAATTTAAAAACAGAGAACAGATGGTATGTGAGGGAGAGATCTCCCTGTTGTATCCCAAGAAGATAGGTAGGCTACACACTCTTCTCTAGCAGGGAGGCAGGCAAAAACCAGCCCTCAAAGCATCTCTAAACCCAAATAGTTTCTCTCTACCTAGCTGAATCTCTATCAGAAGAGTGCCCACTCAGTGGCCCTCACTGGCACTCCCGCCACTATTTAGCCTCGATAGGAAACACCCATGTACCTCTACAGCAACAGCCAATCTGCCCTTGTACTCCCTGGCATCCTAAGGATTTCTCCTTTCTATTGATGCTTTATACTTTAAGCACAGGATTATAGAATATAAGTCTACAGCTTACAACATCAACTGGGACCAGAACTCAAAAGAAACAGTTTATGATTCTGTGTATTTTTACAAACTATCTTTCATCAGAGACCAAGATTTATACACATTTATTCTCAGACATCTTTTTCTTTCTCCTAGCAAATTAAAGGTAATAAACAGCCTGTAGCAAGGAGGAAAATCAATGTCTCTTCCCTTAAAATGAAGGGACCAGCCCCCCAATGGGAACTGGGGAGCGATAAATAGGAACTGCCATGGGGCCAGCCCAATTTGGAGAAACAGGCCTTCCCCCTAGCCCCTGGAGGACAGTATCTATGCAGAGTATTTACACAACAGACACCAATGGCTCCTCTGCAGCCATTACTGTCTATCAGGTAAATAACACATGTGCCAAAACACACATTTAATGAGGGGAATAATATGCCTTTATAAAAAGACTCAATCTGTATTTACCTGAGAGACCAAAGAAGCACCAAATCACCAGATTAGTTGAACCACAGAGGAGTTGTTCTGGTGTCTTGGGTAAATAGACATTTTACAGCCTCCATTACTGGAGGGAGGAAGGGAATGCAAAGGGAGGGGGTCATCCTTTAACCTCCACGCAGCAGGCCAGGGGTGCCTCAGTGATGGGAAAAGAAGAGGGCCCATATGAAACATACGGTCTATTCTACTCCCACCACACCTCCCCAGCCACATACATGTGGACCAGATTCAATCCATTCCATTAAAAGCCAGACTGGGAGGCAAGGGTACATTCCCCACAAATTCCAAGGTACAAGAAGCAGGTTGTGAGCCCAGCTGACAGGAAGTGCCTGGGACCACTATACTCATAGTTTCCTTAGTTCCCATCCCAGAGTCCCAATCTAACCTACACAACTTTCATAGTAGAAAGGAAGCAGAAACTCTAAAACTGGCTTTTCACCACCACGAAACAGTCTCCTCCTCTTTACAACCAGTTGCTGCCATGGCTTGTAGCTGTAGCTGCTTCTGCTCCAAGGCACAGCTAGGGAAAGCTCCCCCAACTCAGCAGCAGCTGCTAATCCCAAACTCCATGCAGAGCTAAAGTTACTACAGGCCTTCAGGAACACCAAATTCTGATGGCAACATCACAGGCTTGCTCTCAATTTTGGCCTGTCTCAGCAGCTCGAAGAAGCACATAAAAAGAGCCCATTGCTTGTGATTTGCCTACTCTTTGCTAAACTATCAGCCACTCCCAGTAGCTCAGGCAAACTCCTTCCAAGGGCCAAAGCCAGAGAACATCTTTTTCCAAGTCAATTGTGATCCCACTGCACACTAAGAGGACCAAGCCTTGTTTCCTAACACACTATAAATACCGTGTTTCCCCCTAAATAAGACCTACCCAAAAAATAAGCCCTAGCAGGATTTCTATGCATTTGTTAAATATAAGCCCTACCCCATAAGACCTATAGCCATGCCATGCATTTCGGGCGCAGAGCAGTAAGGAAGACTAGAATACCTTTTATCTGCCACAGCTCCTTTCTCCGAGCCCTTCGCACTTGGTGGGTGTGCATGTAGTAACCACGGTCACAAACATCCTATTGCGCACACGCGAATGGCTAGGGGAAAGGAGTTCACGCATCACTAGCGCCAGCCCCACCAACAAGGTCAGCTCCCCTGTCAGGTTCCAGAAGATGATGACTTAACTGTATTTGAATAAATGTAGATTGTTGTATTATACTTTACAAAAATAAGATATCCCCTGAAAATAAGCCCTTAGTGTGTCTTCTTGAGAAAAAATAAATATAAGACAGTGTCTTATTTTCAGGGAAACACAGTAAGCTAGAGGTACAGGGAGGACAGGGTATGGTACTATCATCCCTTTAAGTTACCTCCCACTCTTGTAGACAGCATCTGACTCCAGAGAGAGACATCTAGAATTGTTAAATACTTCTATACTCCTGCTTCAAAGATGGAGAACTGGTATAGGAGCAAGGAGTCATATAATCTAGTGTAACGCACTGGTATTAGACAAATGTGGGTTCATATCCTGAGTCTACTATAAATTCTTTGTAATAATAGCTATAGTAATAATACCTGTATCTTTGGGGTTCAATTTAACCATACAATGTATATGAAGTGCTTTGCACAATGGTAAGTGCTTAAATGAAGGGAGCTACTGTTGTTAATATTTAAGAGAAAAGAGAAACCATTTTCTGAAAATCCACCACTAGCCAGGTACTATATTGGCCATTTACATACTTTATCTCATTTAATCCTCCCAACTATCAATACATGAGGAAACTAAGCCTGAGGTGCTTAGCTCTTTGGGGTCTTGGTCTCCACCATGTTTACTGGTCCCCATGACCAATTCCCCCATCAACCATAGAGCTAACAATGTGTATCAACTTCAGTTTTTCTTTGGAGGTAAAAAACTTTACTAAAAGTAACTCAACCTTAAGTAATAATTGTGTCCAAATCATCCCAATATATTCGTAACTATTTTATACTTTAAAAAGAAAAATTATACCCCTGAGCACAGAAGCAGAAACAGAAAGGAGTGCCCTGAATTAACACAACTTCAGCACAAGAACTAGAAGCTTCCTCTCAAATACAATTCCAGAGGAGCAAATCTTTCCATCTTAGAAGAGAAACTATAGGAGGCAGGTTACAACTAGCTCTCGCTCAGGTCCCCAAATTGATGTTTCCTTTTGTAAATCTGTTCCTTGGTGAGTGGTACTCCCTCTGTTTTGGAGTTCGCTTCCATTTTCTCGCCAGGCAAATTATTATTCTTTCAAAATCTAGCTCAAATAACCTCCATTTTAGTAGTGTCCTCTGATACCCCATAATAAAGTTAATTGATTAAGTGTGATCCAGTAGCAGACTTTATTCCTATTTCACTTTTATCTCCCTATGTTGTAACATTTCAAAGAGTTAGGGGAGATGATGGAAGACAGCCATAAAGGTGTATGTGTACATGTATGTAAAAAGCATATTTAGCATAATTCTTTGACGTGGTTTTTGTCAGACCTTTATTGCATTTTAAATTTTCAAATAGCATTAAAGAAGATCATGAAATTCATTTTTTTTCCTTTTTTATCTAAATGATGCATGAGTTTTAAAAGACTAAGAAACACTGAGCTAGATCCTTAAGAGCCAGGCCCACATTTTATTTATTTCTGTAGTCCCAGCACAGGACCAGGCACAAAGTATGAGTAAATGTTTGCTCAGCGAATTAATATACCCCATGTCATGATGCCAAGTGCTCTGGAATTAAAACATTGAAAGAACAGAGCAGGATTTAAGCACCAAACAAAGCTGCTTCTTTCTTTCTATCCTTCCTCCTAGCCTACTCCATTCTGTCCTCCTCGGTTAGAGAGAGAAAGAGAGAGAGAGAATTGCCCTCGTGCCAGAATACTATTAAAAGGATTAATTTAGGGACCGGTGTTTGGACTGTCACATCCAATCGCTACCCACAGATCTACAGCTTCCCAAATCAGGCTCATGCAAAGAAGAATCAATTGCAAGGACACAGAGGGTCTGAACAGGCATACTAATGGCCTCCTGAGGTGCCAGCGGCCAGCTCTGACACTCCCATAAATTATCTGCCTTTTGATTTTACCTGTAGCTGTGGGGCATGAGGCACAATTTTGAACATATCAAAGCAATCCCTCTAACCCAAAGCTCCCCAAGGAATGTCCCCTAAGAGGAAAGGGCTAAAAACAACGACCCAAAGGGAATCTGTGTCCCAACAGGTCTGGTCCTAGCAATCATCAATTAAAACCCAACAGAACCAAGTAGATAAAGCGGGACCCAAATCAAGCCCAGTAAATCCAGACAAGGCATGCCTTAGACTGCAGTTCTGCAATGACTATGCATCTCTCACTCAAGCGAAAAGAAATCACAGCAATAAACTAACCCAATTTCATCTGAAAGCAAATCTGCACTAGCTTTGACAGGCCCTCTCAACATGACCTCAGGCAACCCACTTAACCTTCCTGGGCCTCAGTTTCCTCACAGGGATAGCAAGGACAAGAATGCTGACCACCTGACCCACTTCCCAGAGCATTGGTGAAAAGTAATAAAAAACTTTCAAAAAAAAAAAAAAAAAACATCCAAGAAGCACTTCACAAAGATGTAGGGCCACATGAGTGGCAACACCAATAAATGACCCCAGACAGACAGAGAGGAATGACTGCTCACACTTTGGTGAATTTCTACTGAGAAGCTACTCACTCAATTCACATTACTGATGGTGCTAGGACTAAGGTCCACCCTGACAAAAGTTCTGGGACTCTGAATGGAACTCCTGCTGTCTGAAAATTTTCCATCATGAAGAGTGGTGCCTTGTTTTACTTGTTAATTCCTCCTTTCTGCCGGCTACCACTAACTACCAGGGTCTGTGTTTCTATCATATGGATACAATGACAAGTCACTTAACTATTGGCTGCTTTTAAAAAAATTATTGTGCAAAATATTAGTAGTAATAAAAGTTATCAAGACACTGTTCTAAGAGCTTTACTTACATTACCACTATTAAATCCTTTAACCAACCCTATTAAGTCCCATTATCTCCATTTTATAGATAGCACAGTGAAGCTCAGAGAGGTAAGTCACTTGCCCAATGCCATAGAAATACTGTCATCAGAAACCTGTAAGCTTCTCACCAGCAATGCAAGTATACCTGGGGTTGTAGGAAGAAGAGATAAAGGGAAAGAACAGACACAGGACTGTTGGGTCTAACCTACTCAATGGACATTCAACAAATACAGTAGTTTACTTGGGTCCTGCACCTGACATAATATGTGAATTGAGAGATATTTTCAAAACTGGGAAAGGTCACTGATCTGCTACAAGCAAGGAAAGGAGAAACTGAAAGGAGAAACTGAATAGAACATACAGGCAGTCGCCGAGTTACAAACATCCCATTTATGTACAACTAACACTTATGAACGGAGGTCATTATAGTAAGTCCCCAAGTTACAAACATCTGACTGATGTTAGATTTGCACTTACGAATGGAGGCTATTACAAGTAAAAAGTAAACGTACTTGTTCCAACTTACATACAAATTCAACTTAAGAATCAAGAGAACCTATCTTGTTCATAACCTTGGGACTGGTTGTAAATAGAATGAGGACAATTCCCTGGAAAGCCTAGGAAAATGGGTCATCCCATTTTCAAGAAGTTCAAAATAATGGACATTAAGCTATGAGCCCTAGAACTAAGGTCCCTTCTAGGGCTCCATTTTTATTCTATACTTTCTTCATTAGAATATACCTCCCGGCTCAGTGCCTGTGGCTCAAGTGGCTAAGGTGCCAGCCATGTACACCCAAGGTGGTGGGTTTGAATCCAGCCAGGGCCCGCCAAACAACGATGGCTGCAACCAAAAAATAGCCAGGTGTTGTGGCGGGTGCCTGTGGTCCCAGCTACTTGGGAGGCGGAGGCAGGAGACTCGCTTGAGCCCAGGAGTTGGAGGTTGCTGTGAGCTGAGATGTCACGGCACTCTACCCAGGGGGACAGCTTGAGGCTCCTGTCTCAAAAAAAAAAAAAAAAAAGAATATACTTCCCAAAACCTTTTAGTTCACTCTGTACCAACTTTCCCTCCCTCCATCATTTCCAGGCTGTAAAACAGGAGCTGGTATCTCCAAAAGATTCTTTGACAGACATCCTACAAGCTCTAGCAGATGGCCAGGAAGTTAGTAAAGAGAACCAATACACACATATATGCAAAGAGTCAGTTATACTCAATTTAAAGGGCCAAAATATTGCCACAAAAGAGGAAATATAAAATGCTATGCGTATAACTGCCATAGCCTCCTGACTGGTCTCACCTTCAATACTGTCTATCCCCTTTAATCTACTCTTTACACTGAATCAGAACACAAATCTGATTTGTCAGTGTGAAAAAACTAAAACACAAATCTAACGTTAATCTACTGTTTCAAACCTTTTAATGGCTTCTTACTGTTCTTAAATCTGATCCAAGGGTGAACAAACTATGATCCATGGGCGAAATCCATCTGGCACCTGATTTTTATAAAGTTTTATTGGAACACATCCGTGCTCATTCATTTTCATATCATCTATGGCTGCTTTCATGCATAACCACAGAGTAATTGTGATAGAGGCTTAGGAAGCCTAAATATTTACTATATTGTTCCTTACAGAAAGTTTGTAGACCCTTAATCTTTTTTCTACACTGCCCCCCCCCAAACAGATATAATCCTAAGAGTTTATAAAGTTCTGGCCTCTGCTTACCTTTTCTGCTTCATCTCTCCATATTCTCTGGTCCTATTCCCACTGAGCACTCTATTTCTCAAATTCAAGGAAGTTCTGACACTTGGTCCTTCATGTCTTTATCTAATTCTAGGTGAAGAGACTACTTCTTCAGTAAGGCTTCTCCTGTGCCCACAACTCTGGGCTAGTGACCCCTGTGAGTACTCCCAAAGAACCTACACAGTTCGCTCACTATAGCACTCTCAGAGGATATCATACCTGCCTTTTTATTATCTGTCTCTCTCATGAATTTGTAAGCTCTTGGATGTCAGGGACAGTGGCTATCTTGTTCACCACCACAATCCCAGGAACCATCAAAGTGTTTGGCCCTTAGTTACTGAACAAACAGCCTCCAAGTCTCTAGATATCAATCAGCAGAGTTGATCTCTTTAGCTAAACTCAATCCCTGTAAAATGGAGATAAGTTGAAATTAACTATCCACCCAAAGGTGACAGCCCAAATTAAATCAAGAACCCAAAGGCCTTGGGCAAATATATTATCAAAAGCCAAATAAACATGTTTCTTCCTATTGTTTTAAGATGTATATTTCTCAGGATAAAGAATGATTCTGGCTCTATGCTACCTAAAGTGGCTGCTTATGAGATCCATAAAGAAATCATGACAGAACTTCAGAATCTGGTTCCCCCACCTCCAACTCTTACCACTTCATAGACTTTGGGTAAGTTTCACTATGCTTTGAGCATGTTGAGCATTGCAGCTTTATCACAAGTAATCACAAAAAAATACAATCTGTACCATCCCCCACCCTCTACCCTCCAAGTCCAAATACTTAGAAGAAAGTCAAACCAAACTTGACCATGCAACAGGATGCTCACCTCTTCTTACTTCAAAGATGCCAAGACTGGCTGCTGGAGATGCTGAAGGTTCTGTGAGAGCTGGAATGCCCCAATGCTGTGGATAAATACACATCTCTGCAACAAGTCTATTTCAATACAAAGGATCAAAACCACATTAAGGATCATACTACATCTCAAAAGCCTAAACTCAAACTCTGGGATAACAGCTCTATCTATGTAGAAAGACAGTGCCCCTACAGAGATTTCAGAAGCTATTGGTACTATATTTGTTTTTGTAATTATTTTCATGTTCTCTAGTAGTATACTTTTCCTCCTAAAGAGGCTTACCTCCTAGAAACACTAAACATTTACCATATCTGAGCCTGGACTGAGAAAGACAGTCATAAAGTGGTAACTCTCTGGATGAGTTCAGAATCCTACCCTAGTCAAGGAAGAAAACACTGGTAAGGCTGACAATATTCAGAACTCTGGAATTAAGGCTGTACCAGGACTCATGGAGGGGTTGGCTTCTACAAATCCACAGGCCATATTGCAAATGGCCATACGGACCAGGAAATACTTTTAGGATACTTCTAAATCTGCCTCAAGTTCTAAAAAAAGTTAAGGTGACCCAAAGTCAAAACATGGATATCTATCATATTTATCAACTAATTTAGATATTCCAAAGGATTATGTTGCAGAGATACCCTTGTAAACTAGTGATGCTCTCTGCACAAAGAGACACCTAGGACTAGAACCAATATATTCCTGTCTAACATTCTACACACTTAAGACTTTATTCAACTCAGATCCCCTGGGAAAAGGCCACTCACCAATTTACCACAACACAAAGAAAACACTTTTCAAAATGAAAGGGAATAAAAGCACTTTTATTTGGAAATTTCAAGTTGGAAGGAGAGCTCTTAGCCAAGCTCTATGACCTAGCTAGCTGATTATTTACACGATCTTTGGGCAGGAATTGTTAATGAGCTTTTAATTTGGAGTGCTTAAGTTGCCAAAGTGCTCTGAGCTCCAATGAAGCACCACAGAATCCATAAAGGAAACCTTATCAATCACTTCCCAGCAGCTCCCTTCCCCCACCCTCCACCTCCTGATGAAAGGCAGCCAAGTGGGTTTCTAACCAAGACCACAGACACACATTAGCGAGTCACACTCCAAGTCCCTGTTTATAAATTGGCTTTTAAATGGTGGGGGATTCAAGTATAATATACTTAAGCTTTAAGCATGAACCCACTAAAACAAGACATGCTGTGTATGATAAAGTCAGAATAAAGCAGAATTTGATGAAGTCAATTTCTGGAAGAAATTCTACAATTGAAATCATTCAGCCAATCACAACCTACTATAGTTCAAAGACTATAGTCTTTAGCCAATGAGATTCGTGTTTTGCTGCCCTTCAGCTGGGAGACTGATGAAATATCTGACAAGAGTAAATACCACTAAGGTAGGCAGAGATCTATAGCAGAGGCAATGATGGCACTATTAGTTGCAAAATCCATCCCTAAGGACAAAATCCAAACCCCTACTGAGGGGGACTTACAGCCAGCACCTTCCAAGTCAAAAAGAAGCACTTCTATTTTTCAAGAACTCCCAGTCAAGCCTCAAACGAAGTTCATGCTTTTTTTTGTTTGTTGGACCTTTTTGTTTTTGTTTGCTAGACCATTTGCAGGAAAGGCAAACATAAAGCTAGTCAAATTAGGACCCTTATTCACTCTTTCCATCACTACTACCACTGCTTCAAATTTACAAAGAGATAAACTGCTAACCCTGAGTGTGTGCGTCTGTGTTGGGGAGGAGTAAAGGGAGTGCTCTATCTACAATCTTCTTGCTTCGTTCCTAGCCTCTGGGTCAAACCTCTCTTCTTCTCTAGTAGTCCCACCTACAAAGTCAGCCCCCTTAATCAACTCACCCGGTTTATCTCCAGAAGCCTTCCCCCTCTCCCCCTCCACCAGAACATTACTCAGATCATGCATCCAGGGTGAGCACATGGGCCAGTACCCACGCCGCACAAACCGTGCACACCGCGACCCTCACCACGCAAGCATTAAGTAGAGCCCAATCTGGGGGCCACTCATCATCACCCACCCCAGGGTGTTGCCCCCAACTCGGGCCCATCCAAGTCCAGGGAAGCGTAAGGGGAGGGGCAGGGGGCCAGGGGACCAGCCCTCCTTCCCAGGGCCGCCCCCGCCCCCCATCAGCTGCAGGAGAGGCTGTTGCCATGGCAACGCCCCCTCCTCGGGGCCAGCGCGGCAGGCTCCCTCCAGGTGTAGGCCCCGACGTCTCCCTCGGCCTCAGCAGGCGCTCAGGGCAGTTGGCGGCGGCGGACGCGGCCCGCACCGACTGCTGCGACGGCCAGGCAGAGGCAGGGCCAGCTCCGCCCGCTCCCCACCGCCCGTTCCCGGCCGCCTCAACAGCGGCAGCCAGCACCACGAGTCCACAACACACCGACTCACCTCCGCGCACTCTGACCCCGACCGACGCAAAGGATGGGCAGGCTCGCTGGCCAACCGCTGGGCACGGCGGCGGCCCCTTTGACCAATAGGCTGTGGTGGGGCGGGGTTTCTTGGCTCCAAAAGCTCACTCTCCCGCCGACATGCGCGCTAAGGAGTGTCAAGATGGTGACTCCCGTCTGCCGGCTTTATGGGACTTGTAGTTCTGAAGTTGCGCGTCCTCAGACGAGAAGGCGGGGCGAAGGGCACTTCCCCGTTGAGC
Source organism: Otolemur garnettii (assembly GCF_000181295.1). Taxonomy (NCBI): domain Eukaryota; kingdom Metazoa; phylum Chordata; class Mammalia; order Primates; family Galagidae; genus Otolemur; species Otolemur garnettii. The sequence goes on along the minus strand of NW_003852597.1, from coordinate 1,152,792 downwards.
CTAGAGGGACCCAGGTAGCCCCCCCTTCTAATATACCCGTGAGGTGACTATAGGTGCATAAGGTGACAGATTCTATTTAGACCATACATTCTCGTGATTCGTTCATTCAACAAGTAATTATCATCGATATCTCTCTGATGTGGGCCTGGGAAAGACCTGAGAGAAGGCGGGATTCAGGCTAAGAAGGAAATGCTTAGACTTCAGAAGGGTCTTTCTAAGGAAGCAGGAACTGATTTGTTCAGATCCATTCAGAGGAAACTTTAGGTTTAGAAGGATTCTGGCCACAGCTCTGGGAAGCTTCCACAGTTGGTCTTTCCAGTCAGGTGGAGAGAACTCAGACCAAAGACAGAGATGTGTTTTTTTCATCTTGGATATGCCTCTCTAGGAAGTCATGGGTACCAGTTTGTAAGTTGGAAAACCCCAGCCTTGGCCAAGCCAATGATGGCTTTGACAGCTTTCCAAACAGTCAGGACCCATCTTCTGGGCCCACTTTCAGTTACCAAGCCCCTCTGTGTACCATCTGCATGTTTTCACTTAAGACAATGACATCATTTGGGAGCCCTACCACCTCTGACAGCTGACCTTAAAATACTGGCTCCCGCCTAAATTTGCAAGTGCCTGGTAGTTCCCATTATCGAAAAATGCTTCCTTAATCCCACCCACGTGATAGGTTAGGCGATTCTACTACCTATCTACAGCATTTATCACATTGTTTTGTTATTGTCTCTTTCTTTGTTTTCTCTTCCCTAAGGCTGTAAGCTCCTTTATGAAAAGCATTATTTCCATATTGTTCATGCTACATTAGTAATATCCAGCACAGTACCCAGCATAAAGCAGGCCTGCAATAAATATTTGTGAACAAATGAGAGAACAAACAGTGACAAGGGCAGACTTTTTATCCTAAGATCACTGCAGTGGAGGTACATCTACCTATCCCCTGATTCTTGGAGCTAGAACTGGGTCTTCCTCCTCTTGCCTAGTCATAAACCCCAGTTGATCAATCAATCTGCATATATTTATAGCTTCTCTTTTAAGTGTCAGGTACTGTTTCTGTTGCTAAGGAACCAGTGATGAACAAGACACACAAAACCTGGACTTTCAGAGTGTTTAAATTTGAGAGCAAATGGGAGCAGAAGAGTGCACAATAAACTATTAAGTAAGTAAATATAGAAATAAGACAAATAAGAGGCAAGGAGATAATTTTGTTATATCCTGAGTTCTGGTCTGAGAATAGGGCATAGCCAACCTTCTTGGCCATAAGAATAAAGTAAATCTATACCATCTGGATTAAAGGCTTTATTTAATGTCCAGCCCACAAATCCTCCATAGAGACTTCCCCAAAATGTGCTCTTTCCTCCTTTGTGCTCTATGCTCAACTATACAGCTTCTAGACTTCACTCAACTGTAAGATCTTTTTGGAGAAAGATCTACAAAATCATTCAAATAATAGAACAGTTTAGGAGTTCAGTATACACTTCGTGCCTTACACTGCAGGCACGTCCCTCAACTCCTAAATCAGCTAACCCTCTAGCTGATTCCCTAGAAAACAGAACATTAGGCAAAGCTTATATGCTCGGACTTAGTTGGGGAGTATACTCCTGGGGCATCAAGAGTGAGTGGAGCAAGGTACAGTGGAGCACACCTATAGTCCCAGATACTGGGAAGGCGGGAGATTGAGACAGGAGGACCACAGTTCAAGGCCAACCTGGGCGACATAGTTCCTAACTCTTTTTTTTTTTTTTTTTTTTTTGATACAGAGCCTCAAGCTGTCACCCTGGGTAGAGTGCTGTGGCTTCATAGCTCACAGCAACCTCCAACTCCTGGACTCAAGCAATTCTCCTGCCTCCGCCTCCCAAGTAGCTGGGATTACAGGCACCTGCCACAATGCCTGGCTATTTTTTGGTTGCAGCCATCATTGTTTGGCGGGCCTGGGCTGGCTTCGAACCTGCCAGCTCAGGTGTATGTGGCTTGCGCCTTAGCTGCTTGAGCCACAGGCACCGAGCTGTCCCTAACTCTTAAAATAAATAAATCATATTTTAAAAGAGAGGGAGGGGGAAAAGAAAGTGACAGAGAGAAGGAGGAAGCAAAAATATGAGGCAATTATTACCAAGAAGTTGAGCAGAGCCTCAAACTATTTTCGGATTGCATGTGAAAACCCCACACTGTACCCTAGAAGTGCATTAATGTACATAGTTACCATTCAATTAAAAAAAAAAGAAGAAGATACAGTTAGTTGCCCTGTCATGCAGGATGTATTCTAGACAGATCCTGTAGAATCATCATGTCTCAGATGAGAAGCTCAGTGGTTCATCTGAGACTAGAAATGATGAGAGTAGTCAAAGTCTCTGGTTTGGTCACATTGGGTCCACTGCAGTCCCACCACAGTGGGCACATTGGAGACTGTATCACAACCCAGCTCTCATCTCAGGGGAGACTAAAATAACCAGATGTGTTAGTAAATGAGGTAGCAATGCAGCTGGGTTGTCCAATAAACAAACAGCCAATGCCCAAAGTGGGGACCTGGATGGGGCAAGGAGATATGAATCTTGGGAGGCAAGACCAAGATGACCTGCTCAGATGACCTGCTGAGTCCAGAGCACACACAGACCACCCTGGACAGACTCTTGGTGGCTGAGTTAAATGATGGAGTTAACGTGAATAGAAACCAAAAAGAATAGCTGGGCGTTGTGGCAGGTGCCTGTACTCCCAGCCACTCGGGACGCTGAGGCAAGAGAATTGCCTAAGCCCAGGAGTTGGACGTTGCTGTGAGCAGTCTGATGCCAAGGCACTCTACCGAGGGCAATAAAGTAAGACTCTGTCTCTAAAAAAAAAAAAAGAAAAAGAAAGAAAGAAACAAAAGAGAAGACCAATTTGGGTATTCTGCAACCCTGTCAAACCACACCAGGGAAAATTAGCGAAGTGGCCATCAAAGCTAGGACTCTAACCAGCAATCAAAGGGCAGAGAATGCAAGATCCAAGGACAGTGTGTGGCAGCCTCCAAACTTGGCACAACCCAGCCTGGCTCTGAAACCATTTTTATCTGTGAACCAGGAAAACAGATCCTGCCAATCTTAGTCCCTATAAGCTATGTAAGACAGCATAGGGAAGTTACCGCATAGGGAAGGAGTGTGGGCTCAGGGAGATCCTTGCAGGTTTGAGTTCTGGCTCCATCTGTGACCTTAGGCCAATCACATACCTCTCTGAGGTTTGGTTTCTTCATCTCTATAGTGAAGTTAATACTATTACCTACCTGTTATTAGAATTAATATCCAACTGCTTGGCATAGTACTTGGAATAAAGAGTTCAGTGAATAGTGGCTTTTACTATTATTCTCACCTTTACTCCATCCCTCTCTCTAACTCTTCTTCCCACCTCCTCATCCCCTCCTCCTCTAACCCACAGCCATCTTCTGCTACTTAAGGAGCAGAGAGGACTGGACCTGGTCATGCGTTCTTCTCCCTGCTCTCCCTAGGGCTGCTCCCACGAGCCTGAGCCATTCATCTCCCTGGTGACCTGAATCTGAACTAAGAGACAGATGAGGGGTGGCTGAGGCCAGGGTGGTAATGTGCTCCCTTATCTTCGTGCCCCTCACTGGGGCCTAGTTAATTTTCCCTTTGATTTTAATATAGATTTATTGAAAGTTTCAGTTATCAAAACAAACTGCAGCAGCAAATTGGTGTTCTTTGCAGGCCTACAAGTGCCTATAAAGCTGCCATGCTACAGAACGAATGGCGCTCTCCGGGAGGTCAGTCATGGCAACAGAAAGCCCCTGGGGACACACACACTGCAGTTTAATATTTTTCTTATTAGCCTTTTTCTTCTTGGCTATCTAAGCCTCCCCCTTAAATCGGAAATCAAATGGAGCCACCTGCCCAGGGAGGCCCTCTTCCCCAAGCTGCTCCACTCTCTGCCTACTCTCTGGCCCCTCTCTAGTCCTAGGGTCCTCATCTCAAATTCTCTAGCTTCCCCTTGCCTTGCCCACTAGCCCAGAGACAGTTGTGACATGCCCCAGATGTGTGATTCACAAGTATCATGAACCCCACAGCTCTGTCCCAACTGTACAAGGTCTTGCTTAAGCTGTCTGGCCTCGAGTCAGAGGCAAAGCATCTCTGGAAAAGATGGGGGCTTTGTGCTTCTTCCAGATCTGGTACTTAGAAATTAGCTAAGTTTGAAAGCAAGGGAGTTGCTTTCAAAAGGGTAGACAATCCTGTGAGGATCTATTGAACTCAACAGCAATAAAAAGGAATGATGACCCTACAGAGTGGGCAGGTTCTCCTTCCAGCCCAAGAATTGTCTGATTTCATTCTCGTATCCCCACTGCCATCCCTTATATGGCCTCTTCTCTCAGTCCCAGCTTGATTTTTGAGACCCTCCATTTTCTGGCCCTAATCTGCCTCTCTAAGGACCAGCCAAATTTCCTGCCTCTAGTGGCCCAGGGGATCCCATAGCTAGAACAGTTCCCTACCACCTCTAGCCTCTGGAATCAGTTCCATGGCCTAGTAACCTTGGGTGCACCATCATCCTCCATCAGTCTGATATGCAGCTGGGTTACTTCCATGTGTCACATCTCAATTCCCAACTTCCTTTCCTTGCTCAGATGCTAGCCTTGAATGCCCCTACCTAAGATGCTCAGTTCTTACAGTACCATGACAGCCTGAGAACACAGCACTCTCTTGCAAGGTAAGAAAAGGACCTCCACTCTCTCCCCCTCTCCCCACCTCTCTCCTCTGCCCTCTCTCTCTCTCTCTCTTCTCTTCCCCACTCTCTCCTCATCTCTCTCCCCTCTTTTCTCTCCTCTTTTGTCTTCTCTTTTTCTCTCTTCCTGCTCTGCAGCCTCCCTCCCCCACCAATAAAAACCTTTCATACAAAAAAAAAAAAAAGGAAAGAAAAGGACTCCCTCCATATTCCATTCAGGGGCATCAGAGTTATATGGAGCCCCACAGCAGGATTATTTGGGCTCTTAAATGTATCTGAGATATCTCTTTCCATTTCTTCAAACAGCTCTTTCTTCCCATTGTGTGCACATCTACTATCATCAGCGTAGCCAAGATAGGGTGACTTTATATAAGAACCATCATGCTGAACCAGAGGCATGATCTCTCTTCAACTTTTAATTCAAATGTGGAAGCTGGCTTACTCTGCCAAACACCTCTCTCCTCTACCATTAGGTCTTTCTCTAGAGTTTTCTGACCTTTCCAGAAAAATGGTGTCCATTAGTTTATCCACACACTCCTACTCTAGTTGTGCTGATACATACCTGATCCAGTTATGAGCTTGGCTCAAATTTATTTTTCTCTGGGAGGCTTTTCAGATCCCACGTAAATTGGTGGCTTCAAATAGGTATTTGGGTCAGAAGATGTTACCTAAGTCCCAACACTGCCTGTAGGCAAATATCAGTTCTAAACCCATTACACTACTTTTTTCCTCCAGTGTTTAGTGAATAAGCCCCTTTTACTGCCTGCCAGACTAGCAGGGCCTCATCATTACACTAGATCCCTTGTGGTTTCATAGTTCCTCCTTCCCGGTCCCAATTTGGCAATCAAATCCTCTACACTTCAGCCAACCTTCCAGCCTTATTTTCTAGTATTTCTTTTAACTTCTCTCTTCCAGGCCAAAGAGACTAATTGCTACTCATCAAGGTGTGTTACACTTTTCTACCTCCAAGCCTTTGCTGATATTGTTCTTTCAACTGGGAGTGCCTCTCCCATTCCCATGTCCACCTGTTGAACTTCTGGAGAACTGTGCCCCTCTCCAAAAAGCATTTCCTAATTCCCTGAGTGGCTATTTTCTCTCCTCTTCAAAAGCTCCAGGCCATACCTGCACATTCAGCCCTGCACAACACTCACTAATCCACAAGAAAGGGGCTTGCTGAGAGGTCTTAATCTCTAAACAGTGTCTGACCACAGCCTCCAGAACCTCAAGACATCTCCAGCAGCTTCAGCACAGGCCTAAGAGCTTGAGCCCATCCTTTTCCAAGATTCAACAAACATGGTTGGAATACCTACTTCATGCAAGGCTTCATGAAAGCACAGGACAGGAACGTGAACAATAGACACACAATCTCTGCCCTCATAGAGCTTACATTCTAACAAAGGAGATACTCTGGTAAAGAAATAACTGTTATTCAGTGATAACTGAATATGAGAGTATGAAGATAAGTCATCTATCACAGCCTGGAAAGACTTCCAAAAACAAGTGACATTTAAGTCAAATTTAAGTCAAGTCCTTTCTTTTTTAGACAGAGTCTCACTATGTCACCCTTGGTAGAGTGCTGTGGGATCACAGCTCACAGCAACCTCAAAGTCTTGGGCTTAAGCAATTCCCTTGCCTCAGCCTCCCAAGTAGCTGGGACTACAGGTGTCTGCCACAACATCTGGCTATTTTTTGGTTGTAGTTGTCATTGTTGTTTGGCAGGCCCAGGCTCAGCTTGAAACTGCCAGCTCTGATGTATGTGGCTGGCACCCTAGTCCGTTGAGCCACAGGCACCGAACCAACTCTACTGTTAATATATTTGACATGTACGCTTGCAATATACACAGTAGGTGAGGTCCCACTGATTACCCTCCTTCCACCTGTCTCTCCCCCACCCCTTAAGTCTTAAAAACTGAGCAGGAATTTCCCAGACCAAGAAAGGGAGAAGAAAGGAGTGTAGAGTGGAGGACATTTCAGGCAAAGAGAATGACCTGAGCAAAGGCATTAGACAAAGAAATGACCCATGCGGGATAGAAAGAAACTTAGTATGATTGGAGCAGAAAAGTGTGGCAAAGGGAGTGATAAAAGAGAAATTTGATGACGTGGGAAGAGTTAGATCCTACATCATCTTATGAGCCTTCTTAAGGTGTTTGTACTTGATCTTGAGGGTAGTAGAGAGCCACTGTAAGGAATAATGCAGGCAGTGATTAGGTCAGCTCTGTGTTAGAGCCAGGCTTCTCAAACTTTAATGTACATTCCAATTACCTAGGGGCTCTTGTTAAAATGCAAATTGTGATTATGTGGGTCTGGGAAAGGCCCCAATTCTGCATTTCTATCAAGTTCCCTGTGAAACTGATTCTGCCACTCCTCAGACCACACCTTGAAAGGCTGTCTCTCTGGCACACCTTCCCAAACACAGACACCCACGTCAGTGGCAGAGCATTTTTCATTCTGCTGAGTCTGATGCAGGACTGCTATGACTCTTCACTTTTTTTTAGCATCTATATTTTACAATAGAAACTGTTTATTGGACATCCAACAAAGTATCAGGTAAGGGGTGAGCGTTAGGGGGCCAGGAGAAGATAAAAAACCAGACATCCCCCCCCCCAAAAGTGTTTGGTGTCATCTCATCTCCAAAGGGGCAGCTTTCCCTGAGCTGCCCTCTGTCAGACTTGTCATAAACATGCTAAATGAGGCCTGTCTCAGCGGTGTTCCCTGGGGTCCGTCCGCTTCTGCAGCCCCATCCAGAGATGAGCCTGTTTATCCCTAACTGTTGTCTCTGACCTCTAAATCAATTCCCTACCTGATACAAAACCTCTGTCCTGCTCTACCCACTCTTGATTCCAGTTTCAAATTGTGAAACTAGAGTCAACAAACAATAACAGTGGTTACAACTAGGGGCTCAGACTGCCTGGGTTCATAGCCCAACTCCATTACCTGTTAGCTGAGTGACCTTGGGAAAGTGGCTTAACTTCTCTAAGCTTCAGTTTTCACATCTGTAAATGGGGAGAAATACTCAGACCTGCATGGCGAGCTGTTGTGAGATCAGCTGTGGCAGTGCACATAAAGTACAGCCCTTGAAACATGCAGGAAATACCCATTGTTATAACCCATTGTTATAAATACTAAAAGCTGTATGCATAGAAGCTTATCAAAGTCCTTGGAGACCCTGTTGTCCCCTTATACACCTATGGCTTTTCTTTTTTTTGTTAAGACAGAGTTTCACTATGTTGCCGCCCTTGTTGGAGTGCCATGGTGTCACAGCTCAACCTCAAACTCTTGGCTTTAAGTGATTCTGTTGCCTCAGCCTCCCAAGTAGCTGTGGCTACAGGTGCCCAACAACACTGGGCTATTTTTTTTGCTGTAGTTGTCACTGTTGTTTAGCAGGCCCAGGCCAGGTTCAAACCCTCCAGCCCCGGTGCATATGGCTGGTGCCCTAACCACCGAGCTATGGGCATCAAGCCTATGGCTTTTCTTATTTGCGTCATATTCTGCCTGATGCCAAGGGTAAGAGGTGGGGAGGCAGAACACAGTCACAGATTTTCAAGGCAGAGAAGCCCTGCTAGATGAGGCAGCCATCAGGGAGCTCCTGTGAGCCACCAAAGCTGAGGCTTCATGTAGGACAGGGGATGCTTTGCAGATCCCCTCCCACCTCAACCCCATCCCTACAATGTCCCCTCTGGCCAGGGTCACCCTGGCTGCTCTTTCTTCCAGCTATAGTGAGAGGCAGCTGAACTAAGAGACAATCATTCGCTTTAATGTCTCTATTAATGGATTATGACCAGGAGGAGACAAGAAACAAGGTCTTTTAGTGTAAAAACACGGCTTCAGGGCTTGGATTCCTCCTTGGCACTGCCGCTGCTCCCAGGGGACTCCTCCTTGGCACTGCCACTGCTCTCAGACTGCTGCTGCTGGAGGGAGACAGAAGTGCCAGACTGGGCAGGATGATTCCACCCTGAGTTCTCTCTCTTTTCACTCTTCCCTTGGTCCTCTTGAGTGCCTGCACAAAGCTTCTTCACACAAAAGAGGAGTGACTTGGCATTTGGCAGCAGCCATGGGGGCTTCAAATCTGTCATTGTGTCAGGCTTGCACTCAGGATGAGGATCACTATCCTCTCACATTCTCACCACTCACCAGCAACATGTAGGTAGCTATAGCCTTAGCCACTGGGCCCTGGGTACAATAAATCTTGCCTGGAGTCTTGGCTCAGAGCTTATTTCTGGTTATAGGAAAAGCCCAGGAGGAAACCTACCAAACCCTCCTACGAGTCCTTATCGCTTATATTAGAGAAGGTTTGGGAGCCTGCAGTGGAGTTAGCCTGTGGCCAGACCCAGACCTGCACTCTAGGGCAGTAGCTGCTGGCTCAAGGAGCCCAGTGCTTACTGACTCTCACCTACACCCACACGTGGGCACAGCCTGGCTTCTATTTCTGTATCAAGACTCATCCGAACCATAAACTCTCACCTGCTGGATTCCCTGGGTGTTCTGGCATAGAAAAAGAGTTCAAGCTCTGAGGCCAGGCAGAACTAGACTCACATTCTGGCTGTACCTAAGCAAAGTGACCCTGGGCCAATCCTTATTTCAGCTTCCCCTTTGTTCCTCAGGGTCTTGAGGAGTGAATGTGACTACATTCAACTTAGTGTAAGAGCTAAAACTTAGTGGAAGTAGGGAAGGGAGTAGAGGAGAGAACTGGGAGTCTCAGTCCACTTCACACACAGAAGGAAGCTTGTATGCCTAGCATGCAGGGGCCTCCCAACTCTTTTCCCCACAGGCTATGGGTGGTGGGGGCTTGACCAAGAAGGGCTGTGAGTACAGAGGGGCTGTGGAGGGAATGCCAGAGCAGCTGAGGGCAGCACAAAGTCAGAGTGAGTTAGCACTGGTCCCAGGGCTGCATGAGCAAGGCAGGCTTTTACACAGATATCCAGGGAACAAGAAATATCAGCAAGGAAGTTGCCCCATTAATAAATAAGAAGGCAGGAAATTAATGATGGTCTGAAATGGCTGAGCTACTGAACTCGTTCTTTAAATCTGTCTTTAACAAGAATAAAGAAAAGAGATTTGACCAATTAGGAGGCAATGAAGACATTATAGAAATAGCACCTGACAAAATCACTCATGGAAGGGGTTGCTACATGAATATCCAATGGCCTTGACCCCCCAGAGACAGAAAAAAGGGTGCCAGCAGAGCAGAGCAGTATCCCACTTACAAGCAGGGCCTAGGGAGTGATGGGGAAGGAACAGAATGGGGAGACTCCAATTTGGGCTTAGTTGATGCTTTTCCAGAGCCTGCTGTGAGACAGGCTGGCTGCTCCACCAACTTAACATTGCTGCCTGCAGAGGCTGGCAATGAAGGTGAGAAGTAGTGGGGGAGACAAAGGACAGCCAACATGAGGGCAGGTAGAAGGAGAGGAGGGATCCCTGAAGGAAAGGAAACAGAAGGGCCCTGCTCAGAACTACAAAATGTTAGACCTCTGACATATGGGAGGGGTCCCTTATAGAGAGTTTATGCCTAGAAAAAAGTATGAGAAGGAAACAAGGAAATGAAAGGAAGATGACAAGAGGAAAGACCTGGGGTCTGAAGAGGAGAGGGCAAGGAACTACACTGAAGAAGAGAAATCAGAGTTGGTGTTTAGGCAGGGCCTAGAAAAAGAGTCAGCATGCAGGGTGAGGGAAAAGGGCCCGTCTCCTAAGTCCTGAACAAACCGCACTGCTTGCTACCCTGACCTAGCCCAGCACCCCACTGAGACCTGGTTGACCACAATAAGTTTTTGAGGAAGAAAGTAAAGGAGCAAGAATGAGCTGAGTCCCGTAGCTCAGCGGATAGAATGCTGCCCTTGCAGAGAATTGCCAAAGCCCAAGAGCTGGAGGTTGCTGTGAGCTGTGACACCACAACAATCTACTAAGGGCAACAAAATGAGACTCTGTTTCTAATATAAAAAAAAAAAAAATGCTGCCCTTGCAAACCAGAGGCTGTGAGTTTAAGCCTCACCTGGTCCTGACCACCAAAAAAAAGCAAGAATGCAGGTCCAGTTTAACTCCGGCCCCACCCCACCCCTTGTACACAGTCAAACCTAGGATGGGGGTCCTGTGATCCCTTAGCCCACCCCATCTGTTTCCAGGCCAGGACCCACCGTCACCTACAGCCCTGGGTCCTGCTCTAAGGGCTGTCCCCAAGTCTGGCTCCAGAATTCAATCCAAAGTGGCTGGGCTATAATAGCACTGACATGGTCTGTATGGTGGGGGTGAGAAAGGGACAGTGGCCAGTGATGAACAGGGGCAGCCAGACCCTCATTAGAGGGATGTGAAGAGGATGGCCACTGCAGGGACAGCCCTGGGCCTGATTTATCATCTTTAGAGCTGATCCAAGGGAGAGGGGTTAAGTAGCAAGTTAATGAAATCCACAGATGCTGCTAAATGGGGAAAGGCGGGAGGGGACACCAGGTAGGAGGTAGGCAGCAAGTTGGCCACTAGAGAAGGAGATTCATCTAGAAGGAGGACAATCAGCATATACCAGCTGGGGAGGGATTCCTGTCTTTATCTCTGAAAGCCAGTTTTTCAGGCCAGGGAGAGAGACACACAACCACAGCCCCAAGCCAGGGCTGTCCCCAGTGAGACTTCACAGCCCCTGCCCCAGTCCTGGTAGGCTTCATTGAATACTGGGCAGCCCCTGAGCCCCAAGACAAGGAAGTAAATCAAACCAGTCCTCTGCCGTCTGTTCCCCTAGACTGAGTAGTGAAATAAGCAACTACAGTTCCTGGTGATAAGTGCTGTTGAGCCACACAAAGGAGGTAACAATTAATTCTGACAGGGAAGGCCAGGGAGGTCAGAATGACATTAAAGCAAGGCTTGAAAAATAAGGATTTTAACAGGCAGAAAAGGAAAAAGGGGATTCTGGGTAGAAGGAACAGCATGAGCCAGCCAGGAAAGGCACCAGGAAAGCTGAAAGAGAGGAGCTGGCCCGGTGGAAATGCCTGTTCAGGAGAGGGAAGGGGCCAGGGAAGCCAGCCAAGGACCAGAGGCAGGCGGGGCTGCAGGTGCAGATCCTACAGTGGTCTGACTGTGCAGGAAAGGCGGGCTGGGGGTAGCAGAATCCTCTCCAAAGAGCTATCTCTGTGTGCTGACTGTATTTGCTAATTCCAGCACCAGACCAGGGCCTCAATTATAGGATTGACACAAGGATTAAAGAAAATCATCTGGCCCGGCACGGTGGCTCACACCTGTAATTCTAGCACTCTGGAAGGCTGAGGCAGGTGGATTGCTTGAGCTCAGGAGTTTGAGACCTGAGCAAGAGTGAGACCACCGGCTCACTCTGAACATAACAGGAAAGGCTGGAGCCACTCTGGACCTTCTGGTGGAGAACATGGGACGTGTGAACTACAGCAAATATATTAAAGATTTTAAGGGCTTGGTTTCTAACCTGACCCTTGGTTCCAGTATCCTCACGGGCTGGACGATGTTCCCGCTGAACACTGAGGATGCAGTGTGCAGCCAACTGGGGCACTGGGGAGGCGAGGATGTCAGGCACCATGGTAAAGCCCCCAGCTCATCTAACTCACGCTCCCAGCCTTTTATGTGGGGAACTTCTCCATTTGCAGTGGGATCCCAGACTTGCCCCAGGACACCTTTATCCAGTTTCCTGGATGGAGCAAGGGTCAGGTGTGGATTAATGGCTTTAACCTTGGCCGCTATTGGCCAACACAGGGCCCCCAGATGACCTTGTTTGTGCCACAGCATATCCTGACAACCTCAGCCCCAAACACCATCATAATGCTGGAACTGGAGTATGCTCTCTTTTGGGACAATGACCCAGAACCGTGTGCTGTGGCTTTTGTGGATAGGCTAGTGATCAGCGGAACTATGGCCCACAGTCATCCCTTTAAGCCTGTCTAATGAAGACTCATGGTTGAACCACATGTTGACAAAAGCCTGTAGTTTTGAGGTTTCTCGCCTTGATTGTGTCCCGCAGACCTTCCCTGTCATGCCAGCATTCACTGGAGAATTAGATTGGGAAATGAATTTATAGTCTATTTTCACCTGCAGTTTCCCTATGGCCCTGAAATGCCTACTCCTGCCCTCAGGGGCCACCCTGGATGTGTCGGGGAGCTGACAGCACGGCCATGCCCAATCGTATCTGCAGAATTGAAATGGAAACTCTTTAAAGGTGTTCTTGATTTTTTTATTTTGGAGGAATCATGTTGTCTTCTAGTTAAATAAAATTTGTACGCAAAAAAAAGAGTGAGACCCCCATCTCTACTAAAAATAAAAAAACTAGCCGGGCATTATGGCAAACACCTGTAGTCCTGGCTACTCAGGAGGCTGAGGCAAGGGATTACCAAAGCCCAAGAGTTTGAGGTTGATGTGAACTATGATGCCACGGCACTCTACTGAGTACAACAGAGTGAGACTCTGTCTCAAAAAGTAAAAATAAAAAATCATCTGTGTACAGCATTTGGCATAAGGCCTGGCAAATGGTAAGGGCTGACTAAATGTAAATTATTATTATTATGATTGTTAATATTCCCGGAATGAGCCAGGCACAGTGGCTCATACCTACAGTTGCAGCACTTTGGGAGGCCAAAGTGGGAGGATCACTTGAGGCCAGGAGTTCAAGACAGCCTGGGCCACAGAGTGAGACCACATCTCTCCAAATAAAAAGTAAAAATTATCTGAGCATGGTGGCATGTACCTGTAGTCCCAGCTACTTGGGAGGCTGAGACAGGAGGATCCTTTGAACCTAAGCGTTCAAGGCTTCGGTGAGCTGTGATTATACCACAGTAACTATACCACTGCACTGTAGCTTGGGCAACAGAGCAAGACCCTGTCTCTAAAATGGGAAGCAGGAAGGGAGGAAGAGAGGGAGGGAGGGAAGAAGACAGATTCCCAGACTGAACTGAGAAACCTGGGCCAGAGATCTGACTGCAGCTCCACATGCACCCATGGAATACAGAGGATTGAGTAGACAGGTAGTTATTTAATAAGTAAAACTTGGGCCAAGAGGCAGAAAGTAATCAATAGCTCCAATGATGAGGGAGACAAGGTGCTCCTGAGTTATCAGAGACTAGAGAACTCTGAGAAAGGGAAGACTGACACATAGACTTATATCAAAGGAACTTCTTTGAAAACTGTACTGTCAATACCTCTGCCCAGATCCCACAGGGGCAGCTTTTTTTTTTTTGGAGATAGAGCCTCAAGCTGTCCCCCTGGGTAGAGTGCCGTGGCATCACAGCTCATAGCAACCTCCAACTCTTGGACTTAAGTGAGTCTCCTGCCTCCGCCTCCCAAGTAGCTGGGACCACAGGTGCCCGCCACAACACCCAGCAATTTTTTGGTTGCAGCCATCATTGTTGTTTGGCGGGCCCAGGCTGGATTTTGAACCTGCCACCGTCACCCGCAGTGAAGGAGAGTAATTTGCATCTTAAGGCCAAATGGCTGAACCATCTTATTCTTCCCCCAATCCTGGGCAGATGAATACTTCCTTTCCTACAAAGGACCTCCCTTCTCTACTTAAATCTGACTAGCAGCCTTCACCGTATAGGAAAACCTTCCCTAAGGGAAGTGACAAGAGTATAATAGCAAGACATCTGTCTCAATCCTTTTTGTTCTGTATCATCTAGGTCAGTGGTTCTCAACCTGTGAGTCACAACCCACAGGAACTGTATTAAAGGGCTGCTGCATTTAGGAAAGTTGAGAACCACTGATCTAGGTATTCATTGACTATTTCTCAGATAAAGGACTGAATAAACTAGTAAAAATTTGGAAGCTCTTGAGCATAGCACAGCACAGCCATAGCTAAAAAAAAATGTCTCCCCTCTTCTCCATCACATACATACAACTCTTTCCTCATCCTTTTTCTTCTGGCAGCTGGCAAGAAGAGAATAGATAAGTAATAGTGTGGTTGTTTAAGGAATAGACCTTGGAATCAGGCAGTCTGACTTTGTTTTGCTACTCAACAACTTCAAGCTCCTTAAGATGTTAGTTAACCTACATTTCAGTTTCCTCCTGTATAAAATGGGTCTAATAATAATAATACCTATGTTGGCTGGCCAAGGTGGCTCAAGCCTGTAATCCTAGCACTCTGGGAGGCTAAGGCAGGAGGATCACTTGAGCTCAGGAGTTCAAGACCAGTGTGAGTAAGAGTGAAACCCTAACTCTGCTAAAAATAAAAAAAACAGCTACTTGGGAGGCTGAGGCAAGAAGATCACTTAAGCCCAAGAGTTTGAGGTTATTGTGAGCTATAATCCCACATCACTCTACTCAGGATGACAGAGTGAGACTCTGTCTCAAAATAATAATGCCAGGTATGGGGGCTCGCACCTGTAATCCTAGTACTCTGGGAGGCCAAGGTGGGTGGATAGCTTGAGCTCACAGGTTCAAGACCAGCTTGAGCAAAAAGTGAGACCCTGTCTCTACTAAAAATAGAAAAAACTGAGGCAAGAGGATCCCTTGAGCCCAAGAGTTGGAGGTTGCTGTGAGCTATGACACCAAGGCACTCTACACAGGGAAACAGCTTGAGACTCTGTCTCAAAAAAAAAAAAAATACCCATGTTATAGATTTTGTGGATTAAATTAATAATGCATGTAAAGGGCCTAGAATATGCTTGGCACGCAGAAAGTAACTATTATACAGATGAATCAGGATTCAATAAAATTAAAACAGAAAGCATCTTAATTCTCTCTTCATCTCCACTGTATCCTTCCAAACCCTCACTGTGGGTCTATTCTCTCCTTGCTCCTGTTTGATTTTTGGTGCAGGTCCTTTAATTCTATTCTTTAATAAAAACTGGATTCTTAGGCTGGGTGTAGTAACTCACACCTATAATCCTGGCATTCTGGGAGGCCAAAAAACCTACAGGCAAGAAGAAAAGTTATCTGTTTTAGCAGAGATTATTGAGCTGATCATCAGGAGACAGTAGGGCTGCTGTCACACAGTGGACAGAGCCAAGAGTGACCCAGTTGGCACTTGGGCATCTACTGTACTTCCTTCCTATTTTGACAACACATGGACAAATGTGACAACCCCAATCTGAGAAGGGCAAGGTGGCCAGTCTGAGATCCTTCAGGGACAAGAGTCTCAGATTAAGCTACTAAGACCAATAAATTAGCAAAGAGTAAGGGGAAGGTAGAATTGTTAGTAGGAAAGGAGGACAGTGAGTGTAAAATGTGTCCCCAGACATGCTGCCATGATGGGTGCTGTAGTTCATTCTGAAAATCCTCCTCTTCTAAATCTCTCCTAGGAAGAGAGACCCATCAAAGTCCTGAAGGAGGACTCAGAACCTTTACAAATAAGTGGATCCAAGTGGTACCAGGGGTAAATTGCAATAGATGCTGTGATCTGTTGTCTAGATCCACCTTCAGGAATGTGCTTATTGCTCTGGTTTCTGGGAGTGCTACTTGTAGACAGCCCTTAGCTGTTAGCCTTGTTAGGGGATTGCTGCAGCTGGAGAAAAACTTCTTTGGCCAAGGTCCTATCTCCTTCTAGAGGGAGTCCATACCTAGTGACAGATCAACCTTGGAATAGAAAGATCCAGCCTCCCTGAGTGCTAAGATTACAGATGTGAGCCACCTGCCCAGCCTCAAACAGACTTGTATTTGCAGTCATCGCTGGGGCTGTTTCTTGCTGCTTATCTGTTTGCTAGCCTGCTTTTCCAGCTGCATGGCCAGGCACAAGGTCTTGATGACATCTGAAAGGAAGGGGTGGTGGTGCACATGAGGTTATGGGGGTCTGGGAGGCTCCCATTCACTCAGGGCAGAGCTGCTGTCACCTGTAGTCACCCAGGAGAGGCCACTGTTATCTACCTGCACCTTGTCTAGCCACACCCACCTCACAGGCCTGAGAAGTACTTGGCTTACTGGGCCAGGACAGATTCTGCTTTGTTCATGAAGGCCTCCAGGTCATAATCCGGCTGCTCCGTTGTCTCAGAGAGCTCAACCCAGCCCGGTTCTTGCTTTATAATCGCCTTGAGCTCTTCCACAGTTCTCTCCAGTTCCTGATCTGAGTCATGGCTTCATTCAAGCTGGACATTTGGGAAGACTGTTCCTCCTTTTCCTTGGAGAAGTTGCTTGTCATCGAGGTCCCAATAGAGTAAGCTCCCATTTCTTCTGTTTCCAGTTGAGTTAGCTACTCTCCACTGGGCCCACTGTGAGGGCTCAGCTCCTTCACTCTGTCTACATATCTCAGTGTGTTTAAAGTATATTCAGTGGAGCTTATGCCTTGTGAGATCACAGCAATCATAAAAGTCCATGAGTTCTCTCCAATAAATGAGTCCCTAGACACCTGTGTCAGCTTGCTCTCATGGAATGGGGTGTGAGCCTTGTTCTGTCCTAGGCCCTGATACACTTCTTCAGCGCCAGGTGACTCTTCTTGATTTTTGCACCTTCTATGCAGGTCTGCTGGTCAGCATGGGAAGTATCCTCACCATGTTCATTCTCTGCTACATCCACCAAAGGGAACTTGTCATGCATTCTTCCTTTGGCTCAAAGAAGATTCTGGAAGCAGGGATGGGAGTGGGAGGAGTTAGAGTTGGCAAACATTGGCCCAGAGGTTCTGCAGCGCTGCCCATGTCAATCCTCTTGATGACATCATCAGCAGAGTTAACCAGGTGCTCCTGCAGCCCCACCACCTGCACCTGCCGCTTGCCGTCCTCTAGCACTTGCAGCTTGGTCAAACAGCTTTTTGTTGTAGATCTTGAAGAATTGCCACATAAACTTCCAGGCCCAGTTTCTAGTAGTGGGGATGATTCTTCCACAGGAAGGTGTCCTGGGAGACCATGGTATAGATCCCTTTGGATGTGTTCTGGGCTTTCCCAGAGAAGTCCCCACCCGTGGTGTGTGTCTTGCCACTTTCCATCTGGCCATGTGCAAAATGGGTTGCTTTCCTACCTTCAGAGTGTCTTGGCTCAGCGCCTGTGGCTCAAGTGGCCAAGGCGCCAGCCACATACACCTAAGGTTCGAATCCAGCCCGGACCCACCAAACAACAATGACGGCTGCAACCAAAAAAAAAAGAAAAAAAAAAAGCTGGGCATTGTGGCAGGCGCCAGGGACCTGTGGTCCCAGCTACTTGGGAGGTGGAGGCAGGAGACTCACTTGAGCCCAGGAGTTGGAGGTTGCTGTGAGCTGTGAAGCCACAGCACTCTACCCAGGGGGATAGCTTGAGGCTCTGTCTCAAAAAAAAAAAAAAGAGTGTCTTTACCAGTGGCCTTGCTGTGAAATTGTAGACAATTTCCTTTGAAGCCATATATCAAATGCAAAGTCAAAACAGAATGCTTGGTTCTCCAGATATTTTGTTAAGTCCACTTCTAATTTGGGTTTGTGTGTCAAGAGGAGACACTTGCTAAGAATAGAAACCACATCAATTTCTTTTTTGGCCAATTCTGCATAAGTTTCAGGGGGTGAAAGAATATTTCAGGGTGTCCCAGGACACAGAGGGCCCCTCACCCAGTCCCAAGCCTCTTCCCAACTGAATGGGGCGTTTCTAACACAGACATGTATCCTGTGCTCTTGTATAAGGTCATAGTTAGCAGATGACATTCCAAAGTAGCCTGAAATTCTTTAATCATTCGGGCAAATTCCCAGTTTGGAAAGCTGTTGTCATACCCCTGAGCTCGCTTTATTCTCATTTGAGTCCTAGGCCCTCTTCTTTCTTTAAAATATGTGATTTCCGCCAAACTCAGTTCCCAGCATTCACTGAGGAGCTGCCTCGAATGGGATGCACTTGCTCTCCCTCACCCACCATTGTCTTTTTTTTTTTTTTTTTTGAGACAGAGTCTCATTTTGTCACCCTCAGCAGAGTTCTGTGGTGTCACAGCTCACAGCAACCTCCAGGTCTTGGGCTTAGGCGATTCTCTTGCCTCAGCCTCCCGAGTAGCTGGGACCACAGACGCCCACCACAACACCCGGCTATCTTTTGTTGCAGTTTAGCCAGGGCCAGGTTTGAACCTGTCACCCTCGGTATATGGGGCTGGTGCCCTACCCACTGAGCTACAGGCGCCGCCCTCACCCACCATTGTCAAAGGGATTTTAGCCACTTTAGGGCAGGAGGGCCTGACCTTCCTTTGGAGCAGGAATTTTGGAGTTGACTTGTCTGCATTTTTGTTTCTGAACTGTTACATTTTTCACAGGAGTAAATTGTCCTTCAGGTATAAAGGAGAAGCTGTAAGAGCTCTTGGTTTATTGTGGCCACTTCTTCAAAATCAATCTCTTTGCCCTTTGTGGCACCTCCTTCTGTCCACTCTACTGTAACACAGGATTTTTCCAAGTTTGCAGTCCTTACATTGGCACCATGAATTAAAACATTACTGTGGGTGATGCCTGTGGCTCACAGGAGTAGGGCGCCGGCCCCAAATGCCCAAGGTGGCGGGTTCAAACCCAGGCCTGGCCAAAAACTGCAAAAAAAAAAAAAAAAAAAAAAAAATTACCATGTTGGATCTTGGTGGTGAGACCAGGAAATAGGCAGGCCTGAGGCAACAAGTCTACAGACATTCGGAGGGTTCGCTGGAAGAGAAACATGAAATGACAACAAAACCCAACCACTCTGCAAATTCTACTGAGGGTGCATAAAGTCTACATATGGATTTTTTTTTTTTTTTTTTTGAGACAGAGCCTCAAGCTATTCCCCTGGGTAGAGTGCTGTGGCTTCACAGCTCACAGCAACCTCCAACTCCTGGGCTCAAGCAAGTCCTCTGCCTCTGCCTCCCAAGCAGCTGGGACCACAGGCGCCTGCCACAACACCCAGCTATTTTGGGTTGCAGCCATCATTGTTGTTTGGCGGGCCCGGGCTGGATTCCAACCTCCCACCTTGGGTGTATGTGGCTGGTGCCCTAGCCACTTGAGCCACAGGCACTGAGCCTGCATATGAATTCTTATCACAGACTGTTGAAGTTCATATTTCAGCTCTGCCACCTAGCAACCATGTGACTTTAAGCAATCTCCTTAGCTTACCTAAGACTTATTCTTGCATCTGTAAATGAGACCACAAATGATCCCAATATCATAGGAGTATTGAATACATTATGTAAAAATACATAAAGTATCTTTCTCCATTCCCTGGTACACAGTGATGCCCGTAGGTAACAGTGTTATTTTTGAGACTCATGCTAATGGAGCTGTAGGCCAAATACTGATCTGGAAGACAGAAGTCATGTCTGACCCTCAGCTGAGTGAATCAGGGTCCAACTATGCAGAAAGCATCCTGAGCATACACTGATTCTGAGACTTGCAGGGTCATGGTCAACTAGCTGAACCCACTGTGTTTCCTGTACCCCCACCCACCAGGTTACGAGTTACCCGTAGTTTCCTCTGCTCTCTCACTTCCTTCCCCTCTGACTCCTTGACATACCCCAAGCCAAGGCAGGCTCATCTCGGCAACTGTTGCTGCTTTGTCAAAGAAATCCATCATGAAGAGTGTATTTCCCACCCAACCCTTCTCCATCTGTAATAAATATATTAGTTGCTGGGCAAGCAGTCTGCTATCCCTCAATCTCCTGGACTGAGGAAGTATCCAGTAAGAGTATGGGGGTAAGAAGGAAGAGAGAGAGGGGAGACAGCATTAACTTAGCCAAGGACTTAACAAGTTATAATGCAGTTTCTATCCATGTCAATATTAATGTATCTGGCATAGAGAGGCTGACTGTTCACAACCTCTAGGCACACAGGGATCAATAAGAAGTATGCAACAGACAGATGTCTCTGTATTTATGTGAACACAGACATATATGAGGTTGGGGGCTCATCAGGGCAAGGGCAAGGCTGGGCCCTATACTCTCCGCAGGCTGGCACACAGATTGGGACTAAGAGCAGAGAGAGGAGGCTTTTCTTTGGGACCTACTTAACCAGGGAGAGCTCCCAATGGAGGAGGTTTGGGGGAAGGAATGAGAGAGCCTGCCTTGGCTTGGGGTATGTCAAGGAGTCAGAAGGGAAGGAAGTGAGAGAGCAGAGGAAAGATGAAGTCCTTGCTGCAAGCTGAGCCCTTAGTAAACTGGGCAAGGATCCAGGAGAGAGCCCCTTTCCACTGGAGCACCCTGGTGACCTACACTGCAGGTAGGGGCCTGAACACATTGCCGTCAGGACTTTCTGAGACAAACAGGGCTGGGTCTCCCAGTTCTCTCCAGGTGCTCCAGCTATGACAAAGCCTACTCTACTTGCCTGCACAAAAGAGCAACTCACAGCAAAGGCAAGTCTCCCTTTACTGTGCACAGCACCTGGGGGCTTTAAGGCACGCTTGCCAAGGGAGAAGTTTTTATCCAAGAGACCAATTTTCTCTTTCCCCACTAATTCACCTCTTGAGTTTCCTCTGAGAAAATGGTGCCTCGGGCACCACCAGGGGGCACTAGGGCCTCTCGACACCAGGGGCCAAGGAAGCCCTGGGTCTGGGTGTTGCACCCTTTCCTCCAGCAAGACCTCAGCTCAGCCGCGGACCAGGGAAACTGTGTTGCTGGCTTATCTAATGAGAAACGAGAGGACTGGGCCAAAGAGCCCTATTTCTGTCCAGCCCTACACTACCTGCCATAAAATTAAATGATCACAATGAGTACATTAATTACCTGACATGAATGCTTTAACATAACAAAATTATTAGCCATTCTAGATTTAGTGTTTGTACAGCACTTTATATTTGCAAGGGCATTGCAATAACTTACCCTGCTGAGGGTGCATTTCGGGCCCTAAATGACATCCTAAAGGGTTTCTTCTGGCTAGCCAGCTGTCTGGCCTCTGCCACAGCCGATCCTCTTCCTTCTCATCTTCACTGATTGCTTTTCTTCTCCAGCTGCCGCCTTGAGTCTCCTTTTGGCCATTCCTTCATCTGTTCACCAAATCCCTTTTGTTTTAGAGATCAGTGAGGCAATGTCTTCCCTCATACCCACGTCACCTATGCAGTCCTGCATCAGGATTTAAAAGGTTCAAGGGGAGCAGCCCTGCAAGGACTAGCCTTGGTGCCCAGCAAGTCTCCCTCTTGTTCTGCTGGCTATACCTACAAGCAGGGACACATGTTGGGCTCTGCACATAGTAGGAGCTCAGCATTCAGGGCCTGCTGTCACTCAAACCCCACAGGAATGAACCGTAAGTCCTGCCAAGTCACTAGCAGACTGTCCACTGCAGCCACACCAGAGCAATCCCCAGGCCCTTGAGGAGCATGGTCCTGATTCAATTCCACTGTGCGGATTCAATTCCAGACTGGGTGGGATGTCATAGGAGACCTTCCTCGTAAATCTTGTTACAGTTGGCTTGGGTGTGAAATCTGCTTCTCAGACAGAGAGATCAAAAGCGCAGTTGATGGATGTCTGTGTACCCAGCTCTCCTTGCTTGCTTTCATCTTCCTTCCAGAAAGAGGAGTAAACATTCAACTAGTGAGCACTGCAGGTGTTCCCATAAGGAGTGTAAAGGAATATCATTGAGAGCAGTCAAGACCACCATGGAAGGTATCCTCGAGGATTCCAAATGCCTCAAAGGGGATCAAAATGAAGGCCATTTGCAGCAGCAGCAGTTCCAGAATTTCTAGGTAGAAGGGTTTGGGGGGCAGCAGCAAGTTGGCTGGAAGGCAGCTGTATTGTATAGCTTGTGTGATGTAGATCAAAGTTTCCTAACATGCTTTTAGTCATACTTTATGAAAGCTGAGAAATCATCAATTTTTTATATAAAGTTTATTATGGTGCATAGCATAGTGGTGAAGAGCAGAAACCTGGAGCTGGGTTTCTTGGGTTAAAATGCCAGCTTCACCATTACCCAGCTAAGTGACTTCAGGCACAGGCTTTAGATTCTCAGTGACTCAGTTTTCCTCATCTATGAAATGTGGATAACTGTAATATCTACCTCCGAAATGCTATGAAGCTGTAATCCATACAAAGCATTTAGCATATAGTAAGTGCTCATTCAAGGCTAGCTACTGCTATTTATTGGGAGAGACTTGAAGGCCTCAGAGATGACTATGGGCCTCATAGTGGGTGTTTGGGAATAAATTTTCAAGTCCTTCAGAGTGAGGGAGATGGAAGAGGGACTCAAGATTTAGGCTTGGAGGCTCAGTGCCCATAGCACAGTGGCTTCGGTGCCAGCCACATACACCGAGGGTGGTGGGTTTGAACCCAGCCCGGGCCAGCTAATCAACTGCAAAAAAATAGCTGGCCTTGTGGCGGGCGCCTGTAGTCCCAACTACTTGGGAGGCTGAGGCAAGCGAATTGTTTAAGCCCAAGAGTTGAAGGTTGCTGTGAGCTATGACACCAAGGCATTCTGCGGAGGGTGACATAGACTCTGTCTCAAAAAAAAAAAAAAAAAAAGATTTAGGCTTGGAGCAGTGTGTATGGTAGGATGTTTAGGAGATTCCTGGTATAAAGTCCAAAGAATTTCACTTCCAAAGGGGTCTTGGAAGGAAAAGGGCTGAGTTCCAGCTGATCAAAGATCCGTTGTCTTTCAGTATGCATTAAGTTAGGGTTGGGGCTGCCTGACACCCCTCTGAGTGGACTAAAGTTTGCACTAAAGAATAGAGGGGAGAATGGAACATTCTCTTATTTTCTGAGCATAGTCTGGGGGTACCTGTAGAAAGAGATGGGGACCCTTTACCCCCCATATCCGTTTGGGCCTATGGCCTCATGCAGAGGCAGTGCTCTTCTGGGCCAGGACGTGGCCTCTCAGGCAGATCAGCAAGCCCCTGGGCTGGAGGGCTGTCTTCCTCCCACCCTCTCTTTTGTCTTCCAGGCTCTTGGTCTCCTAGAGACTCTGCAACTGACCATACCAGGGAAGGAGACATCCGGGTCCCTGGCCCTGACCCAAACGGGAAATGCAATAGAGGCAAGCTGAGCCTTCAAGAAAACCTGGCCTCTGACTAGGTCCCAGTATGTCCAAGGCCCATGGGCTGGGGAGTGTTGTGGCACCTAGTCCCACATTGCCTTCTTCAGTGAAACAAGAGGCTCTCTCAAAGTTTCCTTTGAAAGCCTCGTCCATCAATAAGTGCATTTGAGATTCTGTCTCTTCTTGTGGTGGCCACCAGGAAAATAAGAGAACAGACTCTTCTAGGTCTTAAGACATTAAAACCAAGATGAGCACCCTAAGCCCCCAGCTCCTGTACCATGCTCCAGACTCAGAGTAGGCTCACCCAACATGTAAAAAGTGAGCATAAAGATCCAGAGGACATGCATAGCCAAGTATGTATGCATTTCTTCCTGGGAACAGCATTTTGGGGAAGACTCTGGATTAAGAATTAGAAACCCAACTAGAAAACTTCTGACCTTGTTACTTGAGGCAATCCTGTAGTCTAGGGGTCTTTAAAGATGATTCCGTAGGTCAGTAAGCAAATACTAGAACTGTAATTTATATGTATTTGTAATGTAAAAAAAATGAATTTTACTGATATTTAACATACACATTGAGACAGGAACTCTCCCGGTAAGTCATTTGGTCATCTGTCACCTGGGGGACATGATGCATGCTGAGGGATTATGAGGACCTCAAAAACAGTGGTGCAGTTTGACAGTGGTGCTTATGACATACTTCAGTTAACGTGTACCCAGTTAATTGATTTGTTGATTTTATTAACTAGTTTTGGCTAAACATCTTTAGCAGATAGTTTTTAAAGAGTCCTACAAAAGGCCAGAGAGGTGGCTCATTCCTATAATCCCAGCACTGTGCGCAGCAAAGGCAGGTGGATTGCCTGAGCTCACGAGTTCAGGACCAGCCTGAGCTAGAGTGAGACCTTGTCTCTAAAGAAAGCCAGGTGTTGTGGCAGGTGCCTGTAATCCCAGCTACTCAGGAGGCTGAGGCAAGAGAATCACTGGAGCCTAAGAGTTTGAGGTTGCTGTGAGTTATGATGCCACTGCACTCTACCTAGGGTGACTGAATGAGAGTCTGCCCCCCAAAAATAAATAAATAAAAAATTTAAAAAAGAAAGATTCTTACCAAGAAAACATGACAAAAAAATAATTTTTAAAATCCAAATACAGGCCATTACTTTTACTCCTGAGTAAATGCTGTTACTCAGATTATCAGATGTAAACAATTATAAACTAATCAGATCTGACAAGAAGTCAGCAAAAATTTTGAAATTACTATGAATATTTGAAATACAGATTTACATACATTACACATAGTAATGAATCCTGCCCTATGTTTATATTGTCCCTTAAGATATTGCTGATGATGATAATTTCCAAATATATATAAACATGGTGAGGAATTATGTGCTTTTTTTACTGATAGGATCAAGAAATTGAGGACCACTATTTTAGCTTACCTGTGGCTCAGGTTTTGTCATCATAAAACAAAATAATTTTTATACTGATTAACGGCAAAACAAAACTTCATTTCTCTCAATTTGTGAAATGTTTGGTGTCTGAGTTGTCATTTTCTATCTATAGAAATTCGCACAAATTGCTTGAAATTCTTTGAACCTTGCTTTGCTTATCTATAGATCATTATAAGGTTGTTATAGGAATTATATAAAAAAATTTTTAAGTGTCTGCCACATGATGGGCCCTCAATAAATGGTTATGTTAGTACAAAGAAAGATAATGCTAAGCCAAATTAATAGGATTAATAAATTAAGAAGGTAAATAATATTTTGGCACAAAAAACATCTGAAGTGCTGGAAACTACCAATTTAATATCTCCATGCCAGGATTTAGGCTGTGTGCCAAGGATAGAGAGATGAATTTGTTATAGACCCTGCTGGTGAGGATTTGGGGCTGGCCTTGTCTAGATGACTGTAACGGCTTCCTACCTACTCTCTCTGGCTGCATAGTTCCTACTATTCCCTGACTCCCCCTTTCATTGTCAAGCGACTGAAAAAATAGTTTTCCTCATCATTTTTTTTTTTTTTT